>NC_041380.1:194581145-194632901 GCF_002162155.2 Triticum dicoccoides
ACCGGGCAGCCTGCGGGGCCACCTCGGGGAAACTTGAGGGTTGGTTTTACTCGTAGCTTGACCTATCTGAGTGTGCCCTGAGAACGAGATATGTGCAGCTCCTATCAGGATTTGTCGGCACATTCGGGCGGTGTTGCTGGTCTTGTTTTAACCTGTCGAAGTGTCTTGAGTAACCGAGATACCGAGTCTGATCGGAACGTCTTGGGAGGAGGTCTATTCCTTCGTTGACCGTGAGAGCTTGTCATGGGCTAAGTTGGGACTCCCCTGCAGGGATTGAACTTTCAAAAGCCGTGCCCACGGTTATGGGAAGATGGGAATTTGTTAATGTCCGGTTGTAGATAAGTTGAACCTTAATTTGATTAAAATGAATCAACTGAGTGTGTTACCGTGATGGCCTCTTCTCGGCGGAGTCCGGGAAGTGGACACAGTGTCGGAGTAATGTTTGCGCAGGGTGCTCTCTAGTTTCTCGCGCATGCTTTGCCTCCTCTTCTTGCTCTCTTTTGCGAATAAGTTAGCCACCATACTTGCTAGTCGCTTGCTGCAGCTCCACTCATATTTTTACCTTGCCTTACCTATAAACTTAAATAGTCTTGGTCGCGAGGGTGCGAGATTGCTGGGTCCCTGTGGCTCACAGATTACTATTACACCAGATGCAGGGCCTGATGATTCCGCTCCAGGAGACGCGTATGAGCTCAAGTGGGAGTTCGACGAAGACTCTCAACGTTACTATGTTTCCTTTCCCGATGATCAGTAGTGGTGCCCAGTTGGGGGTGAACGGGACCGTGTCGCATGTTGGGTTCTTTTTCATTTTGGCGCCGTAGTCGGGCCATGAGTGTTTGGATGATGTAATGTTATTTATGTACTTGATTGACGTGGCGAGTGTAAGCCAACTATGTTATCTCCCCTTTATTATTTACATTACATGGGATGTTTGTGAAGATTGCCTAACTTGCGACATATGCCTTCAATGCGATTATGTCTCTAAGTCGTGCCTCGACATGTGGGAGCTATAGTCGCATCGAGGGTGTTACACATGGTTCATCCTTCGTATGGTAAACTGGAGACACCTCATTACACGTTTCATCGCCATGCATGGCAGCAGAATGTACTAGATATAGACCACATTCAGTATGTTGCAATGGATGGCTACCTTTGCTTCAATATCTACAAGGGTTGGATGAAGAGCAACAGCCAAGTGTGCGGTTCAAGCAAAGAAGTATCGTCCAAGAGGAAGAGGGACAAGGACGAAGTCGAGGACGTGGACGAGGACTCCGAGTAAGGTGGCAGTGTCGTTGCTCATGGTGGTTCTAATGCAGTGTCTACCGGAATAGTTGCAAAGTTTAATTTCAGGTGTGCTTGATTTAATTTGAGGGGTGTGTTGTGCTGAGCCCCCAGCAGAACTATGTTATGTTTCTTCTTGTTACTTTAACTCTTCAGTACGTACATACTAGTATTTCTTACATATCATCTTTTAGTTGGTATAGTACTACCACTCGTTTCTTCACATTATATACGTACAATATATATGGCCAACATCATATAGCCAGCTGTTTAGTTGTCAAAGAATTTCAGGGTGCTTACTTTTGTCAAAGAATTCCAGGATGCTTAGAGGGTGCTTGGATCAAAGGGACTTATTTTAGTCTGACTAAAAATAGTCTCTTTAACAGGCTAAAGTTCCATGCACCCCTGACTAAAGAGGGGCTAAAACTAGTCTTGAGACTAAAAATTTTTAGTCAGGGGTACCCCAACTAAAATGTGGATTAGTCCTCTCTCTACTCATTTAACCCCTCTCCTTTAACACAGGCGAGTTCTGGATTGGAGGGTTTGGAGGATAATAAATGCTCATTAGCATGTTTTAGTCCCACTACTTTTAGTCATGGGACTAAAACGTATCCAAGCACCCTCTTAGTTTTATTTGAGGGGTGGGTTGTGCTGGACACCATTATTGTGACTAGCCTTTCTAATAGTACTATATGCATAATTTGGCGACGAGCGCTCTCTATATGTACCACCTTTTTTAATTTCAAGTGTTTCTCCATGGCGCAATCCATCGATACTACTGTTGGACAAAAGTATACATTTTTAAAAGGCTAGAGGGCGGGGCAGTCTAGGTTGGTCAGTTTCACGAGAGGCGAGGGCCTTTGTGATTTGACGGCTCATTACTGCTGGAAGGCGGAGCCTTGTGATTTGACTGCTCGTATAAATGCGCCGACGACCTGATCGAGGAGGAGCAAATAAATGTGCGGTATACTCAAGTTTTCCACTGGAGTAGTACTACGACGGAGGAGCACGAAACACGGCAGCCCAGTGCCATATGGCGATAAAAAATGATCTAATTTGCTAGTCATCTCATTGTTAGCATTGTTCTATTCATTCCATAAAAAAACATTGTTCTATTCATGCCTCGCAGAGAATGTGCCACGTGCGGCGAAACACCCGAAGCAAAATATGAAACACATGAGCAAAAGAAGAAGGAAGATTATCACCCCAAATGATCTAATTCACCGCAGAGTCGTAACTGCTTCTGCATCGCCTCCACGACATCCATCTCCTTGCGCGTCTCCTCCGCCATCTTCATCATTGTGTCCATGACGCGGCATTTCTCGATGCGAGCCTTCATCATTTGTTCCACGGCCATATTACGTACCTTGACTGGAGCCGGGTGCTCGATGCGGAGCTTCGCCAACTCTTCCTTCTATTCCATGGCGAGGGCCTGCAGCATCTTCATCGAGGAACTACTATTATCATGCAGCTTCTTCCAGCCGGCGTTCTTCTCCTTCAACAGGTCGATCTCGTGGCAGAGCTTCGCATTGTCCTCCCGAAGTCGCAGGATTTCGCCGGTCGCCTTCTTCTCCGAGGCAATGCTCTTCTTAAGCAGCATCACCAAGCCGGCGGTCAACTCCCCCTGTTGATTGAGCTCAGCAGGCATGTCGTCGAGGCTCTCCTTCAGCAACTCCATCAAGCCTTGGATGAACTCCTTCTGCTTATTGAGCTGATCGGGCATGTTGTCGAGGGATAACGACTCCAACTCCGCCGGCTCGGCATGTTCGCCTCCGTGGCTAGGGCGCTCCTGGGAGCCATCGCCTGCCCGTGAGAGATCTTTCGAGGTCTCTGCGTGGCGGTGAGCTCTCTCTTTTTTTCTGTAGCCTTGGTTGCCGCTCCCTTGTTATGAGTAGTTCTCGACCTAGAGCTCTGCTCACCGGCCATGGCAACAACAGACGAAGGAGAAGCACTTATGAGGAGGAAAGGTAGAGTGATTTTCGGTTAGGTAGTTCCCCTTTTTATAACCTAAGTACTAGCACTAGTACTAATACCTGCATAGTGGGAACACGTTCAGGTTTGGTACGTACTACTAGTAGGTGTGAGCAGGCTTTCGAATGTGATGGGAACAAGGTAAAGATTAATTGATGGTTTTGGTTTCGAGGCCCGAAACGGCTCCCGATGAGTTTAGCGGAACATAAATTTCAAGTACTACACTGCTCAAATGCGTAAATATTATGTTACTGTCAAAAATTGGCACAAAATACAAAGGAGACCAATGGAAGTACTACTAGCAACCCATGATTTAACTACTCGCATGCGCGCAGTGGAGTAATAATGTCTTTCTTCCGCCCTCACGTCCACTCAATTTGCATGCGCTGCATTAATTGACCATCAATGAAGTGAATGACTTTACACGCGTCAAATTATCACATGGGGTGGATCTTGGTACAAAATTGCGTCCCCCCGTGTACCCGCGTGTGCGTGCGAGGAATGAGTGCATGCATGGCGTGCATGCACATCTTCGCGTCGTGCATGTACCGCCAGTATGGCTCAGGGAGGACGAGTACATTCTTCTGGAACCAGCAGCACGTCACTGTGATCAATCCATGCAAGGAGGTCGCAACAACGCCTACACATGTGCCACGTGGCTTCATGAACTGTAAGAGAGACACTGTGTAGCGTGCCATTGGTATTCTAATTATGTGTTTTGCACATAGTCGAAGTACTAGTAAGGTACACGTGCATTGCATGCATCAGATTTTGCAACCAAATTATGAATAAATACCACACTATAGCATGTAAGCTTTGAGTCATATATGCCTGATGTAGCCCTTCATTTAATTCTTATAGTTCATCTCATTCAAAATCAATTAGTTTTTATAAAAAAGCTAAGAACACGGGAATAGGAAAAACATGGGATTATAGTGGAATGTTGTCTTGAATCCTACAGGATTGTACGGGTTGATTGTGCATAGAAAAAATGCAGAATTCTTTCAAAGAGGTTTGAGTGGATGGGGTGTTTCCTATGAAATCTAGTGCAAATGAATCATATAGAAAAATTCCTATGGTTTACAATCCTACGAATCAAACAACCAAGGAAAAATTCCTAATGATTAGAATCCTCCAAAATTCCTTTGAGAATCCTTTGAATCAAAGAAGCCCTTAATCTATTTTATGATTCATGGAATTGTGCATTGTAAAGCATAAAGTAAAAACAAATAATGGCAACTCAGCTAGAAAAAAGTTTGGGCAGTTATGATACGGAAGATTCTAGAACAAAAGAGAACCACTGTTGTTTTGAGGTTTGTGCATTATGATTAAGTTCAACCATGGAGTCTGCTAGATTGTACATGTGGCAAAATCCGGTGGGGGCTAGAAGATGGTGCGAGGGGCCGAGTGGAGGGAGACTATGAAGGAATGCACAAGTGCGAGATCGATATTTAGAGAGAGGGGGCGAACACGTGCGCTGATGCGTGCAGTGGAGGAGCCATGAAAAATAAATGAGCTAGGAGGCCAAGCATTGCTAATCCTTTACGAGGAGGGTCAATTCATGAACTTAAACCATTTTTAGCAGCAATTGTCTAATGATCACATTCATATTAGCCTTGATATATAGTGATGTTAGGGGGGAGGGGGGCAGGGCCCTTACTGCCCCCTGTCTTCGCCATTGTGCACGCGTCTGAGAGATGAAGCGGAAGGCATGGATGATGAGAAGGGGACGTTGGATACATAATTAATGTGAGTGTATTAGCTATATATGTTAATCCTATATAGAGAGGCATAGATTGATCGATGTGGATGTGGGAAAGAGGGTGAGACCTAACTGGATATATCGATTGATCGGTTTGTGTGGAAAACTATGAAAGACCTAGCTATATACACACATACATAGAGGAACATCGATCGTTGCGCATGCACGCGTGAGAGATAAAGAATGCCCGATATGATGGAGAGGGGGATGTGTGTTGGTGTGTGCCTTCATGGCATACCGACCTGAAGAAAATGATTTCATGTGTGCGATGGATAATGCCGACTGGTAGTGTGTGTGCATGCATGCATGATAGAAAGTTAGTGGTACAATTATAAAGAGAAGACTATTGTGTGGGTGTAAAAGAATAGCTGAATAGGTGAGGCCACAATCAATGTAAAGTTGAATTCAAATATTTGAATAAGAGATCCTTATGTTTGAAACCCATGCATGCATGAATATAACGGAGATCTGCGCGGTGTGGTTTGGAAACAAGCATGTTGTAATGTATACACATTGAACAAGGTCAGACTGATTTGAATTTGAGATACCGATGGCAGACATCATTTGGCCACGTCGCATCCGTGCATGGACACACTATTCTAATTGGAGATGATGGGCGGCTTTTGCATCACATATCTATATCTATACCCCTATATATATATTATATTTAAATATTTTTTATATTGTGTGCGGGTAACTTTAACTTTTAAAGATGGTCGTTCGATGAGGCGAATCCGATGGTCCAAAGATGGAAAATTTGAGCACTACTGGCCATTGGATATCATCTAGATTCCACCAGATTTCGCCACATGTATAATCTAGTAGACTCCATGGTTGAACTTAAGCATAATGCACAAACATCAAAACACAAGCACTTCTTATTTGTTCTAGAATCTTCCGTATCAGAATTGCCCAAATGTTTTTCTACATGATTTGCCATTATTTGTTTTTACTTTATGTCTTACGACGCACAATTCCATGAATCTTAAAATAGATTAGCTTTCTTATAAAAACTAGATGATTTTGAATGAAATTAACTATAAGAATTAAACGAACATCTACATCATGCATATATGACTCAAAGCTTGCATGCTATAATGTGGTATTTATTCATAATTTGGTTGCCAAATCTCATGCGTGCAATGCACGTGTACCTTACTCTAGTCTAAATGGTGTTTGTGTGTGTGTTGTGCGTGTTGAGGTGCAAATTGTCTTTTTTTTGGGTACACGTTAAGCTTGTTCTTCCGAAATTTCAAGCCGTGCCTTGTTATGCTGAAAATTCAAGCTAGCGTCTCTGGATATCGTGCTGCGAAACTCCCGCCTCTTCAACCCGCGCCTTGTTAGCCTGAAATATTTAAGATATATCTTTGTCTCGTTGTGCTCCGACAACTCCCTCCATCTCAACCCGCACCTTGCTATTCCAAAATTACAACGTGCGCGAAAACTCCCACCTCCTGTGAAATCCCGCCACGCGAAATGCCCGTGGTACCCCTGAACCGAAAGAACCGCCTCAAATCGGTGGGGGTACTTTCATAACTTACCCCACATTTCGGACAAGCGCGTCTCTAAGCCATGGTTCCCCACTGCCATCCCATCCATCCACCCATTCGTACACCGAGGCCGTGAAAATCCGTGACGAAACCCCACACCCTGCTCCGTCCGCCACCCAACCAGAGCCTCTTCCCCGACAACATCGTCCACAGCAACACCTTGACGTCCCTCATCCACCGTAATGGATGAGGATCCGTCATCGATCTCATCGTCCCGCTGGTTCAGCCACCCCGTCCTCCACCTCCAAGGAGCTGCCCCGACGTTCCCCTCATCTTTCGCGCCACCTCCATTCCCACACCGTCGTCTTCACCTGGACCACCGGAAGAGCATCATCATCACCGTTTCCTCGGATGAAGCTGCGGCCTAATCGGCGCCACCAAAGAGGTTGTACACTAATCGCCACATTTTGTTTTTGATTCGATCTCACGGTGCTGCCGGTGCTCGGTCCCGAGCCGACACGGCACGGCTCCATCCACGGTGGTGTCGCCAGCCACTTCCTCCACGGCGTCGCTCCATCGGTGGCGACGTCCACATCAGTAGGACCTGCTGCTCCTTTAGCTCTCGCTCGCGCTGCAGCTCTGCTCTTGCTCTCGGTCCCCTACCTGGTCTGCTCTTGCTATTGCTCTTGCGCGCGCTGCTGCTCTTGCTCTTGCTCTTGCTTGCGATGCTGCTCCGATTTAGCTACACTTCACTCCGATGCCACCGGGGTGAAGGAAGAACCAGCCGCAGCGGGGAGGGGGCTCGCCGGAGAGGTACCCCACTATCTATCTTCGGGTTCAGGATGGGGGCGGTGGTCGCCGACGGTGGCGGGGCATTGGCGGGGCGGTGGCGTGGGGATCGTCGGAGAAAAAGCTCAGCACGGGGGGGCCTAGAGGGATGGCCGGGGTGGCGGCGGACCGGCGGTGGGGAGTGTTTTCAGGGCGGGCGGGGCGGCGCACCACCGCCCGCGGGCGGCGGGGGGCTGCTGTTTGGCCGGCTCAAGGGGGTGGAGGTTGAAGATGAACCGCATGCCCTTGATTTCGTATCCAACGGCTGCAAAACCGACTGACCAGAGATGAAAAAGTCAGTCGACCGACGTGTAGCCTCACCTTGCTAGTGCGTTCAGTTTCAACAGCAAAATTCAGTTTCGGCAGTTAAGTTCAGTTTCGACAGTTAAGTTCAGTTTCGACAGTTAAATTTAGTTTCGACGGTTAAGTTTAGAGATGAGTGGCTGATGTAGTTTACATCTAGCACTTTATGGTTATGTATTTTATGTCGTGTATTGGAGATGCTATTAGAATTCCACTCAGGTTAACGTTGTCCATTTTCTCTCTTGTCCTGCTTCAGCCTCAGCATTGTACAACTCACTGGAGCTGCTCCAACGATGAAACCCTCCATCACAGCAGAGCAGTACCTCGGGCTGCATCTCCAGACACCTAAGATCTTCTTCCCCTCCTCCGACAGCCAAGTCAGCCGGAGCATCCTCACCGGCCAACCCAATCACGCTGAGATCGACATGGCTTCGCCAAAGAGGTTGTACACTTGTTGCATCTCTTTTTTACTCTACATGTTATATATATTGTCCACTGAGCACTCATAGTAACGGGAAATACGATTATTTTATCCTACTATATGACAAGCAGTGAGGTACCAGGCAACTTAGCAATCCGTGATGGACTCTCTTGAACACCATCATTATTTATCTCTGCGCATTTGAGCTATGCATTTGTCGATGGGCCTGGGAGTTGAGCTAGTATGGCAGTGGCCTGGGTCCAAAGTAATAGAAGTAGCACAAAAAAAAAATAGTGTAGGATTTTCCTTGCTCACGCCTGCTTACTAGAATCGCTAGTGCTTGAAAGGAAAAGTGAATGAAAAACATCGGAATTGGAAAGTTTCCTATGGTACTACTTTTCATGAATTTGGTGCAAAGGAATGGAGCAAAGGAAAACTGTAGGATTTGTTCCTTTAGTGTCTCCTTGAAAGAAAAACCGTAGGAATTCTAATTTCCACTTCTCCTCTTTTTCATATTCCTATTCATCAAGCACAAGACTAAGAGATAGTAGCATAATAGCATTATAACCGTACATTTTCTTGTGGTTTGACTTAATCTCACCATGCTTTTTTGCATCCTTTGATCTTCCAATTGTTGTGAATCAAACACCCAGATTGGCAGAAATCCTATGTTTGTAAATTCTCTATTTTGCACGTGCATTCCTATCCTATTCCTGTCTATTTCCTATCCCTGCATTGTTAGAATCCTCAAATTCAAACAAGCCCATACTCAATTACTTCTGTTACAGATATGTGTCAAAGAAAACCTTGTGTGGTTTGTCCTGCTCCTGCGGCGCTGTGTTCCACCCCAGCTCAGCTGCTCCAACGACGGAAGGGTTCACCACAGCAGGGATCCGCTCTCCAGACTGTCTTTCGCCGCCTCAGATCTTCTTCCCCACCGCCGGCAGCCACGGCAACTGCATTACCATCATCAACTGAGCAGATGACCTTGAGGACTACACGGGTCCGCAAGAGAGGTCGCACTCTTCCGTGTCTGCTTATATTATGCGTCGCTTAATATGATGACATGCTACATTATCATCGTGTTCACCTATTAGACTCCGAGTCAGGTCCAAACTAATGTTGAAACTTGAGTTTTTAAATGGTTGTGGGGTACATATTGGGGCAGCAATCAGTACTATATGTCTACTATCTAGTTAATCTCCGGTGTCTACTATGAGTTTCATGTTGGGTGCAAACAAACATTAAAGGAACCATTATCTGTATTTTTTAACTCAAGCTATTATCTACCTGCTATCATTGGTTTTGGGTCTATCCACAATTTGCTACCATCACTCTGGATTTGTGCATGCACTCCTTACATAATCTCACCATGTTTTATTCCTATGCATGCCAGTTATTGTACACAATGGAACTGATCATGTAGAGCAAAAGAGACGAGCCTTGCGTGGCAATAAAATTTCATGCAGACATCATTCCATGGTGGGCGCAAAGTCAGCCCCCCTCCACCCATTTCGGATCGTAATCAAGTGGAAGATAACTGTTATGAGGGGGATTCAGAAGGACAAGACCACTCCTATTTACCCCATGAGGTCTTCGCTCTAACTTGGCATGCTAATGTTGGTAATATCATGCATATGGTGCCCTGCATTGCTTACTGCATACATTAAAGATGTCATCTGCTTAGTTTAGACATGCTTTGTGTCAATGCCATTTGTTTAGTTTCTTTATTGTATATGTGAATCATGCAATGCCATCTTGTCTAGCTAGGCATCATATATGTGAATTTTGCAATGCCACCCTGGTTAGCCAGTCATCTTATATGTGAATTATATCATGCCATCATCTTTTTATTACATGTTAAATTTGTCAACAATTTTAGCACATTCAATTACTCTTCCTGTGCATCAGCCATTTGGCACGGTCATGGAAATATCTGGACTGGAAACAAGGTCTTCAGAGAAGACAATGCTATCTGACGAAGCGCATGTCTTGCTGGTTACCGATAGCTCCTCAGAGGAGGATTCAGAGACAGATGACCAGTCATATTTCCCCCCGAGGTGCATGCCCTAACTTGGCAGGGTTATGTTGCTCATATCGTGCGTATGGTATCTTGCATTGCTATGTCATTTGCTTAGTTTAGACCTGCTTTGTGTAAATGCCACCTGTTTAGTGTCTAATTACCATATATGTGAATTATGCAATGCCATCTTGTTGCAAGACATTATATATGTGAATTATGCAATGTTATCTTGTTGCAAGGCATTATGTATGTGAATTATGCGATGCCATGTTGTTTAGGCAAGCATCATATATGTGAATTATATCATGCCGTCCTTTTTTTGTATTTCTCATTGCTTTTGTCGACAATGTTTGTATATTCAACTGCTCTTCCTATGCATCAGCCATTTGAATTGGTGATGGAGAAATCTGGAGTGAAAACAAGGTCTTCAGAGCAGACAATGCTACCTGCTGAAGCAGATATCTTGCTGGTTACAGATAGCTCTTCAGAGGAGGATTCAAAGGGAGATGACTAGTCCTATTATCCCCCTGAGGTGTATGCTCAAACTTGGCAGGGTTATATTAATCATATAATGCATATGTTGTATTGCAATGCTTGGTTTTACATCATATACACAATATTGAATGCCATCTCCTTAGTTGACACATCATATATGCGATCGCCCTCTGCTCACTTCCTTAGTATATAAATCATATATTTGAATTATGCCATGCCATGATGTTTACATAGACAGCATGTATCTGAATTATGGCATGCCAACCCATTTTCTAAAGACATAATATAGCTATATCATCTCATCCTGTTTACATAGTCATCATATTTAAATTATGTCATTCTATCCGTGAATTATATCATGCCATCATGTTTCCATCAACGGCATGTTTGTGATATTTGGCATGCCAACCACTTTAATAGACACATCGTATAGTTATATCATGTCATCCTGTTTACATAGTCATCATATTTTGAAGTATGTCATTCTATCATGTTTGAGAGAATTCCTTATTTGGCCCTTTCGTAAAATTTGTTTCCTTTTTTGGCCCAAAATAAAATATTTTTCCCTTTTTGACACTTAAAGTTTATTTTGTTCCCTCAATGACATTTATGTCTCCTTTAGTCACTAATAATGTTAAGTATGAGGTGAAAAGACCATTTTACCCCTAGTGCACTATGTGATAGTCCACGATATTTAAGTAAAAGAGTTTATTGATGTTTTGCATATATATGCACTTCAATATTTTTGTCCTTAGCTAAACTGATCCGTGAATACAAAAGACGGAAAACATCTGCTCAACTGGCATAATCATATCTATGATAAGTACAATTTATCACGTTCAAAGTACCCCGACACATACTCCTAAATCTTCTAACTAACACACGTTTAAAACTACAGTACACATAATAAATCCTGCGAACAAGTGGACCGCGCAAGCCGGCAGCTATACACCACGCGGACGACACGCAGATGAGGACGACGAGAGCGTGTGTTGCTGGCCACGAGCAGCCAGACAGCACTCGCCCGGAATGAGAGGCAGTCGCTCTTGTTCGTCGTCCTGTCCTGGCAACTACCTCTGCCTCCTCTTTCGCATGGCGCACGGCTGCTGCAACATGCATTTCTGGTATCAACTCCCTGCCACAGATGCCAACGCCATGGCCGCCAACCACCGGCGTCGCAGCAGTCGAATTTGTTGGTGGCCGAGATGCACCAACGCCTTCGCCAGCTAGAACAGCTAGCTACCTAGCCCGGCTGGCTCGATCCATCTTTATTGATCAAAGCTAGCACAGCTAGCTACGTAGCCCGGCGTTGCACACGTACACAACTCCTATGCCTTTTTTATAACAACTCCTATGCCTTCTTTTAGCTACCACGATGTAGTGACACCAGTCCTACAGTACACGGACACGTTCACGCACAAGTAATCAAGCATACATGTATGGGATGCTATTGTCGTATTTAACACCAACAAAGAAGTCCACGACCGGCCAGGAGTGCTCGAACACGCGCATGGGCACACGCCATTCCATGCATGCCGAGGTCGACGATCCGTCACCCTCCGCCTCGCCATGAGTAGCAGCAGCATCAAACCGGGGTGGGAAATAGGGAGAGAAGTTCGGTCATGGGGTTTCTTCTTCATTTTACCTATGAACTAAAGCAGCGGTAAAAAAGACTTTTTGGATTGCACCTGATTGTGTTAGTGGCCAAAAGTGATGAAAATGTCATTAAAGGAACAAAATGAAGTTTAGGTGTCAAAAAGGGAAAAAATAATTTTGCAAGGCCAAAAAGGGAAACATATTTTAAGAAAGGGCCAAATAAGGAATTCTCTCATCATGTTTAGTTAGCCATCATACATGTTGGGGATATTACCACTAGGCGTGAACCGGCCTGCTTGGGCCGGGATAACTTCATTAGTGGTATGAACAGATGAAGGCCCAAGGCCTGTAGCCGGTTTAGAACCTGTAGCCGTAAACCGGCCTGATGTGCAACTTGTATTGTAAGTTAGGAACAGAGAGATACCAACCGGGATACGAGTATGGACCGGTTGGGACTCTATGGACCGACGGGCGTCACCCGTGTATATAAGGGGACGACCCGGCAGCGGTTCAGGGGGAGAACGACAACTCGAGTCTAGGCGAAGCTTGTTTGCTCCCTAGCCATCGAGACCACATCAATTCCATCGCAACTAGACGTAGGCTTTTACCTTCATCGAAGGGGCCGAACTAGTATAAAACCCTCGTGTCTTTGTGTCCGCTTTAACCCCTTCAACTAAACTCGTAGCGATGGCTCCACGACTAAGTCCTTTCGCTAGGACATCTGCCGTGACAAATCCACGACAGTTGGCGCCCACCGTGGGGCTGTCGCACGATGGTTTGACGATCTTGGAGGGCAAGCTCAAAGGACTCGAAGGCTATGCTGTGGGCCAGATAACCAAGAGTCGTCGTGGCAAGATCTACATCGACGACGCAGGATGGGGTCCCGAGGCCGATTCGATTGAGTACGGGTACCGGGTCCCCTTTGGTGGCATACACATTTTCATCGGCAAGATCGGTGAGCCGGGGCCTGAGCCGGACATCTGCATCAACCTCGTCGAGACGGCTCAGCGTGCGAGATCTACCCAAGCTAAACCAGCCGTGAAGCGTGCCTTCGTTGGAGTCATCCACGGAGGAGGGCGTGAGGACGAGTCAGAACACGGTAGCGAGACCGTCATCTATTCCGGCGACGAGTCCTCGACCGGAGAGACCGAATCACTATACAAGTTACAAGACGACCAGGTTAGGGGCTGTTCCGATGGCGACAGTATTCCAGACCCCCCAGGCCAGGTCAACCAGGTTGGAATATTCATGGCCGGCACACAGGCGGCGAATCACTCTTCGACCGCCGCAGCGATGCTCTACGGATCAGCAGGGGCAGGAGGCCTTGTGCGCCCGCCGGTTCAAGTTCTATCTGATATGTTTGATGCACTAGCCGCGCTTATGGCAGAGGACAATCCGGCGGATCAGGAGGCCCATAATGCAGAAATTGCAAAGGTGAGAGAGCAGATCGTGGAAGCCAAAGCGGATCTGGCCGCAGAAAAAGACAGGATGGCCGCAGAGCGGGCCGCTTTGGACGCACAGGCTTATAAGCTCATGCTTGACCAGAACGCATCACAGGAGGTCTTAAAGCGGAAGCACAGATCACGCCTGCTGTTAGGGTTTGATCCCCGGAATCTCTTTCACACTCCAGGAGCTGGACCCAGTAATCCGCCGCAGCACCCGGAGACAAACCGGATTGAGGCACCAGGACCAGGGGGGACGATCCAACCTCGCCTGATGGAACCTCCTCAGCAGAACATTGTGATTCTTCCACCGGTCCAGACGCCCCCAGGTCATTATTCTAATCCTATGGACAACCTTGTTGCAGCTGCCGCACGATTAGAGGCTATCCCAGTTGAAGGGGACTCTCCGCAAGCGATAGAGACGCGCCGGGTTAAGGAGCTTCTCCGGACCGCGCTGATTCAGCAGGAAGCATATACATACAGCCGTGATCAGATTCACTCTACGCCCCGTCCGAGCCAGAGCTATAGCAGGTGCTTGGATGAACCGGCCATATCGAGCAATGCGCGAGGCCGTGAAGCGGCCCGTGGCAATAACCTGGCAGGTGGTGTTCGCGATGCTCAAGATGTGGTGGACCGGGCCCGGGCACGGAGGGAGGCCGAGTTAGCAGCACAGGATGATGCGGGTCAACTTACACCGGTTCGCCCTACCACCTTCGCCGGACCAGGAGTCGCATCCGCTTTGGGAGTGCCTTGTTTAATCCCCGCTTTACGCAATGTGCGCCTGCCCAAAGATTTCAAGGGTTCACGCAAGGTGCCGAATTACACCGCTGATTTATCCCCTGAAGCATGGATAGAGAGTTATGAGATGGCCATGGAAATGTTAGACGTGGATGAGACCGCGTGTGCAAAATACTTCACCATGATGCTTGAAGGCACGGCTCGTACCTGGTTGAAGAGCCTACCGCCCAATTCTGTCGGCTCATGGGCCCAGTTGCGGGCCCGGTTTATCCAGAATTTCAAGGATACGTGTAAGCAGCCCAAGTCCATAGTAGACCTGGCGGCTTGTGTCCAGGGGGAAGGAGAATCAACGACCCATTGGGTGCGCCGCGTTTCGGAAATTTTGCACTCGTCCGACAGGATTAATGCTGACTATGCGATCTTAACCCTGGAAGGCAACTGCCGGTTTGAGCCTTTAAAATTGAAATTGGGACGCATGAAGCGGTTCTGTAATGACATGGGAACCCTCATGGCCGCTCTAGTGAAGTATGCTGATTCGGACAGTACCAAGGATCCCGAGACTGATGATGATGAAGCAGGGAAGGGAAGGAAGAATAGCAACTCCAAACAGCAGCAGTACAAACCGGCGGGTCATGGAAACGGAGGCAAGAGCAAGGCGGATGGCAGCATGGACTTTGTGGCCAACACTAATGCACATGACAGGGGGCAGCGGCGCAGAGGTAAAGCGGCAAATCGTAATGGGGATCCCAATCCTAACGCAAGCCGCTTGAGTTATTTGCTGAATCAGCCTTGCCCGAAGCACGGGACGAAGGAGGCGCCGGCTAACCATCTTTGGAAGGATTGTTATATCATGCAGGAGTTTAAAAACTCTAATGCCTTCCGGTATGATCACGGGTCAGGTGGCGGTTCAGGATCCGGTTTTCATGGGCCGGATCACGATGGAGCTTCCGGTTCAGGTCGCAATCAGGGCGCTCACACTCACCAGAATAATCAGAACGGCCAGCAGCAGCAGCAGCAGCAGTCGGGTTATCAGAGCCAGCCAAAACAGTTGAACAATGGGCAATATCATGTTTTCACAACTAGCTTGGATAAACGCGACCGAAAACTCCACAAGCGAGTGGTGAATTCTGTTAAACCGGCCTTACCACATTACTTGCGCTGGTCGGAGCAGCCTATCGTGTGGAGCAGAGAGGATCACCCGCCCCGGATTGATAATCCGGGCCAGCTAGCATTAGTGGTAGACCCTCAGGTGGGGGGTTATAAATTCACCAGGGTACTCATGGATGGAGGAAGCAGTATTAACATACTGTACTATGAGACATTCCGCCGCATGGGTTTAACAGACAAAGATCTCAGACCGTCTAATACGGTGTTCCATGGGGTGGTTCCTGGCAAATCTGCATATCCTGTTGGTAAGATAGCCCTGGATGTGGCTTTTGGGGACGAGCACGACTCCCGGTCGGAAAAACTAACATTTGAGGTGGTGAAGATCCGGAGCCCATATCATGCCTTGTTTGGCCGGCCGGCTTACGCCAAGTTCATGGCGCGGCCTTGTTATATCTACTTGCAGCTCAAGATGCCGGGTTACAAGGGGACAATAACGGTTCATGGGAGCCGTAGGGTTGCTTTGGAATGTGAGGAAGGTGATGCGGCTTATGCAGAGTCGGTCTGTGCCATGGAGGAGTTGAAGTACTATAAGGACAATGTTGATCCGGCGGATATGACTCCTTTGAAGAAGCCGACTACGGAGCATGATTCAGATCTGAAGTTCAAATCGGCAGCTGAGACCAAGCTTGTTGACTTCGTGCCCGGCGATTCATCTAAGTAGTTCACTGTCAGTGCCAATTTGGATCCCAAATAGGAAAGCGCGCTCGTCGAGTTCATCCGTGAGAATCGGGACATCTTCGCATGGAAACCATCCGACATGCCAGGTGTACCGAGGGAACTCGCTGAGCACACTCTTAATGTGGATCCTAGGTATAAACCGGTGAAACAATTCCTCCGCCGGTTTAACGAAGAAAGGCGAAAGGCCATTGGAGAGGAAGTGGCCAGGCTTTTGGCAGCTGGCTTTATCATTGAGGTGTTCCATCCAGAGTGGCTTGCTAATCCGGTGCTGGTTCTGAAGAAAAATGGCACTTGGCGTATGTGTGTGGATTACACAGATCTTAACAGGGCCTGTCCAGCGGATCCTTTTGCCCTCCCCCGCATTGACCAGATCATTGATGCCACGGCGGGTTGTGAGCGTTTGAGTTTTTTGGATGCATACTCTGGATATCATCAGATCAAAATGGCGGTTAAAGACCAGGAGAAAACAACGTTTATTACTCCCTTTGGAGCCTTCTGCTATGTATCTATGCCCTTCGGACTCAAGAGTGCCCAAGCCACCTATCAATAGTGTGTACAGAATTGCCTGCATAAACAGATCGGCCGCAATGTGCACGCCTATGTGGATGATATTGTAGTAAAGTCAAGGCAGAAGGAGACGCTGGTGGATGACTTGAAGGAAACCTTTGACAACTTGCGGGTTTACAAGATGATGCTTAATCCGGCCAAGTGTGTCTTTGGTGTTCCGGCAGGCAAGTTACTGGGTTTCCTGGTGTCTAATAGAGGAATTGAGGCTAATCCGGAGAAGATTACAGCTATCACCTCCCTGGCTAAACCGAAGTGCATCAATGATGTTCAGCGTTTGGCGGGCCGGATTGCCGCACTAAGCCGGTTTATCAGCCGCCTCGGAGAGAAGGCCATTCCTTTGTACCAAATGCTGAGGAAGACAGACCATTTCATTTGGAGTCCGGCTGCTGATGAAGCATTTGAGGACTTGAAGCGGCAGTTAGCCAATCCGCCTATTCTTGCAGCTCCAGTCGACAAGGAGCCACTATTATTATACGTAGCAGCCAATGCTCGGGCAGTTAGCATGGCTATTGTGGTGGAACGCAAGGAGGCAGGCAAGGAATATCCGGTTCAGCGGCCGGTTTATTATATCAGCGAGGTGCTTATTGAATCCAAGCAAAGGTATCCGCATTGGCAGAAGCTGGTCTATGGTGTTTTCATGGCCAGTCAGAAGTTGAAGCAGTATTTTCAAGGGCACCCCATCACAGTGGTCAGTTCAGCTCCCTTGGGTGATATCATACAGAACCGGGAGGCGACTGGCCGGATTGCCAAGTGGGCTATAGAGCTTGGGCCACACGAACTGAAGTATGTGCCTCGGACGGCGGTGAAGTCTCAAGCACTTATTGATTTCATCAATGACTGGACGGAGCTACAAGCACCAGAGGAGAAGCCGGATCACACATATTGGACTATTCATTTTGATGGATCCAGGTAACTGGAAGGCTCGGGGGCTGGAGTCGTGTTAACTTCCCCACGAGGCGATAAGTTTTGTTATGTTCTCCGTTTAATGTTCCCTTGCACTAATAATGCAGCTGAGTATGAAGCCTTGCTCCATGGTCTCTGGATGGCTAAAGAGATGAACTTAAGCTGGGTTAAGTGCTTCGGTGACTCGGATCTCGTGGTACAACAGGTGTCTGGCACTTGGGATTCTAGGGACCCGCTCATGACTACATATCGTCGGGAAGTGGATAATATTGCGGGTTGCTTCCAGGGTTATCAAGTGGATCATGTGGACCGTCGGAAGAATGAAGCGGCGGACGCTTTAAGCCGTTTGGGGTCTCAGCGCAAACCGGTCCCGCCTAATATCTTTCTGGACGTGCTGCACAACCCGTCAGTCAAGCTCCCAGGTGAAGCGGATTTGGCTATTCCTGATCCGGAGGCTCAATTGGTGGCAGCATTGCATGCTATTCCGGATTGGACAGTTCCTTATCTTATGTACATGAACCGGGGGGAGTTACCAGAGGATGAGATTCTAGCCAGGCAAATAATCCGGCGATCCAAGTCTATGACGATTGTCAATGGTGAATTGCATCGTCGCAGTGTATCAGGGCCGTTTCAACATTGTGTTTCTCCTGAGGAAGGCTATGAAATCTTAAGAGAAATCCATGAAGGGGATTGTGGACACCACGCCGGTTTAAAGTCTCTGGTGGCAAAGGCGTTTCGTCACGGGTTCTACTGGTTGACAGCGCATGCTGACGCGGAGGACTTGGTTAAACGGTGTGATGGATGTCAGAAATTTTCAAGGCGTGCTCATGTGCCGGCTCAAGAATTGGGGATGATCCCAATAACGTGGCCGTTTGCAACTTGGGGGCTGGATATGGTCGGACCTTTTAAAAGATCCAAGGATAAGAAAACCCACCTTTTGGTGGCAGTTGACAAATTTACTAAGTGGGTTGAAGCGGAGCCTGTCAGCAAGTGTGATGCAGCAACAGCGGTGCAGTTCATCAAAAAGGTGATTTTCCGGTTTGGCTTTCCACACAGTATCATTACTGACAATGGTACCAATTTATCTAAGGGCGCTATGAAGGAGTTTTGTGAACGAGAGCATATCCGGCTTGACGTGTCGTCAGTGGCACACGCCCAGTCCAATGGACAGGAAGAACAAGCTAATCAAGAGATCTTGCGAGGCATCAAACCCCGGCTTATGGTCCCATTGCAAAGAACACCAGGATGTTGGGTTGAAGAGCTACCATCTGTGCTATGGAGTATCAATACTACGCCAAACCGATCCACAGGATACACGCCATTTTTCATGGTCTACGGAGCAGAGGCAGTTCTCCCTAGTGATATCCGGCATGATTCGCCTCGGGTGGCAGCTTATGTCGAAGCGGACAATGAGACAGCACGGCAAGACGCTTTGGACCTATTGGACGAGGAGCGTGATATAGCAGCTGCCCGTTCGGCGATTTACCAACAAGATCTTCGTCGCTATCACAGTCGCCGGGTTAGAACCAGAACTTTTCAAGAAGGAGATTTGGTGCTTCGGCTCATCCAAGACCAAACAGATGTACACAAGTTATCCCCACCTTGGGAGGGACCTTTCGTGGTCAGCAAGAATCTGCACAACGGGTCGTACTATCTGATTGATATTCGAGAGCATAAAGACTCACGTACATCAGAGGAGGAGACTAACAGGCCGTGGAATATAGCTCATCTTCGGCCTTACTACACTTGAGCCATCGGCTCTATCTATGTACATATCATGACAGTGTATATATTATCTTTGATATAATAAAACCGGAGCCTCAGCTAAAGCGGGGTCTCTGTCTTTCTTATCATGCGTGGTTACATGGAGTGGCTCTGTTTTTAAAGCGGACTCCGGTTTACCCCTTGACATTTGCTTTTTATACATCACTGGGGGCCTTGGTCGTGTCCGAACCAACGCGGCACCTTTTGATGGGCGACAGCCACCAGATCACTTGGGGACATGGTCAAGTCTGAACCAGTCACGCCTCTTGGTCGGCCTAAGGCCACAAAATCACTTGGGGGCTTGGTCGAACCCGAACCATTGCCACGCATCTGGCATATATGCCATGAATCATTTGGGGACCTGGCTGACTTGAATCATTGTCACTCCTATTGGGGGCTTGGTCCTGTCCGACCATCGTAATACCATCTGATCAGCTCAGTATAGCATATTTTTGCAAACAGTTTTTATCATTGCCTTGGTTTCCATGGTATTTTCATGGCTTGTTTGTTCTTAGCTTTTTGTTGGATTCCTTTTATGTCAACAAACACCTTTAATCCGGAGAAGTATGCCCGGTTTATTTTTATTTTTTCCTGTTAACATCATGGAGTAACAACTGGGTTTATATTGACCCAGTACGGTCTATACGGGAGCTGTTTTCTCCCCCCTTGTTGACGGTAATGGTTTATAAAACCTCCGCTTCAAAGCTTGGCTAAACCAGCTTCATGCCAAGACATGGCAGGAAATATGAATGGAGGTTTTTTCGAACAAAAGCTTCAGTACTTATGCACGAAGGCATATTGAAGATAGAAGTATTAACTATCCTGTTACAAGGCATCACGGTGCCCGAATAAAGATCATTTGTTATTTTGGAAAGATTCCAAGGACAGCTATACAAACCGGCTCCCGGTTTAGGCCTGCTCCTCGTCATCATCCACTTCAGCTTCTTCGTCCCTACCCATTGGCTGGAAATCAACAGTGGTCCAGTCGATTCCCATTAAAGCTTGGAAAACAGCCTCTTCATGTATCAGGGAAGACGGTTCAATATCAGGAGCGTAAGTGTGCTTACGGATTGGAGGGATTAGATTCTCCGCTTCAAGAGTTGGGGCAGGCACTCGCTTGTTCTGGTCGTTGTATTGTGCTTGATAATGCGTCAAGTCTGCCTCTTGAGCTAGCTGACAAGCCAGAGGGCGCACTGCACGGTTTATTGCCCTTAAATCCTCTTCGTTGAATTCAGAGCCATCTTCCTTCAGGCTGGGATAGCCTTGAGATGCTTCCACAGGGTCGAAATCTGGCACCCATGCCTTTGCCCGGATCAAGGCGTTAATAGCTCCGGTTCGAGCAGCAGATTTCTTCAGCTCCTCCATCCGGGCCAGAAGCATCGACAACATGTTAAGAGTGTCCTGGATTAAAGAAGGTGCCGGGTTGTTATGAGAGGCTGTGGTGATGATCCGCTGGGCTCCGGTATATAATTGTTCCACTAAGGTGTAGGCAGCCTTCAGTTTCTTCCGCACATCATTTCCCAAGTGCCCGATGCGTGTGCCTACAACAATATAGGGACGGTTTCAAACCGGATTTACGCTACAGCAGGTTCAAATTATCACAAAAGTTAAAAGGAACTTACCAAAGATCGCAGCGGTCATGGAGTGTATTTGCCGCTTTATGGACGTCAGTTCATCCGCCACCGGTTTAAGGGCAGCTTCAGCATTTTCCGCTCTTTTGGTTAAAGCGGCCTTCTTAGTGGCCCAATCAGCCCGCTCTTTCTTGAAGCCTTCCTTCAGCTGTTCAGCGGTGCTCAAGGCGCTGGTTAATTCTTCCTTTGCCTTGTCTGTTTCAGCTTGTTGAGTTTTCAAGGCCTCCTGCAAATCAGCAATCCGGTCCTCCTTGATTCTCACCTCAGCCTGCATACAGACAGCATTTAGCTTTAAACAAGCGGTCCAAGAAATTGAAGTATCAACCACATAACAAAGTTATACGCTTGATACTTGGGGGCTAATGAACCTTCAGTTTTCAAAAGTTACTAGATTGCAAAGTCCCAAGCTCAATACAGGTATTCAACTTGGCACTTGGGGGCTAATGGCTATTTGCTCAAATTATGTTCTAAGGGTAGTTTTTTGTTGGAGCCTAGGTCTAATTTTGCTAAGTTAAACCGGCCCTTGGGGGCTATATTAATGGATTTCAAAAGTGTTGAGGATCATATTCAAGTCCCGGTTTGACGAAGGCTACAAACCGACCCTTGGGGGCTAGGATGATTGATGCAAAGGCAGTCAGTAAAGAAGTAAGTTACCTCAAATTTATCCCTCATCATTTTTACCAGACCAGCTTCACAGTCATGGCTAGTATAAAGCCGGTTTAGATAGCCGGAATGAAGATCTTGGGCACTCAGAGCAGCATATGTCTCTAGTTCAACATCCCATCTTTCTTTATTCAGAGCGGAAAAATCCTCTTTTATGGTATGCTTGGTTAAGGTGACAGGATTCCCGGGTTCAAAGCGGCCTACACCGGTAATCACAACATCATCATCTTTGGACTCGCCGGTTTGTGTTAGTGTGATCGGTTTGTCAGCAGGACTGTGGGATTTCTCAATCCGGACGGAGCTGACAGGCGGGTCAGCAGAGACTGAAGTATTAATAGGCCTCTCTTCGGGAATATCATCGTCTTGTAAAGGAGGATCATTGGGAATATCCTCAGTAGCAAATGCTTCAAGATCTGGCGTTTTGTCATGTTCTGGGGCTACATCTTCTTCAGCCGCTTTATCCAGGCGGGCTTTCTTGCTCGGTTTAGGTTTGGCCCTGAAAGAAAATCAAAGAGTCAAGGAAAAGCATAAGCCATTACATAGTGTACTGGAAGCATATGTTCAACTTAGCTTACCCAAGAACCGTTTTTAACGGTGGCAGCTGAGTGGCCGACGATTCACCAGAAGATGAATGAGAAGTAACCTGATAATGGAGTCGGATGGGTTAAGAGGTTGATGGAAGAAACCCTCTTTAGGATGTAAATCAACAAAAAGGTCAGAGACCTCGGAGCGGCGTTTTCGAACCGGACTGTCTGGTAAACCGGTGGAGGTAACTACCTGGCCACTGTGCCGGGTTGTGCGGCGAGCTTCATGTTGCTGAGTCTTCATAAGAAATTTAGGATCCAAATAAGCAAGAGGATGAGAAAATTTAACTTTCCGGTTTGCCTGTCGAAATTTTGGCAAAGGCAAGATTTCTGAATCGGAAGAGAGAATAGTTACCTCAACGAATTCCGCATTGCTGGCTTCAGCGTCGTCCTGACAAGCATCATCATCAATAAGGCGTGTAAAAATAAGCCAAGCGAGTCAAGTTCTACCTCAAGGTTCGGGTTACCCACATCGTCATCAATAGCTGGATTAGATGAAGCGGTGGTTTTTCTCTTGTGAGCTGGCTTCTTGATAACCTTGGTCTTGGGGCGGATTGGCCGCCCTGCTTTCTCTGTTTTGTCTTGAGAAAGCTTCTTGCCCCAAAACGGATTATCGCCCTGGATCAGCAGTAATTAAATGTCAAACAGATAAAGCAGTAACCGGTTCAACAATAGAGCAATTAAAATCTTACCGCTGGCGGTTTGTTGGTGGTGCAGTAAGGAGGCAGACCGGTTTGAGCACAGAGGTGCTCCGGTTCATTCAGCATCTTTTTTACATATTCTGTGACTTCATCATCGGGGAGTTGGATTTTAGTGTGTCGGAGTGGGTCATCGACACTATCAGTATACTTGCACATCAAACTGGAGCGCCGGCTCAGAGGCAGTATGCTCCATGATATCCAACAGCGTGCAAGATCTATTCTCGTTAAGCCGTTGGCCATAAAAGCTCGGAGCTTGGACAGTTGCGAAGCGTATTTAATTCTTTCCTTGGCGCTTAGTCTTTGTGGAAAAGGGTGTGTGTTGCTGAGCCGTTCCGGACGGAAGCCAGGCAAGGGATTTTCATTGTCAGGGGAGGTATCCTTGCAATAAAACCAAGTTGCATTCCACTCCTTGGGGTGAGTATGGAGTTTGATGTGGGGATAAGTGATCTCCTTCCTCTTCTGAATGGCCATACCGCCCAATTCAGTGTTGGGGCCATCGGTGAATTCAGTGCGACGGTTTAAATGGAAGAGGTCTCTAAACAACTCAACTGAAGGCTCCTCTTGAAAGTATACCTCAGAGAGCACTTGAAAGTGGCATAGATTGGTAACAGAGTTGGGGCCAATATCCTGTGGACGGAGCTGAAAATTGGCTAACACATCCCGGTAAAATTTAGAATCGGGCGGTTTGAAGCCCCGAGCCAAGTGATCTGCGAAGACCACAACCTCTCCTTCCTGGGGGGTGGGAGGACATTCCTTTCCAGGAACCCTCCAGTGGATCGTATCTTTACTGTCTAAAGCGCCGATCAAGACTAGATCGTCCAACTGTGATTCCGTGACGCGAGAAGGAACCCAATTGCACTCATACACTTGTTTGGCCATGGCGAGATCTACAAGAAATAGGTGATCCGGTTCAAGAACACGCTGGGTAAAAGAAGGTGTTGATCTAAACTACGATAAACCGGGGACAGTACCTATAAATCGGTCTTCCACAATGCGGCATCATGTGGATTCTGGCGGTTCAACCAGGGGACTAATGGTATATACCGGTTTAGTAATTTTTTTCTATGATAAGTTAAACCGCCTGACCTAAGCATCGGAAGAAATTGAAGCTATGGATAACTAGGTATGCAGAAACAAGTTTCACATGATCTTATCACAGCCGCGGATCTACCGCGAGCTCACAAAAACAGAAAATATTCCAAAGAGTAAGGCAGAAACAGAAGTGAACCATTGAGCGGGTATGTGCGAGAGATATATGGACTTAGATGAGAAACTACAGGTGGAGGCTTAAAGACTACTACTAAACGCAGCAGGGATTCACAGATTCATTCAAGGTCAGAAAACAGGTATGAGCATGCGACGAACACAGCACGAACATGGAACCCTAAGAACGGATCTAGGTCAAGAAGAGGAGAAAGCTTACCGGGAACGGAGAAGATGCGGAAAGATGACGCAATGCTCTGGTACGTTCAGGTTGATGCAGCGGCCGAAGACGAGGCAGAGGTCGATGGCGGTGGCGGAGCTCCAAGGCTGGCGACGCGAGGAAGACGAAAAAGAAGGGACGAAGGGAAATTGAAAGAAATGGCCCTTCGGTCTTATTTATAAGGCAACAGAGCTAGGTCAAGCCGCGGATCCAGGAGCTATTGTTAAAAGAGGGCGTTATAAATGATAAAATTTCATGATGACGTCATGCCGGCTTACAGCAACCAGAAATGATGACGACACGGCGGTTTACCAATTACCCGAAGATGTCCAAGACACCAGATTTTGTGAGGGATTGATATGAACCAGTTCAAATCAATCTGGGGCCTAATGTTGGGGATATTACCACTAGGCGTGAACCGGCCTGCTTGGGCCGGGATAACTTCATTAGTGGTATGAACAGATGAAGGCCCAAGGCCTGTAGCCGGTTTAGAACCTGTAGCCGTAAACCGGCCTGATGTGCAACTTGTATTGTAAGTTAGGAACAGAGAGATACCAACCGGGATACGAGTATGGACCGGTTGGGACTCTATGGACCGACGGGCGTCACCCGTGTATATAAGGGGACGACCCGGCGGCGGTTCAGGGGGAGAACGACAACTCGAGTCTAGGCGAAGCTTGTTTGCTCCCTAGTCATCGAGACCACATCAATTCCATCGCAACTAGACGTAGGCTTTTACCTTCATCGAAGGGGCCGAACTAGTATAAAACCCTCGTGTCTTTGTGTCCGCTTTAACCCCTTCAAGTAAACTCGTAGCGATGGCTCCACGACTAAGTCCTTTCGCTAGGACATCTTCCGTGACAAATCCACGACAATACATGTGAAATTATGTCATGCTATCCTGTTTAATTAGCCATCATATATGTGAAATTATGTCCTGCTATTCTATTTTCTTAGACAACATAAATGTGAATTATTTCATGCCCTGTTTTCTTCCCTACTATCCATTGCACCTGTCTATCATACAATGTCTATACATTCAATTACTTTTCTTGTTTATCAGCCATTTCAATTGGAGGGAGTGATGGCAGTATCTGTGGGAGTAAAAACACGGTCTTCAGAAAATATTGTGCTACATGTCGATGCAGATAGAACCACGGTTGTACTTGCCCAAGAACCAGCCCCACCACACATAACCCACACTCATGCAGATTGTACCCCTACCCAATTGGACAGAGAACCAGCTACACCCCTTCTAACCCCAACCCCAGCAGATAGACACCCAGTTCCCGTTGAGACAGCACCGTCTCCACCACAGAGCACCCAAACACGAGCAGTTAGTAAGGCAACTGCAGTGCCCAAATCACGAGGACCAACACTTAAAGCAGAAGAAGAATTGTTCTCAGGTCAGGTTCCGTCGCTATGGTTCATACTACTTTGCTCTTGCATCACTGTATTTACTGATACCAACTAATTTCAAATTTGAAGGATGCAATTGAAACTCCAATGGCGCAACAGGTATGTTTTAAACCTATTTCTTCAACGTGTTTGGTTGTTTTCTGTTGTAACTTGCTCTATGTTGATTTAAGTTTCAATTGAATAAACAGTTATGTTCTCATGCCATGCACATTACAAGTGTTGTTATTGCTGTGTAGTTTCCCACACTTATATTTTGTCTATGCTGCTTTGTCTTAAATAGATATGATTCGAACTGTATCTATCTTGATTTGGCAACATAAACTAGAATGATATAGACCATACAGTGACCATACTACATAGATATATGTTTGTTTCATGTTGTTATCCTGTCCACCTTACTACTGAATTGGTTTACCAAAATGAGTTTCATATACTACATTGTAAACCTGAGATGTGTTTGTTTGTTTCTCTTTTAGAACGCGGATAAAATATTGGAGAAGAGTACCCTGTTATGCAATGGTAAAGGAAGTAATGCAGATAAGGTTCAAGATAGTGAGACATCCCTGTTGGTCTCCAAGAAAGCTGATAAAAACTATATTGAAGACACTAAGACAACCCCAAAGTCCTGTCTTGATGTAGTGTTCGAGTTACTGGCTACCACTGCTGGCACCAGCTCTTTGAACTCATTGCCTGAATCAGTTCGGCTTCTTGACTCTCAACTTCAAGTTGAAAGATATCAATCAGATGTTATGCGACAGGAAGCCGAAGGATTGAGGAAGTCCCTGCAGAATTCAGATGCATACTTTCTGGTGCAACAACAAGCGCTGGAGGACTTAAGCGCCAAACAAGAGAAAGTTAATAAGCTTGGTAAGCATCTTGCCAGCATTATGGGTACCCAGGATATTGTTTCTTGAGCTCTTCTGAAGTGGTTTCAGTTCTGGACTTGTTTTGCTATGGCGTTTATATGCTGCTGTGTTCCCTATATTTGCATTGGTGGCGAACTTTGATGCCCAGTGGATGTAATATGTGTAATAGCCGTGATAGCCTAGTGTAAGATGCTTGCTTATTTATTTCCTTGTTGTCTTGTTTATTTGTTTGCTTGTAGTCAGTGCAGTTCTTTTTCTGTGGTTTGCTAGTGGCTGCAATAACCTATTTTTAAAACTAGGCCACAATAACCATGGGCTAATATTTACTGTAGTGACACTGGGCCTCCTACGGGCTGTGGAAACAGTGGGCCTTCTACGGGCCGTAGAAACAGTGGGCCTTCTACGGGCCGTAGAAACAATGGGCCTTCTACGGGCCGTATCATCAATGGGCCTTCTACGGGCCGTATCATCAATGGGCCTTATACGGGCCAAACAGACCGCATTCTGGCCGTAAACGGACTAGAGTTGGAATCATCCATTCATGGGCCGACCATAATGGGCCATCGTTAATAGGCCGTATTTGATGACGCTATGAAAACGGCCCAACGTATTAACGGACCACAAACGGGCCGACTATAACCACGGGCTGAATTTGGCCCACAAGCAGAAAATGACAGTAACGGGTCGTAAGTAAACGAATGCTGGAAATGAGCCCAAGAATAAATGGGCTCTGAGAAGGCCGAAAGATAACATGGGCTGGAGACGGCCCAATGGAATAACAGGCCGTTAATGGGTATAAAGTGATACACTGTTCATTACGGGCCAGTTTCACCACGGGCCGTTAATGGGTGTAAAGTGATACACGGTTCATTACGGGCCAGTTTCACCATGGACCGTTAATAGGCCAAGAGTTACATAGGGCCTCATATGGGCCGAAAGACGTCATGGGCCATACATGGGCCAGAAGTGAAAATGGGCTGGAATCATATTGGATGGCCCAGATGACGCTACTGGGCCTAATTCGGATAGGGCGTAACGGGCCTAGGGTTAGCGGGCTGTAAATGGGCTATATGTGAACAGGCTGTTAACACGCTTTCCATGGGCCAGCCCGCCACCTTTTGACCAAGTCAAACAGGCCAGCCTTTTCACAGGAATGGGCCTCTGTTGGGCCGTGCCACATGTCAACGTATCATAGGCGCCTTCTGTCCAATGAGTGGATGATATCCGTCCCGACGATGAGGCGACACGTGTTTTCTCCAGCCAATGATGATTTTACACGTGGAAAATCCCCATTGGTCGGGGCTGTTAACGGGTTATCGGATCCAAAACCCGACCCGATAGATTAACGGCGTTCCGTTACGGTGGATGCCACGTGTCGTTCACCCTTGAAGAAAGCACTTCTGTGACGCACGATTTATCGTCATGGAAGTGGGCACTTCCGTGATGATAATTTTGGTAATGTCATGGAACACTTCTACGACAGCACATGTATGACTATCTTGATTTTGTCATAAATTTGTCATGGATGTACATGCCTGACAAAAAACGCGACCTACTGTGACAAACACGTATCATCACGGAAGTGTATTTTTTGTAGTGGAAGGAGTTGTTTAGCGCAACGAACCAGGCAACCAGACTATACTACTTGAACGCCCTCACTTAGCCATAGGAGTTTTATAATAAAACATAGGCGCAGCCCCTGGTATACGAACCAGAGTGCTGTCAGCGTCTGATCGGGAAGTATGATCCTTCGCGAAATGCGAAAAAACCTCCAATGGTTTGAGACCTCCGAACAGCTGACCAGCTCTCGCCGCATCATGACAGTCAGTTTTCGGCTTCCTCTACTGAGGTGCTCATACGGTTCGCAGTAGTTCTCCCTTTACTACCCTAGCCGATGTAGCGGAATTTAGGGTAGCAAGCACAGGAGCTGGGCAACCCAACTATTGACCAAATACATGATTCGGAGCCAATGCATATAATGCTAAATTTGGGGTGCCAAATTATACTTATAAGAAGTGTTTGGACTTTTGTTGCCGTAACGTGGGGTGCTGTAAAGCCCTTGGCAAACATCAAAACATACCGAAGTGTACGGGTGCTACCTGATGGGGTTATCCACAAGGAAACTGAAAAAAGGAATAGAGAGAAAGAAAACAACAAAGATGTAAAAGGTAAAAAACTGTTTTCATTGTAATGTAGTTAGTATGTCAAGGTGCATTGATACAAGTAGTGCAATAAGCAACATGCTATTTAACATGCCAAAACCAGGGGAGAGCTGCATGTGGGTCTTGGAAGACAGGTATAGTTATCGTTAATGGAATCACCTAAAAAGTTCACGTATGTCTGCGCTACTCGCCATCTTGGTGTATTTATCCTTCAAGAGAAATCAGACCCCCCCCCTCGATCGGGCCTATAGGATTAAAACCTGAAAGAAAACAAAAAGAGTGAAAGTATGTGTGTATCCGATGTCGGTTGAGCCATGCCGTGGATCACAAGCTAGCTATGCCTTCGTCGATGCCCATGGAATTTTGAGTGCGTAGTTATGTGCGCGCTGCACGTATGCCACCGCTTGATCGGGACTAAGACGGAGGCTGGACTGCTAGTCGAGCTCCTGACGAGCTGAGCTCTCCTGCTGCAGAGTAGTTCGGACCCTCTTAAGGGTGTCCGAGGGCTTGGCAGTCGAATGAAGGCTCTGCTCCCGTCTTTGGATGGCGCGGCCTACTCCGGCTCTAGGGCCAGAGTGGTTACAGGAGCGATCTCCTGGATGCGGCCCGATGATAGATTTAGGTCATGATCATCGGGGTGACCGCGGTATCGAATCCGGCGAAGTTTAAGTCTCCACGGATGTCCACGACGTAGTTCAAGCTCCTGAATCTGACTTGATGGCAAGGGGCGTAGCTTTCGATCTGCTCCAGATGGCCAAACGAGTTGGCCCGAAGTGCGAAGCCGCCAAACACGAAGATCTGCCCGGGGAGGAAGGTTTCTCCGCAGACAGCATCATTATTGCCGCATCAAACCTTTCAGCGACAGCACAGAGGAACTCTCAATGAAAGCACAAGTGTCGGTGTCAAAACCGAAGGATCTTGGGTAGGGGCTCCCGAACTGTGCGTCTAAGGTTGATGGTAACAGGAGACAGGGGACACGATGTTTACCTAGGTTCGGTCCCTCTCTATGGAGGTAATACCCTACTTCCTTCTTGATTGATATTGATGAATATGAGTGTTACAAGAGTTGATCTACCACGAGATCGTAATGGATAAACCCTAGAAGTCTAGCCTGTATGACAAAGGTATTGAGTATATCCTTTCCGGACTACACCCTCCGGTTTATATAGACATCGAGGGGATCTAGGGTTACATAGAGTCGGTTACATAAGATGGAATCTTCATAGTTGTTCGCCAAGCTTGCCTTCCACGCCAAGGAGAGTCCCATCCGGACACGAGTACAGTTTTTGGTCTTCATATCTTCGCAGCCCATCAGTCCGGCCCATAGATAACAGTCCGGACGCCCGAGGACCCCTTAGTCTAGGACTCCCTCAGCTGGCGTGCTTCTTGTTGCCCCCTCCGGGGAGCACCTGAAGTACGTCATCCAAATGCACTTTGCCCAGGAAGAAGCCACCAACAATACATCTGAGTATGAAGGGCTTTTGTCGGGCTCAAGATTGCTGAAGAATTGGGAATCAAGAAGCTGATCATTCGAGGAGATTCACAGTTGGTGGTGAGACAAGTCCACAAGGATTATCAAAGCCCATTGATGGAAGCATATGTTGAGGAAGTTAGGAGGTTAGAGGAGTGCTTTGATGAGTTGTAAACAGAGCACGTACCCCCTGCGGAAAATGGCATAGCTGATCACCTGTCAAAGTGTGATTCGCAGAAGCTTCCTATGGAACCAAGAACTTTTGTTCTCCACCTCTCTCAACCCTCCGTATCACCAACCACAATAGCCCGGAAAAGAGAAAGTTGGACTACGGTAAGCCTCTCCCAATTGAGCCATCCGCTCCCGGCAAAGACCCTACCAGAAACAACTCCTCAAAGCCTGTCGGACCACCCCCTCCAGTCGAGACTATGGACCACGCGAACGAGGCTGGTCCTCCCACAGCCGAGGAGGTGCCGCTAGTCCTCGTTGCCGAGCCTCAGGCTGCAACTTGGGAAAGGCACATCGTTCGCTTCCTCCAAACCGTAGAACTCCCCGGCGACCCAGACGAAGTAGAGAAAGTAGCCCGGAGGGCTAGTATGTATCAGTTTGTCGATGACACTCTATACAGAAGGAGGCCCAACGGTGTGAAATTCATGTGTGTCTGCCGAGAGGACAGAAAGGAACTGCTGGCTGAGATTCACAAAGGAATGTGCGGCTCACACATTGGATCAAGGGCATTAGTTGGGAAAGCATTCCGGCAAGGATTCTATTGGCCCACAGCCCTCCAAGATGCAGTTGAGCTCATCACGACATGTGAAGCCTGTCAGTTCCATTCCAAGAAAACACACATGCATGCCCAAGCTCTTTAGACAATCCCTCTGTCATGGCCATTTTCGGTCTGGGGGCTCGATATCCTCAGCCCCTTCCCCTGAGCAATCGGGGGCTTTGAATTCTTGTTCGTTGCCATCGACAAGTTTACAAAGTGGTCGGAAGTGACTGCCGTGACGGAGGTGACTACCCAGTCAGCTATCAAGTTCTTGAAAGAGTTGGTGTGTCATTTTGGAGTTCCGGCAAGGATCATCACTGATAACGACACCCAATTCACAGGCCACACCTTCATGCAATATGTTCAAACCCTCGGATGCAAGATCTCATTCGCCTTTGTGGCACACCCCCGGAGCAACGGTCAAGATGAGAGTGCGAATGCTAAAGTGCTTCATGGACTCAAGACAAGGACTTTCGATATGCTGCAGAAGCACGGCACGTGGTGGATCGAGGAGCTGCCGGTAGTTCTCTGGTCCCTCAGAATGACACCTAATCGAGCAACCGGGCAGACTCCCTTCTCCCTGGTCTATGGGGTAGAAGCAGTTACCCCACAGAACTCATTTGCGGGTCTCCTTGAGTGCTTGCCAATGACGAAGTAGCGCAAGATCAGCACCGGCATGACAACGTTGTGCTACTCGAGGAGAACCGTCTTCGGGCTGCTACGCATGCTGCACGCTATCAGCAAGCCCTGTGTCGCTATCATAGCCGCAGGGTTCATGCCCAATGTCTTGAGGAAGGTGACCTTGTCCTTAGGTGCGTTCAGTCCACCAAGGGTACACACAAGTTATCACCAAAGTGGGAAGGCCATTACCGGGTAGTAGGAGTCTCCAGACCCGGTGCAGTCCATCTGGAGATCGGAGATGGCATGCTGTTGCAAAACTCATGGAATATGGAGCACCTCCGTAAGTTCTACCAGTAAGGCACAGAGGCTGCCGGGCCCTGCCCGGCAGCCACCCATTGTACATGGCATTTCCGAAGTTGCATGTAACCCCTTGTACAAGTCAGGGCGATGACCCCGTGCAAGAGAAAATAAAGAAGCGCTGTAGGGGGCCCCAACTGATATTGCATTCATGCACGAGCACACCCATATCATTGCATAAGCACTTCATGAGCATTTGCATATGCATATAGATAAGATTGAGTCCTACATTCATTCTCATCTACATGGAGTTGCAGGTTCTTGCCGTGAACCTGGCTTCGACAAAGGACGAGAAGATTGCACAGCACGACGATCCCCGGCAAGCCAAACAGATAAGTTCACCTCTTGTCCATTAGTATTCTATAAAGCTACAACTTTGCATAAGAAAACCTCGCCTCCCTCTTTGAAACTTAGGTGCTCCCATCCATGACTCGAACGCTGCTACAATTAGGGTGGTCGCAGTGGCCTTTGGGAAAAAGGAGTTGGGGGGGGGGGGCTGGCCCCTCTGTCTGTTCCCCGGCAGACGAAGTTCTCCGACAAACAAAGAGGGTGCCGGCAGGATATCCTACCGGGGAAAACTCATTTATTCTATTAAAGAGGCACTTTGCCTCTACATGGACATACACATGCACGATTTCCTGACAAGATTCATCTTTTTCATTCATATGTTGTTGCAAGTACAAGCATTACAGAATACAAAGATGGACTCAAGGGATTACATTACTTGAATTAAAATTTGGCGGTTGCCTATAGATTTAAGGTTGAAAAAAGATAAGTGCTCTGTGATGCCCTTTCTTGTCCCTCTCCTCCTAGGTGCAGCCGTCGAACGCGAGGAGGGAAAAAGGAGCGCCAAGGCGAAGGCCCGACCCATTCTCATCGGGCTCCAGGAGAGGTAGCCCAGGGGAAGCGGAAGCGCGAGGGAACGCCTTGATGGAGAGCATGGCGGAAGTCGACCCTGTTAACCACTGTCATGAGGACCAGTAGGACTCAGCAGGGCTAACGAAGCTGCAGCCCGAGAGGAAGCCTGCCAGGGTCCAGCTAGAAGACTGCTGGAGGAGCCCGGCAGCACCAACCACACCTCTGCATCCAACTCCCCAGCAAATCACATTGCCGGGAGGAGATGCAGATGCAGATGATGGTTATGCCGCTTGATGAAGATGATGCGGGCGATGATCGGTCGGAGTTAGATTCGTCGCCCCTCCACCTGCTCCCGTCATCATCACCGTCACTGTCCTCCTCGTCACTTTTGCTCGACGAGGAGCTTTCGTCGTCGGTCGAGCTCTCCACGCAGCACCCTAAGCGGCCCCCCAAGCGCCCAAAGATCTTGACAGAGAGCAGGCCACTCTCCATTAATTTCAAATGGAGAATGTGCCCCTCCGAAAAGTTGTGGGTGCGGGCAAAGGTCTTCTAGCCGTGATGGAGGTACATGACATGAGGGGCAGGGAAGTCGATGTCAACCCTCGTGCTCCCTTATGGAGCGTGGCTGCTCAAGCTCCATCTCCCGCATAAAGAAGGATGGAAGACCAAGGCGACTGCGTAGGGGCTTATACACCCTGATGATGAACTCTCGAGGTTGGTCCCTGACATGGCCTTCCAACGGGGGAGGAGCCGCCGGCGGAGGCACCATCGGGGCACCACCCCGTCCTCCTCCTCCTCGAGCACCGTGGCGACCACGACCATGCTCCCCTCCTTGCGGACGGCTCCACTACCTCATGGTCCGGGGAGGAGGGGCGCGCTGTTGAGAACAAGCCCTCGTCGCCGCCACCGGAGCTCCACCACGCCCTCGCCCTTGCACCATGGCTAGATAAGAAAGATCATGGAAGAGAAGAAAGAGTATGTGCTAAAGAACACTGCCCTGGGCCCTTTTTATAGGGAAACAGGGCAAGGGGTTGACCCCTCCTGCGGGAGACGGCCGCCCCTCTCATCCAATGCGGCCTCTCTGCACACACTATGGCTGTGAGGGCCGAGGCCGCCCCTCTACCCGAACCATCGACGCTCGGGTTTCAGCTACAACGCTCCTCCCCGTGCCCTCTACATCCGCCACCTACCACGCCCAATGCATGCGGGGCATGTGGCAAGGTGCGTACAGGACGGCGGCTAACGGGATGTAGTTTTTGCCCCGTGATCATGGGGCGAGGAGAACCCGCGGGCCACGTTCCAAGTTCTTCCACAACACCGCGCACCATGCGCGGGGGAAAAGGAAACTGCCCCCAAGATCAAGACTAATGAAGCAACAAAGAAAAACCTCAAGGGGCCAACCCCTTCAACAATTCTACATGTGCACTTATTAGGCCCAACCACGACGGTGCTCAGCAGCACATTCGGGGTAGGCCCGGGGGCTTCTGTCGGTGCAACAAACCCTGAGTCTGTTGCCCAACTATGCACATGCACAAGATCAAGATTGAAGCACCAACTCAAGATAGGGATTGAAGTCCCAAGAGATTTGAAGAACCTATATGCAACCAAGGAGGACCAAGGACGAGTCAGAGAACAAGATATCAGCGAGGAAAGAGCCTCCCTCGCCGGGCAGGTGAGCCCGGCAAGGGGCTAGGCCACCACCTAAAGCAAGCAACCAAGACTGCCCGGCAGCGCCTGCCGGGGCTTATAGTGTGACGCCCCAAGACTGACGCTCCAGATGCCTTCCATTTATTCCCGTTGTCACCGTGTGTTTCAATTGCTTTGTTGCATTCAACATATCATCTCTTGCATTGCATCATGTCGTTATGCCATCATATCATTAATTTTTTGCAACTTAACTAAACAAATCGTATGGATCTTTGGTCCATTAAAACCGAGGGAATTCACATGGTGATTCTCTTTATAACACATCCTCCCAATATATTAGGGAGCTATAATGAATATTCCATTAACGAGGAATCAACCATAACACACTTGCAAAATATTCCATGCCTTTGTTATCTCAATTCTTGGTCGCAAACTTTGCCCATAAATTCTTTCGTCACTTTCCGGAGCTCTACCAAAATTCTCAACATTTTTGGACACTCCTAAAACCTCATCCGAGTTCAAACCATTTGAATTAAATTCAAATGAGTTTGAATTTAATTTCTGCAATCATGCCACTTCTATTTTTCTATGTACATGCACATTTTTTTGAATCTGGGAAAATAATCCCCATGCTCAAATTCTTGTCCACTCATTTATTTTACTCTCTCTTCTTTCTTTGCTTTTCTGTTTTTGGAAGAGATTTGCAGAAGGGAGAAAGAGAGAGAAGAAAGCCCAGCTGGGCCTCCCAACTACCGCACCTAGGCCCATTTGCACCTAAGGCCTAGCAGCCCCCGCTGCTAACCCTGGCCGCCAGGATCCTGTCCCCCTCTCTCTCGATTTCCCTCTCCCTCCTCATTACTTTGCGCCGCCACCAGCCACGCACGCACGCAGACCCCAAGTCCCACTCGATCCCCCTGCCTCGCTCTCGACCACCGTCCCGCACCATCTCATCCTCTCCTGCACCTCGTCCCCTATGCAGGCAAGCCCGCCGCCGTGCCCGACCAAGTCGATTCCCTCTGCTCAACCCCGCCTCCACACCACCGTCCTCTATGGCCGCTGCCGGTCGAGCTCGAAGCTCCGCCGCTGCACCTCATCGCCGGAGTCCCGCTCCTCTGCCTCCCGGCTTCGTCCGCCGTGAGGTCCGCCCGCCGTGCTGTCATGCTGCAGCGCCACCGGCCTCGACCTCCCCGTCTTCCCGGCCTCCTCCGCGTCCCCTGGCTGTCTCTCTCAGCATCGAATAGCAGCAGCTCAGCGCCTCGGCGCCCCTGCACCCCAAGTCCATGACCACCTCGCCGGAGAACATCGTCCTCGCCCAGATCCTCGTCGTCATCCCCAAGCCCTCCGCTGCTGCCTCCGCTTTGCTTGAACCGCGCCCCTGCTTTGCCATGGATGACTGTTGCCCGCTGGCGACCTCCACCGTGGCCTTGTTCGTATGGAGCCCCTGCTCCACCACCATCAGTGCCCGACAGCACCTCCTCCACAAACAGGGTCATCCTCGGATCGCCAAGACCAACACATGTCGACCCTGGTTATGAGACCGTACAACGCGATGTACCCCCCTTCGGTTCTTCAAGCCCGGCAAGTACCCTAGAACCACCGACGCCTTCAAACCGCCAAGTCCAATGACCACCTCGAGGATTCGCCGAGACCATCAAGATTGAGACTGCCCCGAACCATGTCATCTCACCGGATCGTAAAATACTGTTTGGGATTCGCCAAGTACCACTACGCCCGGAGACCTCGGGTCCATCAAGTTCCTCTACGACCCGTGTACGACTACCGTCGCAAGAATGAGACCGGCAAGTCCGAACACACCAAGTTCCACGACGGCCCTCGAAGAGTTCGGATTTGACAAGTCCGGCCGACGTTTAGTACTACTACATTTGCCATGTACATCTATACCAAGACCGGACCGACAAGTACCCCGGGAACGTGTGTACCTCAACCGTCACCGTGGATCCGACAAAACCAAATGTACAACTACTGTCGACCCCAAGTTACTCGGATTCGTCAAGTTCCTCACTGAGACGTGTACCACTACTTCCCACGATGACCCATGAACAACTACATACCGTCGAACTCGATCCATCCCGAATGCACGCTTCGAAGGTATAACCCCGAGACGACCGTCGTTGACGAATGTTGTGTGTTGAATGAGATGCCTGCATTTGCATCGTGCCCGACTTGTGCGTCGCACGTCGTCACTTGTTTCCTTGCCACCGTCATGTGGGATACCTGGTTAGCGGGATCACCCCACCATCTCTTGCGTGTTCCACACATCCGCACACTTCTCTTTTGCATCGGTATCTCAATCGAGTTACCGGGACCGGAATGTTGCCGTGGCACCATTCCGTTGTCGTTGTCGTGGCACCCCTTTCGTTTCGCCATGGTGACCAAATGTTTCACAACATGCTCATGTCAAATTTTTCATAAAATTGCATAAAACTTGTATATGTCATCCGCATCATGTTAAATCATTTAAAATGTTTAAAATTGTTGGTTGCTTTAAAATTACAAAGTAACATGTGGGGATTTTCCGGAATCGTTGTTTGTTGTTCTGGCCTCATTTAAGCTTGCCTAAATAGGTAGTTTACTTGTGCTTCACATCTTGCCATGTTTAACAACATTTAATATTGTTGAGTACTTAAACGGGGGAGAACTAAATAAATGAATGTGGTGTTTCGTCAATATGCAACTCATTGCATATTGAGTTCCACTTAACTTGTAGTGTTGTTTGTTGCACTTTGTCATGCCATGACTCATTAAACCGGGCATGATTCATACTTGATTGTGCATCATGCCATATTTATGTGATGGTTGTTTACCATGTTGTTTACTTCTTTCCGGTGTTGCTTCTTCTTGATAGTTTCGGTTACGTTATGATTGTGAGGATCCATTCAACTATGTTGGTTCGTCTACTTCATGGACTCATTCTTCTTCCTAGCGGGATTGTAGGCAAGATGACTGTCACCTTGGATCTCACTGCTATCTTCGCTATGCTAGTTGTCTCGATGTTATCGCTATGTCGCGCTACCTAGCACTTGTATATCAAGCCTCCCAAATTTCCATGACAACCTCTAACATTTTCCATCATCCTAGCAAACCGTTATTTGGCTATGTTACCGCTTTGCTCAGCCCCTCTTTTAGTGTTGCTAGTTGAAGGTGCAGTTGCAGGTTGTTCAATGTTGGGACATGGATATCATGGGATATCACAATATCTCTTATTTAATTAATGCATCAATATACTTTGTAAAGGGTGGAAGGCTCAGCCTTTTGCCAGGTGTTTTGTTCGACTCTTGTCGCCCTAGTTTCCGTCATACCAGTGTTATGTTCCTTGATTTTTGCGTCCCTAACATGATAAGGGTTCATGGGCCCCTCTTGACAGCTCGCTTTGAATAAAACTCTTCCAGCAAGGCCCAACATTGGTTTTACCATTTGCTCAACATAATAACTTAACATGTTAATAAATTTGACGCATAGATAGTTAGCGCTACCTGAGGTTTGTTAGACAACCTAATATAGGGGGGCCAGTGCTAATGGTTTTGGTCCCAAACTAGAGCACCATGCGGGACCGCCTCTTGGCAACTTGAGGTATTTTGGTACATGTACGCTTAGCTCATCTGTCGTGGCCTGAGACGAGATACATGCGGCTACTATCAGGGTCTCGGCACGTCGGGGAGGTCTTGCTGGATTAATTTTACCATTGTCGAAATGTCTTGTGCACCGGGATACCGAGTCTGATCGGAGGGTCGCGCGATGGAGGATTGTCTCCATGGAACATGAGCTTGTCATGGGCTAAGTTGGGACACCCCTGCAGGGATTAAACTTTTGAGAGTCGTGCCCACGGTTATCTGGTAGATGGGAGTTTTTAATATCCGCTTATAGAGAACTTGACACCAGATTCGAATTAAAATACACCAACCGCGTGCGTAACCGTGACCGTCTCTTTTCGAGTGAGTTCGAGAAGAGAACACAGTGGGGTTCTGTTTGAACGTAAGTAGTTCAGGATCACTTCTTGATCATTACTAGTTTGCGACCGTTGCGTAGTTTCTCATCTCATTCTTGTACTCGGAAGTTAGCCACCATTCTATGCTTAGTTGTTTGTTGCAACCTCACCACTTATCCATTCCATTCCCTTTAAGCTTTGCTAGCCTTGATACCCATGGTAATGGGATTGCTGAGTCCTCGTGGCTCACAGATTACTACAACAACAGTTCTAGGTACAGCTAATGCGATGATCTGACATGAGAGCGATGCTTGCTTGATTTGTAGTTCTTCCACTTCTTCTTCGTTCAAGGGATAGGTTCCAGGTCGGGGGAGCCTGGGATTAGCAGGGTGGATGTCATTCTTCTTTTTCGTTTGTTTTCATCTGTAGTCGGATCCTGCTCTTCTGTATTGATGTATTCATGTTGTAGCTTGTGGCGAGTGTAAGCCTTTATCTTGTATTCTCATCCATTTAGTACATGGTATGTTGTAATGATATCCACCTTGCTAGGCGCTCGAAATGTGGTTGTGCCCCAATCATGAATTCATCACATGATCGCATCTTGGGCGTTACAAGTTGGTATCAGAGCCTTACCAACCTCAGGAGCCCCCTTGATTGATCAAACTACTATCGTTGTTGAGTCTAGAAAAAAATTATTTTGAGTCTTAGTTATATCAGAGAGTAGGAATTCTTTTTACTCCTCAGCCCCTTCGCCGCTCTGTTAAGGACTCCTGATGTAGATGTTTTGACTTCACTCTCCTCTTTTTAACTCAATTTTTTTTAGGATCACGCGGGTATTGTTGGATCGTTGAGATATCATTGTGATGGGAATTCTGTCTTAGTGCCTCTTGACATTTAGGGGTTGTGGCAATTTCCCGAGGAGTTGAGCTCCAAGGTGTTTTTGTCACAGTGCTTATTGTTTCAGTTCCGGAATACTAAAGGTCGCCGACATCGAAAATGCATCTACACTCTTTTTGGTGAGAGTAGTTTGACGACACCCATTACTGGGGAGAGCGATCAAATGTATTGCCACATCTAGTATATCGGATGTTTTCGAAGGTCTGAGGTACATGATTTTCGAAGGTTTCTTGGTTATGTGTTGACGGATGGATACAGTTGGAGCGTAGGGCTTGTTAGTTCTATGATATATTTGTGCCTCCCTGTATCCCCAACACCAGATTGCCTAACCAGAAAGATTCGTGAGTTTTTAGGTGGGAATTCAAGTATCTCATATGATATCTTTCCAACAGACACATGATACGATATGGGGTCTATCATATGTTTGTTTTGGCTTATTCCACAAGCCAATCCTTTGTTTTGTTTTGGTTGTGGTATTCGAGTTGCTTCCAAGTCAAGTGTTGATTCCATACCTTTCCTAAGCGGTGTTCGCATATTTCTATGGGACTACTAATCCTTATTGATCATCGAGATTGTCATGTCAATTCTTCTCAACCGGCGCGTTCCGTTAAAGTTAATCCGATCCCTTCAACACTTGCAAGATCAATACTCAGTTCTTCGCAATGGTGTTTGTTTCATCCGTCCCAAGTTGCCTTTTTTTCCCGCCCTCCCACCCTTTTCCTTCAAGGACTCATATTTCTTAATCAAGTATCCATCTTATGGATATGAAATTTCTTCATTCTTTCCTTCAATGTTCTTTTCCGGTGTTTATCATGAAGATGGTCGGGAGTTTCAAGTTCATCATTCTTTGTTATCATTTTCTTCTCCAGTGGACTAAATTCAAGTTTTGGTGTTGATCATATACCTTTCCTTGTTTCAAATGCTTTCTCATGCTAATGCACCTCTTAATCATTCACTTCTCGCTATTCATTTGTTCTGGAGTGCTGAAGATATCTCAGAAGGCTCGTCTTTTCATTCAAGAACCATTCAAGCTATTTAGAGGTTGTTATCTCATTCAATCCATTTAATTAACCAGTGAAATCTCTCATTTTAAAATCATTTCAATGGTGTTTCTCTTGAGTGGGCCCTAACCCACAGGTATTTTCCTAGGATCTTACCTGACTCTTCTATTTTTCTGGAGTTATTCTCAAATTCTTTCAAAGTTGACGTAAGAATGAATTATCATCTGTCATATGTCTTTCTCCAAGATCTTTCAAATTCTTTCATCACTGGTTCAACCTTTCTATTCTTCATTCCGAAGTACCTCAAAAATTCACGGTGGTGTTTCTCGTCGTCATTCTTGGATTTGAAGAACGAAGAAGAGTTTCTCTCAAATCTTGGTCCGTTCTCTCGAAGATTCATGGTTCTAGCTTTATACCATCCTCTCATAATTGCTTTCGATTGTGAGAATTCTTTTCACCCATCCGGAGAAATTCAGGAGTCTTTTCAGTTTGATTCTCCGGATCCCATCATCTCAGAATTATTCATTCTCAGCATTCAGCTCTTGTTCTCTGTATTCTTCCAGTGCATTGTTCAATTATTATCTAGCTGGCTCATGATCTCTTCGTTCTATTGTATCTAATTCCCTCAAGTATCTTTGTTCATTTCTAATTCTTACTGGCGATTCATTCTCTTTCTTCATCGTTTTCAATTTTATGTCGGTGCATTCAAGGTTCCTCTTCCTTTATCATCAGATTAATTCATTCATTTCTTTCCAAAGTCATACCGGTGGTCCATTGAGTTTGCGCTATATCTCTCCTCAATCCTTTGCAAGAAGAATAAGTGGCATGCCAAATCTATTTCTTCTCATCAATTCAAGTTGATGAAGGATACGCATGACAAAATCCTTATTCTTGTTTTCCCTTGAGGTGATTTAATTCCTTCCTCCGGAGTTCATTCATGGCATCAATTCTCGATTCAAGTTGCTCACCTTTCTTTTCCAGAGTTCCAAGTTTTCTTGGATGTCTCATCACGAAGCTCCATCTAAATCATTGCAAGGATTCATCTTATTCTTTTCAAGCTTCCTTTCTTTGCGACCATCTTTTTATCTATCCGGGGTTCTTCGAAAGTTTCTTCATGGTGGTTCATCAAGGATTTAATTCCTTCTCGAAGTGTTCGCCAAGCTTCTTATTGGAGGAGCTAAAGCATTCTTCATCTTGCATTCCGGACTGCAATTCTTCGCCATTATCTTTTGAGGTGGTGTTATGTCATTCTTGGTAATTTCCCTTCGTGTTTCATGATTGACAAGTTTTCAAGAGTAACATATTTTAAACCCATCATTTTCAATTCGTTCACGAGATCTTTTCAACCCAACAATTTCTTCGTTGGTGTTATCTTGGTATAGATTTCACTTAAAGCCTTCTCTAAGGAATGTTGCTATTTTAGTGTTTATGAATGATCCAAGTTTCCTCCTATTCTCGTGGTGAAAGATGTTTTTCATCTCTTTGGTGCTCTCACTCAATCAATGGTTTCTGTTAGTGACCGTTTGTCACCTCATAATGTTGAGATGTTTCCATAAGCCCACTACAAGCTTGTTCTTTTCGTTGTTGATTTTCCAACAACTCCGTTCAATCCTTCTTTACAAGGATGCTTTTCAAATTCATTTGTTGTAGAAGATATCATTTTCTTCTCAATTCTTTCCTTTCCAATGGTCCCACTTCTATTCCTTCGTTCCTGAGGCATTGTGATGTTGCTATCTTCGACCCATCATCTCATTTTTGTAAATATCATGTTCTTGTCCTTGCTTATCCGTTAGTCGGAGTGTTGTGTTTTCATTTGAGTTCTTTCATCTTATCAAGTCTTGCATCTCTTTTCAACTGGAGTGCTTTTCAAATTTGTTCTTCCTTGTTCCTTGGTTATCTCGTTTCAACTAGAGTGGTTTCAATTCCTTCTTTTCCATTGTGCTCGTCATTCGTAGCTTTGCAACCTCCAAGGTTCACATGGTGTTCCTTGTTTCTCTTTTCTACCGGAGTGCTCTCAATTTCTTTCAACTCTGCTGTGTTCTTTCTTTCAAGTTGTCAACCTCTCAAGGTTCGTTGTTTTCACTCGTTTCTCAAAGAAGCAACTTTTTTAAACTCTTCCTCTTATGTATCTCCCTGGTGCCATCCTTAGATCTCGGGTCAAGATCTCTTGTAAGTGGAGGAGAGTTGTGACGCCCCAAGACCGACGCTCCAGATGCCTTCCATTTATTCCCGTTGTAAACGTGTGTTTCAATTGCTTTGTTGCATTTAACATGTCATCTCTTGCATTGCATCTTGTCATCATGCCATCATATCATTAATTTTTTGCAACTTAACTAAACAAATTGTATGGATCTTTGGTCCATTTAAACCGAGGGAATTCACATGGTGATTCTCTTTATAACATATCCTCCCAATATATTAGGGAGCTATAATGAATATTCCATTAACACACTTGCAAAATATTCCATGCCTTTGTTATCTCAATTCTTGGTCTCCAACTTTGCCCATAAATTCTTTCATCACTTTCTGGAGCTCTACCAAAATTCTCAACATTTTTGGACACTCCTAAAACCTTGTCCTAGTTCAAACCATTTGAATTCAATTCAAATGAGTTTGAATTTAATATCTGCAATCATGCCACTTCTATTTTTCTATGTACATGCACATTTTTGTGAATCTGGGAAAATGATCCCCATGCTTAAATTCTTGTCCACTCATTTCTTTTTCCCTCTCTTCTTTCTTTGCTTTTCTATTTTTGGAAGAGATTTGAAGAAGGGAGAAAGAGAGAGAAGAAAGCCCAGCTGGGACCTCCCAACTACCGCACCTAGGCCCATTTGCACCTAAGGCCCAGCAGCCCCCGCTGCTAACCCTAGCCGCCAGGACCCCTATCCCCCTCTCTCTCGATATCCCTCTCCCTCCTCATTCCTTTGTGCCGCACCTGCCACACATGTAGACGCCAAGTCACGCTCGATCCCCCTGCCTCGCTCTCGACCGCCGCCCCGCACCATTTTACCCTCTCCTCTCCCGCACCTCGTCCCCGACACCAGCAAGCCTGCCGCCACGCCCGACCAAGTCGACTCCCTCTGCTCTACCCTGCCTCCGTGCCGCCGTCCACTATGGCCGCTGTCGGCCGAGCTCGAAGCTTCGCTGCTGCACCTCGTCGCCGAAGTCCTGCTCCTCTGCCTCCCTTCCTCGACCTCCTCGTCTTCCCGGCCTCCTCCACGTCCCCTGGCTGCCCCTCTCTGCATCGAACAACAGCAGCTCAGCGCCTCAGCGCCCCTGCACCCCATCTCTGTCGCCACCTCGCCGGAGAACGTCGTCCTCGCCTGGATCCTCATCGTCAGCCCGAAGCCCGTTGCTGCTGCCTCCGCTTCGCCTGAACCGCGCCCCTACTTCGCCATGGATGACTATTGCCCGATGGCGACCTCCACTGCGGCCCTGTTCATATGAAGCCCCTGCTCCACCACCATCAGTTCCCGGCGGCACCTCCTCCATGAACAGGGTCATCCTCGGATTGCCAAGACCAGTACATGTAGCCCCCATACAACGCCATGTACCCCCCATCGGTTCTTCAAGCCTGGCATGTACCCTGGAACCACCAACGCCTTCAAACCGCCAAGTCCAATGACCACCCCAAGGATTCATTGAGATCATCAAGATCGAGAATGCCCCGAACCATGTCGTCTCGCCAGATCATAAAAAACCATTCGGGATTTGCCAAGTACCACTACGCCCGGAGACCTCAGGTCCGTCAAGTTCCTCTATGACCCGTGTACGAATACCGTCGCACGAATGAGACCGGCAAGTCCGAAGACCCCAAGTTCCGCGACGGCCCTCGAAGAGTTCGGATTCGACAAGTCCGACCGACGATTAGTACCACTACATTTGCCATGTACATCTACACCAAGACCGGACCAATAAGTACCCCGAGAACGTGTGTACCTCTACCATCACCGTGGATCCGACAAAACCAAGTGTACAACTACCGTCGACTCCAAGTTACTCGGATTCGTCAAGTTCCTCTCTGAGACATGTGCCACTACTTCCCACGACGACTCGTGAACAACTATGTCCCATCGAACCTAATCCATCCCGAATGCACGCTTCGAAGGTATAACCCCGAGACGACCGCCGTGGATGAATGTTATGTGTTGAATGAGATGCCTGTGTTTGCACCGTGCCCGACTTGTTCGTCGCACATCGTCACTTGTTTCCTTGCCACCGTCATGTGGGACACCCGGCTACCGGGATCACCCCACCATCTCTTGCGTGTTCCACACATCCACACACTTCTCTTTTGCATCGGTATCTTAATCGAGTTACCGGGACCGGAATGTTGTCGTGGCACCATTTCCGTTGTAGTTGCCGTGGCACCCCTTTCGTTCTGCCATGGTGACCAAATGCTTCACAACAAGCTCATGTCAACTTTTTCATAAATTGCATAAAACTTGTATATGTCATCCGCATCATGTTAACAACATTTAAAATGTTTAAAATTGTTGCTTGCTTTAAAATTACATAGTGACATGTGGGGATTTTCCGGAATCGTTGTTTGTTGTTGCGGCCTCTTTTAAGCTTGCCTAAATAGTTAGTTTACTTGTGCTTCACCTCTTGCCATGTTTAACATCATTTAATATTGTTGAGCACTTAAACGAGAGAGAACTAAATAAATGAATGTGGTGTTTCGTCAATATGCAACTCTTTGCATATTGAGTTCCACTTAACTTGTAGTGTTGTTTGTTGCACCTTGTCATGTCATCATATTTATGTGATGGTTGTTTACCATGTTGTTTGCTTTTTTCTAGTGTTGCTTCTTCTTGATAGTTTTGGTTACGTTGCGATTGTGAGGATCCGTTCAACTATGTTGGTTCATCTACTTCATGGACTCATTCTTGTTTGTACTGGGATTTCACGCAAGATGACCGTCACCTTGAATCTCACTACTATCTTTCCTATGCTAGTTGTCTTAATGCTATCGCTATGTCGCGCTACCTACCACTTGTTTATCAAGCCTCCCAAATTGCCATGACAACCTCTAACCTTTTCCACTGTCATAGCAAACCGTTGTTTGGCTATGTTACCGCTTTGCTGAGCCCCTCTTTTAGCGTTGCTTGTTGCAGGTGTAGTTGTAGGTTGTTCCTTGTTGGGACATGGATATCATGGGATATCACAATATCTCTTATTTAATTAATGCATCTATATACTTGGTAAAGGGTGGAAGGCTCGGCCTTTTGCCTGGTGTTTTGTTCCACTCTTTCCACCCTAGTTTACGTCATACTGGTGTTATGTTCCTTGATTTTTGCGTCCGTAACATGATGAGGGTTTATGGGCCCCTCTTGACAGTTCGCTTTGAATAAAACTCTTCCAGGAAGGCCCAACATTAGTTTTACCATTTGCTCAACACAATAACTTAACATGTAAATAAATTTGACGCATAGGGAGTTAGCGCTACCCGAGGTTCGTTATTCAACCTAATACAGGGGGGCCAGTGCTGATGGTTTGGTCCCACACTAGAGCGTCGTGCGGGACCGCCTCTTACAACTTGAGGTATTTTGGTACCTGTACGCTTAGCTCATCCGTCGTGGCCTGAGATGAGATACACGTGGCTACTATCAGGCTGTCGCCACGTCGGGAGGTCTTGCTGGATTACTTTTACCATTGTCGAAATGTCTTGGGCACCGGGATTTCGAGTCTGATCGGAGGGTCCTGCGATGGAGGATTGTCTCCGTGGAACGTGAGCTTGTCATGGGCTAAGTTGGGACACCCCTGCAGGGTTTAAACTTTTGAGAGCTGTGCCCACGGTTGCGTGGCACATGGGAGTTTTTAATATCCGGTTGTAGAGAACTTGACACTAGATTCGAACTAAAATACACCAACCGCGTACGTAACCGTGACCGTCTCTTTTCGAGTGAGTTCAATTAGAGAACACGGTGGGGTTATGTTTGAACTTAAGTAGTTCAGCATCACTTCTTGATCATTACTAGTTTGCGACCATTGTGTAGTTTCTCATCTCATTCTTGTACTCGTAAGTTAGCCACCATTCTATGCTAAGTCGCTTGCTGCAACCCCACCACTTATCCGTTCCATTCCCTTTAAGCTTTGCTAGTCTTGATACTCATGGTAATGGGATTGTTGAGTCCTCGTGGCTCATCGATTACTGTAATAACAGTTCCAGGTACAGGTAATGCGATGATCTGACATCAGAGCGATGCTTGCATGATTTGGAGTTTTTCTGCTTCCTCTTCTTCTTCGTTCAAGGGATAGGTTCCAGGTCGGGGGAGCCTGGGATTAGCAGGGTGTATGTCGTTCTTCTTTTTTGTTTTTTCATCCGTAGTCGGATCCTGCTCTTCTGTATTGATGTATTGATGTATTCATGTTGTAGCTTGTGGCAAGTGTAAGCCTTTATCTTGTATTCTCATCCATTCAGTATATGGTATGTTGTAATGATATCCACCTTGCTAGGCGTTCGAAATGCGGTTGTGCCCCAATCATGATTGGAATAGAATTGCATCTTGGGCGTTACATACGGGGCCTGAACCACCCCACCAATCGCGCAAGTACGACCCACGTTGTCAATCAGTGCGGTGTCCAGCCGCAAGGTGATTAAGTGGCAGCATTTGCCACATGGCAGCCATCTCCTATAGAAGAAGCCCATAGGTGACACCCATCTAGCGACGTGTCAAGAGAATAGATGCGGAGCTGACGAGATAAGCCCTGCAGGCCTTGCCGGGAAACTAGTGATGTGACACTGAGCGGTGCATTTAATGCACCCTGCCAGCCCGCAGAGTTAGGTATGATAGCACTATTTGTTATCATATCAGTGGGTAATGATTGTTTTGCCACTGTGGTGACCCCTTTATCTATAAAAGGAGGCCCATGGCAATCGTAGGAGGGGGTTAGAGAGTTGGAAACTTGACAAACCCAAGCCGCCATACGCTTGTAGTCACCGTAGCCCTGAGGTAGGCCTTGTCGGGCAAGTGTACCACGCACCACCACGTTCATTTCCACCATAAATCCACCAAAGCAGGAGTAGGGTCTTACGCCTCGCGGCGACCCGAACCTGGGTAAATTGCTTGTGTGCTCTCTGTCATGCTGCCACGCGTTGGTCTACTCTTTGTGCAACGCGACGTCCCCTGCCGAACCAGCAAGGGGCCACCCGGTCCCATAGGTGGTCGCGGATATCCCGCGACATCTTTGGCGCGCCAGGTAGGGGGCTCACTTGTGCGAACCTGAAAGCGCACGCAGCACGTCATCTTCATCACCATCTTCATTTTCGACGACGCCATCGACCATGGCACCCAAGAAGAAGAAGTCCAGCCCTTCGGCCCAACCATCCACCTCGAAGGCTCCGCCGCCCATGGCCCCAGATGTCACGGCGGATGCGGGGATAAGTGGGGACACGAGCGCTGCTGGGGGCATGGTAGGAGTAGGTGGCGTCGTCGCCACTCCCCCTGTAGCAGGCACGGGCGCTGAAGGCATCGGAGGAGAACAACTTGAGCAGCGTTTCGACGGTCAAGCTCCGCAAGGTATTGACAGGAGGGTGACTCCACTTACATGCCTTCCTCCCACCGACGGGCGCAGCCATAGCAATGGCGCTCGGTCCGGGATGAGCCACCGTCCTCCGGCCGTCCCTGACATGGGGGCGGTCACGGCATGTCTGTCTCCTCCCGGGAGAGCCGACCCAACCACTACACCCGACAGAGCCGCAGGCCAATGGGGATTTTCCATGTGTAAAATTCTCATTGGCTGGAGGAACCACGCGTTGGCTCCCCGTTGGGACAGATGTCATCCACACATTGGACAGGAGGCACGTATGATATGTCGACACGCTGCACGGCCCAACAGAGGCCCATTCTGGTGAAAAGGTCGGCCCATTTGACTTGGTCAGAAGGTAGCGGGCCGGCCCACGGAAAGCCTATTAACGGCATGTTCATATATAGCCCATTTATGGCCCGCTAACTCATGGCCCGTTAGGGCCTATCGGAATTAAGCCCAGTAGCTTCATCCGGGCCGTCCAATATGATTCTAGCCCATTGTAACTTCTGGCCCATGTATGCCCATGACGTCTTTCGGCCCATATGAGGACCTTTGTAACTCTTCGCCCATTAACGACCCGTGGTGAAACTGGCCCGTAATGAACAGTGTTCAGCTTTATACCCATTAACGGCTCATTATTCAATTGGGTCGCTTCCAACCCGTGTTATCTTTAGGCCTTCTCAAGGCCCATTTATACTTGGGCTCATTTCCAACATTCGGTTACTTATGGCCCCTTACTGGCCTTTTCCGCTTGTGGGCCAAATTCAGCCCGTGGTTACAGTCGGCCCGTTTGTGGCCCATTAATCCATTGGGCCATTTTCGTAGCATCATCAAATACGGTCGGTTAACGACGGCTCGTTATGGTTGGCCCATAAAGGGACTATTCCAACTCTAGCCCATTTACGGCCCATAATGTGGTCTGTTATTGGCCCATGTTTGGCCAATCGATCATACGGCCCGTAGAAGGTCTATTGATGCTATGGCCCGTAGAAGGCCCATTGATGCTATGACCTGTAGAAGGCCCATTGTTTTTGCGGCCCATAGAAGGCCCATTGTTTCTATGGCCCGTAGAACGCCTGTTGTTTCTACGGCCCATAGGAGGCCCATGGTAACTACAGTAAATATGTGGCCCATGGTTATTGTGGCCTAGTTTTAAAAAATAGGTTATTGCGACCACTAGCAAACCATGGAAAAATAACTGCACTGGCTACAAGCAAAAAAATAAACAAGACAACAAGAAAATAAATAATCAAGCAACTTACGATAGGCTATCACGACTATTACACATATTACATCCACTAGGCATCAAAGTTTGACACCAGCGCAAATATAGGGAACAAAGCAGCATATCACATACACTGGTTGTCAAAGTTGGCGATCAGTGCAAATAAACGCCGCGGTAAAACAAGTCCAAAACTGAAACCACTTCAGAAAAGCTCATGGAAACAATATCCTGGGTATGCATAATGCTGGCAAGATGGTTAGCAAGCTTATTAACTTTCTTTGGTTTGGCGCTTAAATCCTCATGCGCTTGCTGTTGCACTAGAAAGTATGCATCTGAATTCTGCACGGACTTCCTCAATCCTTTGACTTTGTGTCGCAGCACATCTAATCGATGTCTTTCAACTTGAAGCTGAAACTCAAGAAGACAAACTGATTCAGGCAGCGAGTTCGAAGAGCTTGTGCCAGCAGTAGTTGCCAGTAACTCGTACACTACATCAAGACAGGACTTTTGGGTTGTCTCACTATCGTCAAGATAGTTTTTATCACCTTTCTTGGAGACCAATAGGGATGTCTCACTATCTTGAACCTTATCTGCATTACTTCCTTTACCATTGCATAATGGGGTACTCTTCTCCAATATTTTGTCCGCGTTCTAAAACAGAAACACGCAGACACATCACAGGTTTACCATGTTGTATATGAAACTCATTTTGGTAAATCAGTTCAGTAGTAAAGTGGACAGGATAACAACATGAAACAAACATATATTTATGTACCATGGTCGCTGTGTGGTCTATATCATTCTAGTTTTTGTTGCCAAATCAGGATAGAGACACAGTTAAAATAATATTTGTTCAAGACAAAGCAGAATAGGCAGAATATAAGTGTCGGAAACTATAGAGCAATAACAATACTTGTAATGTGCATGACATGAGAACATAACCATTTATTCAATTGAAACTGAAATCAACATAGAGCAAGTTACAACCGCAAACCAGTTAAAGAAACAGGTTTAAACATACCTATTGCGCCATTGGAATTTCAATTCCATCCTTCAAATTTGAAAATAGTTGGTATGAGTAAATACAATGATGCAAAAGCAAAGGAGTATGAACCATAGCTACATAACCTGACCTGAGAATAATTCTTCTTCTACTTTACGTGTTGAGTTGGGATTTGGAGTGGTGGTCTTCGTGTTTTGGTCACTGCAGTTCCCTGACTAACTGCTCATGTTTGGGTGCTCTGTGGTGGAGACAGTGATGTGTCAACTAGAACTGGGTTACTATCTGCTAGGGTTGGGGTTAGAAGGGGTGTAGTTGGTTCTCTGTCCAACTAGGTAGGGGTACAATCTACGAGAGTCTGGGTTATGTGTGGTGGGGCTGGTGCTTGGGCAAGTACAACTATGATTCGATCTGCATCGATCGGTAGCACTATCTTTTCTGAAGACCATGTTGTTACTCCCATAGATACTGCCATCACCCTCTCCAATTCAAATGGCTGATAAACAAGAAAAGTAATTGAATGTACAGACATTGTATGATAGACAAGTGCAATGGATAGTGGGGAATAAAAGAGGGCATGAAATAATTCACATTTATGTTGTCTAACCAAACATGATAGCATGACACAATTTCACATATATGATGGCTAACTAAACAGGATAGCATGACACAATTTCACATATATGATGGCTAACTAAAAAGGATGGAATGAGATAGTTCAAAATAGGATGACTATGTAAACAAGATGACATGATATAACTATATAATGTGTTTATTAAATAGGTTGGCATGCCATATTTCACATACGTGCTGCCTATGGAAACATGATAGCATGATATAATTCACGGATAGAATGACATAATTCAAAATATGATGACTGTAAACACTAAACAGGATGAGATGATATAACTATATTATTTCTTTATTAAATGGGTTGGCATGCCATAATTCAGATAGATGTTGTCTATGTAAACATGATGGCATGATATAATTCAAATATATGATTTAAATACTAAGCAAGTAAGCATATGGCAATTGCATATATGATGTAAAAACTAAGCAACGCAAGACAACATGCATGACATGAGTAATATAACCCTGCCAAGTTTGAGCATAGACCTCAGGGGGAAAATAGGACAAGTTATCAGTCTTTGAGTCCTCCTCTGAGGAGCTATCTGTAACCAGCAAGATGTCTACTTTAGCAGGTAGCATTGTCTGCACTGAATACCTTGTTTTCACTCCAGATACTTCCATCACCGCTTCAAATGGCTGATGCATAGGAAGAGTACTATAGAAAAGGATAGCATGATATAATTCACATATATGATGACTGGCTAAACAGCATGGCCTTGCATAATTCACATATATAATGCCTTTGCAACAAGATAGCATTGCATAATTCACATATATAATGTCTTGCAACAAGATGGCATTGCATAATTCACATATGTGGTAATTAGAGACTAAACATGTGGCAATCACACAAAGCATGTCTAAACTAATCAAATGACATAGCAATGCAAGACACCATATGCATGATATGAGCAACATAA
>NC_041380.1:194633158-194670291 GCF_002162155.2 Triticum dicoccoides
ACTGGTCATCTATCTCTGAATCCTCCTCTGAGGAGCTATCTATAACCAACGAGATATGCACTTCGTTAGAAAGCATACTCTACTCTGAAGACCTTGTTTTCACTCCATAATTTTCCATCACCGTGTTAAATGGCTGATGCACACGAAGAGTAGTTGAATGTACTAACATTGTTGACAAATGTAATACGTAATGAAGAAAGGATGGCATGATATAATTCACATATAATATGACTGGCTAAGCAAACGTCACAACATAAATGGGTGATTATAAAGATGCTCTGCAGGTGTCTTTGATGGTGTTTGTTGAGTTGGCATGGATCAAGATTAGGATTTTTCACTCCGTGTATCGGAGAGGTATCTCTGGGCCCTCTCGGTAATGCACATCACTATAAGCCTTGCAAGCAATGTGACTAATGAGTTAGTTACGGGATGATGCATTACAGAACGAGTAAAGAGACTTGCTGGTAACGAGATTGAACTAGGTATGATGATACCGACGATCGAATGTCGGGCAAGTAACATACCGATGACAAAGGGAATGACATATGTTCTTATGCGGTTTGACTGATAAAGATCTTCGTAGAATATGTTGGAGCCAATATGAGCATCCAGGTTCTACTATTGGTCATTGACCGGAGATGTGTCTCGGTCATGTCCACATAGTTCTCGAATCCGTAGGGTCTGCACGCTTAACATTTGATGACGATTTGTATTATGAGTTATGTGATTTGATGACCGAAGTTTGTTTAGAGTCCCGGATGAGACCATGGACATGCTGAGGAGTCTCGAAATAGTCGAGAGGTAAAGATTCATATATTGGAAGGTTATATTCGGACATCGGAATGGTTCCGAGTGATTCGGGTATTTTTCTAGAGTACCGAGGGGTTACTGGAATCCCCGGGGAAGTTAATGGGCCTTAGTGGGCTTTAGTGGAGAGATTGAAGAAGGGCCATGAGGTGGCGCGCGCCTCCCCCTTGCCCAAACCAAATTGGACAAGGGGTGGGGGTGCGGCCCCCTCCTTCGTTCGCCTTCTCCCCTCCTTCCTTTCCCTCCGGTGGAAGAAAGGGAAAAGGGGGGGGGGGGCGAATCCTACTTGGACGGGGAGTCCAAGTAGGACCCCCCATTTGGCACGCCCCTCCTGGCCGTCACCCTCTCTCCCTCCCTCCTTTATATAGGTGGCTAGGGGGCACCCCTATTACACAACAAGTCTTCTCTTAGCCATGTCCGGTGTCCCCCTCCATAGTTTAATTCCTCGATCATATTGGTGTAGTGCTTAGGCGAAGCCCTGCACTGGTAACTTCATCATCACCGTCGCCACGCCGTCGTGCTAACGGAACTCTCCCACGTCCTCAATTGGAACAAGATTTTGAGGGATGTCATCATGCTGAACGTGTGCTGAACACGGAGGTGCCGTACTTTTGGTACTTGGATTGGTTGGATCGAGAAGACATACGACTACATCAACCGCGTTACTAAATGCTTCCGCTTTCGGTCTACGAGGGTACGTGGACACACTCTCCCCTCTCGTTTCTATGCATCTCCTAGTTAGATCTTGTGTGATCATAGGATTTTTTTTGAATTACTGCGTTCCCCAACAATGGCATCCGAGCCAGGTCTATGCGTAGATGTTATACGCACGAGTAGAACACAAAGAGTTGTGGGCGATAATAGTCATACTGCTTACCACCAACGTCTTACTTTGATTCGGTGGTATTGTTGGATGAAGTGGCCTAGACCGACATTACATGACTGCGTTCATGAGACTGGTTCTACCGACGTGCTTCGCACACAGGTGGCTGGCGGGTGTCTGTTTCTCCAACTATAGCTGAATCGAGTTTGACTACGGCCGGTCCTTGTTGAAGGTTAAAACAACACACTTGACAAAAAATCGTTGTGGTTTTGATGCGTAGGTAAGAACGATTCTTGCTAGAAGCCCATAGCAGCCACGTAAAACTTGCAACAAGAAAGTAGAGGACGTCTAACTTGTTTTTGCAGGGCATGTTGTGATGTGATATGTTCAAGACGTGATGAGATATAAATTTTTGTATGATATGATCATGTTTTGTAAAAGTTGCCGGCAACTGGCAGGAGCCTTATAGTTGTCGCCTTATTGTATGAAATGCAATCGCCATGTAAGTGCTTTACTTTATCACTAAGCGGTAGCGATAGTCGTAGAAGCAATAGTTGGCGAGATGACAACGATGCTGCGATAGAGATCAAGGTGTCCAGTCGGTGACGATGGAGATCATGACGGTGCTTTGGAGATGGAGATCAAAGGCACAAGATGATGATGGCCATATCATGTCACATATTTTGATTGCATGTGATATTTATCCTTTATGCATCTTATTTTGCTTAGTACGACGGTGGCATTATAAGATGATCCCTCACAAAATTTCAAGGTATAAGTGTTCTCCCTGAGTATGCACCGTTGCTACAGTGTGTTCGTGCCGAGACACCACGTGATGATCGACATTGATAAGCTCTACGTTCACATACAACGGGTGCAAGCCAGTTTTGCATGTGCAGAATACTCAGGTTAAAGTTGATGAGCCTAGCATATACATATATGGCCTCAAAACACTGAGACAGAAAGGTCGAACGTGAATTATATAGTAGATATGATCAACATAGTTATGTCCACCATTGAAAAATACTCCATCGCACGTGATGATCGGACATGGGTTTGTTCACTTTGCCATCCTTCTTATCCGCCAAGTATTCGGGGCAGTTCCATTTACAGTGACCATTTCCTTTGCAGTAGAAGCACTCAGTTTCAGGCTTGGGTTTAGATTTGGGCTTCTTCATGGGAGTGGCCACTTGCTTACCATTCTACTAGAAATTCCCTTTATTTCCCTTGCCCTTTTACTTGAAACTAGTGGTCTTGTCAACCATCAACAGTTGATGGTATTTCTTGATTTCTATCTTCGCCGATTTTAGCATCGCGAAGATCTCGGGAATCGTTTTCATCATCCCTTGCATATTATAGTTCATCATGAAGTTCCAGTAACTTGGTGATAGTGAGTAGAGAACTCTATCAGTCACAATCTTATCTGGAAGATTAACTCCCACTTGATTCAAGTGATTGTAGTACTCAGACATTCTGAGCGCATGCTCACTGGTTGAGCTATTCTCTTCCATCTTATAGGCAAAGTACTTGTTAGAGCTCTCATACCTCTCGACATTTTTGAAATACCAATTACAGCTCTTGGAACATCTTATATGCTCTATGGCATTCAAAACATTTTGAAGTCCCAGTTCTAAGCCGTAAAGCATGTCGCATTAAACTATCAAGTAGTCATCATACAGAGCTTGCCAAAACGTTCATAACATTTGCAGCTGCTCCTGCAATAGTTCTGTCACCTAGCGGTGCATCAAGGACATAATTCTTCCGTGCAACAGTGAGGATAGTCCTCAGATCATGAACCCAATCCGCATCATTGCTACTATCATCTTTCAACATAGTTTTCTCTAGGAACATATCAAAAAATACACGGGGAGCTACATCGCAAGCTATTGATCTACAACATAGATATGCAAATACTATCAGGACTAAGTTCATGATAAATTAAAGTTCAATTAATCATATTACTTAAGAACTCCCACTTAGATAGACATCCCTCTAGTCATCTAAATAATCACGTGATCCATATCAACTAAACCATGTCCGATCATCATGTGAGATGGAGTAGTTTTCAATGGTGAACATCACTATGTTGATCATATCTACTATATGATTCACGTTCGACCTCTCGGTCTCAGTGTACCGAGGCCATATCTTCATATGCTAGGCTCGTCAAGTTTAACCCGAGTATTCTGCACGTGCAAAACTGGCTTGCACCCGCTGTATGTGAACGTAGAGCTTATCACTCCCGATCATCACGTGTTGTCTCAGCACAAAGAACTGTCGCAACGGTGCATACTGAGGGAGAACACATACCTTGAAATTTTAGTAAGGCATCATCTCATAATTCTACCCTCGTACTAAGCAAAATAAGATGCAAAAAAGATAAACATCACATGGAATCAAAATATGTGACATGATATGGCCATCATCATCTTGTGCCTTTGATCTCCATCTCCAAAGTACCATCATGATTTCCATCATCACCGGCATGACACCATGATCTCCATCATCTTGATCTCTATCAACGTGTCATCACATGGTCGTCTCGCCAACTATTGCTTCTGCAACTATTGCTATCGCATAGCGATAAAGTAAAGCAATTATATGGCGCTTGCATCTTATGCAATAAAGAGACAACCATAAGGCTGTTGCCAGTTGCCAATAACTTTAACAAAACAGGATCATCTCATACAAAAATTTATATCTCATCACATCTTGACCATATCACATCACAACATGCCCTGCAAAAACAAGTTAGACGTCCTCTACTTTGTTGTTGCAAGTTTTACGTGGCTGCTACGGGCTTCTAGCATGAACCGTTCTTATCTACGCATCAAAACCACAATGATTTTTCATCAAGTGTGTTGTTTTAACCTTCAACAAGGACCGGCCGTAGTCAAACTCGATTCAACTAAAGTTGGAGAAACAGACAACCGCCATCCATCCATGTTGGAAGCACGTCGGCAGAACTAGTCTCATGAACGTGGTCATGTAATGTCGGTCTAGGCCGCTTCATCCAACAATACCTCCAAATCAAAGTAAGACGTTTGTGGTAAGCAGTATGACTTTTATCGCCCACAACTCTTTGTGTTCTACTCGTGCATAGAACATCTACACATAGACCTAGCTCGGATGTAGTCGGATTTCGGGTTCCGGCAAAACCCTTCAGGTTCGAACACTGGGGTGCGCACGAAGATCTCTCCTCCCACTTGAACTCTCCCTCACCTCGATCTCAAGGCTCAACGCGTCAAACTCGCAAAACAAAGGGACACAAGATTTATACTAGTTCAGGCCGTAATACCCTACTACAGTGTGGTGTGGTGGATTGCCTCTTGGGCTGGGGATGAATAGTTAAAAGGGAAGAACAGCCTCCTAAGGAAAGGTACTCTTGTGCTTGGTGAGTTTGTGTGGATGAGGGTGGGATGGATCTCTCCCCGGATCTGTCCGTTTGGATCAGTTGCCTCCTATGGTGGTGGCTAGCCCTATTTATAGAGGCACTGGTCCTCTTCCCAAATGTTGGCGGGAAGGGATGCCACAACGGCCAAATTTGAAGGGAGACAACTAGTACAAGCTATCCTGACTAAAGGTGGTCTTCGCCTGCCAAATGCTCTGGTGGTGATGCCGTCCTGGGCTCCACGGTGACCTCCATCCTACCGTCCTGCCGGTATTGGTCTCATTGCACAGATATGGAAACCTTTGCATGATGCCTCGGGACTCCTCACCTGCGCTTGTCCCTTTAGCACCAAAGAGGAAACAAGGACACTACGCACGCTGGCGCCCACCTGGTGCCCGCCTAGACTTGGTCATCATGGCTTGCATCACAGGAACCTCGCGAGGTGCCCCTTACCTCGTTCTCTCTGTCCCTCGCGAGCCAGCCTAGTGAGGCCACCCCCGAGGAGGTCTCGTGTCGTCCGCCTCGCGAGGCTCGGCCCCAGGCGATGTTCTTGAGTCTTTGCTAGTGAAGATGGGCTGTACGGGGCCGCTGGCGGAGCCACGCCATGGGCTGCAGGCAGGGAAGTCTGGGGACCCCCGTTCCCAGGACGCCGACTGTAGCCCCCGGGCTCAAGGCGTGCTCGGACTTGGCTTTGAGGCAAAGCCAAGGGGCAAGTGCGGAGCGCCACGGGCCCCAATAGCCTGCGGGCTTGGTTGACTCGTGGTGATTGATGGGACGTGGGCATCTCCGCTTTCCCATGCTGCCTCGGCAACTGCCCGACTGACAAAAGACTGGCGCGGGCTGTTGTTGCCTTCATTGCCTTCCTTCGTCTTGCTCCAGGTCCCCTTTCTTGCTCCTTGCTTTCGGAGACTCCAAATCCGCCCGGATCCTCCTTCAAGCCTACCTCCAATGGTGCCCAAGAAACCTCAGGCCACTCCCTCGTCGTCTTGGTACGAGCTGGCACTTGATGCGCTGAGCGTTTTGGAGAAGAACTTTGTCACCGTGCTCCTGATGACAACGGAGGGTGATAAGAAGAGGAAGACTATGCTCCCGGCTAGCTCCGACGGGCTAGAAGCCTTAGGAAGCACCTTCTACCCCTTCTTCATGAGAAGAATTGTCACCATGCTGGTTGCCCCCTTCTCTGACTTCTTCTACTTTGTCCTTAGCCATTACAAGATCCACACTCTCTATCTTCATCCCAACTCCATCCTCCTCCTGTCGATCTTTGTCTTCTACTGCGAGGCATATGTCAGGATGATGTCATCCGTGGCGCTGTTGCGCCACTTCTTCTTCCTCCGGATCAAAGAGGGCCACTGCTCTAGGTGCGTTGGCTTCATCGTAGCCAACGAGACCAACACCATCTCGAAGGCCGGGAAGAAGGCCGAGGGCTTCAGGGGCAAGTGGGTCTTGATGGATGCCAAGCACCCCACGGTTGGCGCTGCCGACGGAGATGCATGTGTCCGACGAGGGGTGGCTTCGTGTGAAGCTCAGTGACTACCGGGCGGTGCAGGTGTTGGCGATGACAGCCGACCTGAGGCCTGGTGATTCAAGGGTGGCAAAGTTGACGGGAGCCATCATCGTCAAAGAATTCATGAAGCAGCGCCCCTTGTGGAAGCTTGGAGACGAAGGGGACAACCTCCGTCAGCGCCCGGAGGCCCTTTATGACGAGGAGCTGCGCTCGGCCCTCCACTCCTTGCTTGGGGACGACCAAGGGTACCCGCTGGACTCCTTCGTTCCCTTGTACCGCCATCCGAATGGGGCGCAGGTTGTCGCCACTCTGCCTATCTTTGATAGGCGTGGGCTCGTGCCACCTGCGCCCTCAAACGTCCCGGTGACAACGACTCCGGTGGACGTGTCTTCCGACGAGTCTCGGGCGGAGGAAGAGGAGGAAGAAGGGGAGGAGGAGGAGCGTGACTCGGAGGCGACCCACGAAGGGGCGGGGGAGACCTCCCCTTTGTGCAAGGCCGACATCCTCCGCCCCTGCCTGATGAGAATGATGAGGCTGATGTCCTCCTGGAAAGTAGGGAGTTTCATGCGGCCGGTGGCTCCTCGAGGTCCAAGGCCAGTCCTCGGAGGAGGTCCCCGGCTGTGATTTCGACGAGAGGGAGGTCGGCACTGATTTCCCGAGATGACGCCCCTGTTCTGATGCTGCCCGGAGATGTCGCCAACCCACCTACTGCTTCTTCTTCTGTTCCTGGTGCTCCTGCGCCCATGCCTCAGGCCGTGAAGCTTTCAGGCTTCAAGCTTAGGAAGCAGAGAGATTACATTACGATGGACCAGTAAGTACTCTTGTCCTGTCTTGTTTCTGCTTCTACTGTTGACTCTTAATGCTTCTCTGTTGCGCCAACAGGCCTACACCTGCGGCGAAGAGGAGGAAGGAGGAAGCGGTGGTAGTGCTCGGGACCCCATCGCCTGTGGCGGTTGCGCCCCTGTCCGTGGAGAAGGGCAGTGACATCGCTCGCGTTTCTCTTGCCCGATCGTCCTCGCGAGGCTTGGGGGAGCGTCCTCAATAGGAGGTGGCCCCTGTTGCCCCACGGGCTCCGGAGGTGCTAACGCCCAGCTCGGTTGCTGGGGTCCCCAAGGCTCTGGAGCCCCCAGCCTCCCAGGCCATGGTGGCAACGCTGACTCCTCCTCCTCATGCCGCACTGCTGACATCAGATCCTTCTGCCTCCCCTGACGTCCTGGAGCGCGTGATGTCTACTACACAACCTTCTTCTTGTAGACGTTGTTGGGCCTCCAAGTGCAGAGGTTTTTAGGACAGTAGCAAATTTCCCTCAAGTGGATGACCTAAGGTTTATCAATCCGTGGGAGGCGTAGGATGAATATGTTCTCTCTCAACCAACCCTGCAACCAAATAACAAAGAGTCTCTTGTGTCCCCAACACACCTAATACAATAGTAAATTGTATAGGTGCACTAGTTTGGCGAAGAGATGGTGATACAAGTGGTATATGGATGGTAGATAAAGGTTTTTGTGATCTGAAAATATAAAAACAGCAAGGTAACTAACGATAAAAGTGAGCACAAACAGTATTGCAATGCGTTTAAACAAGGCCTAGGATTCATACTTTCACTACTGCAAGTTCTATCAACAATAATAACATAATTGGATCATATAACTATCCCTCAACATGCAACAAAGAGTCACTCCAAAGTCACTAATAGCGGAGAACAAATGAAGAGATTATGGTACGAAACCACCTCAAAGTTATTCTTTCTGATCGATCTATTCAAGAGTCCGTAGTAAAATAACATGAAGCTATTCTTTCCGTTCAATCTATCCTAGAGTTCGTACTAGAATAACACATTAAGACAAAAATCAACCAAAACCCTAATATCACCTAGATACTCCAATGTCACCTCAAGTATCCGTGGGTATGATTATACGATATGCATCACACAATCTCAGATTCATCTATTCAACCAACACAAAGAACTTCAAAGAGTGCCCCAAAGATTGGTTTTCGGTGGCTACAGAGGCTTCTGGCGGCAGAACTCCTGATCTATTCTTCTCCCTGATGGTTTTAGGCTATATTGGTATATATAGGAGGAAGAAATACGTTAGGGAAGCCACGAGGGGCCCATTAGGGTGGAGGGTGCGCCCAGGGTGCCTTCCTTGTTGCTTCCCTTACGTACACCCCGAGTCTTCTGGATTGCTTCCGTTCCAAAAATAACTCTCCAGAAGGTTTCTTTCCATTTGGACTCCGATTGATATTCCTTTTCCGCGATACTCTAAAACAAGGAAAAAACAGAAACTGACACTGGGCTCTAGGTTGATAGGTTAGTCCCAAAAATCATATAAAATAGCATATAAATGCATATAAAACATCCAAGGTTGATAATATAATAGCATGGAACAATCAAAAATTATAGATACGTTGGAGACGTATCAACATCCCCAAGCTTAATTCCTGCTCGTCCTCGAGTAGGTAAATGATAAAAATATAATTTTTGATGTGGAATGCTACCTAACATATTTATATGTAGTTCTCTTTATTGTGGCAAGAATATTCAGATCCATAAGAATCAAGAAAAAAGTTTAATATTACCATAAAAATGATAATACTTCAAGCATACTAACCAAGCAATTATGTCTTCTCAAAATAACATGGCCAAAGAAAGCTATCCCTACAAAATCATATAGTCTGGCTATGCTCTATCTTCACCACACAAAATATTTAAATCATGCACAACCCCGATGACAAGCCAAGCAATTGTTTCATACTTTTGATGTTCTCAAACTTTTTCAATCTTCACGCAATACATGAGCGTGAGCCATGGATATAGCACTGTACGTGGAATAGAAGGGTGGTTGTGGAGAAAAAAAGGGAGAAGATAGTCTCACATCAACTAGGCGTATCAACGGGCTATGGAGATGCCCATCAATAGATATCAATGTGAGTGAGTAGGGATTGCCATGCAACGGATGCACTAGAGCTATAAGTGTATGAAAGCTCAAAAAGAAACTAAGTGGGTGTGCATCCAACTCGCTTGCTCACGAAGACCTAGGGTATTTTGAGGAAGCCCATCATTGGAATATATAAAGCCAAGTTCTATAATGAAAATTTCCCAGTAGTATATGAAAGTAACAACATAAGAGACTCTCTATCATGAAGATCATGGTGCTACTTTGAAGCACAAGTGTGGTAAAAGGATAGTAGCATTGTCCCTTCTCTCTTTTTCTCTCATTTTTTTGTTTTTTGTTTTTTGGGCCTTCTTCTTTTTTTGTCCTTTCTCTTTTTTTTGTCTGGAGTCTCATCCCGACTTGTGGGGGAATCATAGTCTCCATCATCCTTTCCTCACTGGGACAATGCTCTAATAATGATGATCATCACAAATTTATTTACTTACAACTCAAGAATTACAACTCAATACTTAGAACAAGATATGACTCCATATGAATGCCTCCGGCGGTGTACCGGATGTGCAATGACTCATGAGTGACATGTATGAAAGAATTATGAACGGTGGCTTTGCCACAAATACAATGTCAACTACATGATCATGCATAGCAATATGACAATGATGAAGCGTGCCATAATAACGGAATGGTGGAAAGTTTCATGGCAATATATCTCGGAATGGCTATGGAAATGCCATAATAGGTAGGTATGGTGGCTATTTTGAGGAAGGTATATGGTCGGTTTATGGTACCGGCGAAAGTTGTGCGGTACTAGAGAGGCTAGCATTGGTTGAAGGGTGAGAGTGCGTATAATCCATGGACTCAACATTAGTCATAAATAACTCACATACTTATTGCAAATATCTATTAGTTATCGAAACAAAGTACTACATGCATGCTCCTAGGGGGATAGATTGGTAGGAAAAGACCATCGCTCGTCCCCGACCGCCACTCATAAGGAAGACAATCAATAAATAAATCATGCTCCGACTTCATCACATAACGGTTCACCATACGTGCATGCTACGGAAATCACAAACTTCAACACAAGTATTTCTCAAATTCACAATTACTCAACTAGCATGACTCTAATATCACCATCTCCATATCTCAAAACAATTATCAAGTATCAAACTTCTCTTAGTATTCAATGCACTTGTATGAAAGTTTTTATTATACCCATATTGGATACCCATCATATTAGGACTAAATTCATAACCAAAGCAAATTACCATGCTATTTAGGAATCTCAAAATAATATATGTGACGCATGATAGTTCGTCTATTTATATGAAATAAAACCACCACCGTGCTCTAAAAAGATATAAGTGAAGCACTAGAGCAAATGACAAACTACTCCGAAAGATATAAGTGCAGATCAACGAGCAGTCGAATAATTATGCAACTATGTGAAGACTCTCTAACATTTAAGAATTTCATATCTTAGTATTTTATTCAAACATCAAGAAAAAAAATGATGCTCCAAGCAAAACACATATCATGTGGCGAATAAAAATATAGCTCCAAGTAAAGTTACCAATGAACGAAGATGAAAGAGGGGATGCCTTCCGGGGCATCCCCAAGCTTAGGCTCTTGGTTGTCCTTAGATTATCTTGGGGTGCCATGGGCATCCCCAAGCTTAGACTCTTGCCACTCCTTGTTCCATAGTACATCAAATCTTTTACACAAAACTTGAAAATTTCACAACACAAAACTTAAAGTAGAAAATCTTGTGAGCTCCGTTAGCGAAAGAAAACAAAACACCACTCCAAGGTACTGTAATGAACTCATTCTTTATTTATATTTGTGTTAAACCTACTGTATTCCAACTTCTCTATGGTTTATAAATTATTTTACAAGCCATAGATTCAACAAAATAAGCAAACAACACACGAAAAACAGAATCTGTCAAAAACAGAACAGTCTGTCGTAATCTGTAGCTAACGCAAGTTCTGGAACCCCAAAAATTCTAAAATAAATTGCTGGACGTGACGAATTTATCTATTAATCATCTGCAAAAAGAATTATCTAAATATCACCTTCCAAATAAAAACGGCAGAATTCTCGTAAGCACTAAAGTTTCTGTTTTTTACAGCAAGATCAACAAGACTTTCCCCAAGTTTTCCCAATGGTTCTACTTGGCACAAACACTAATTAAAACATAAAAACTAAATCATAACAGAGGCTAGATAAATTATTTATTACTAAACAGGAGCAAAAAGCAAGGAACAAAAATAAAGTTGGGTTGCCTCCCAAAAAGTGCTATCGTTTAACGCCCCTAACTAGGCATGATGATTTCAACGATGCTCACATAAAGGATAAGAATTGAAACATAAAGAGAGCATCATGAAGAATATGACTAGCACATTTAAGTCTAACCCACTTCCTATGCATATGGATTTTGTGAGCAACAACTTATGGGAACAACAATCAACTTGCATAGGAAGAGAAAACAAGCATAACTTCAGAACTTTAAGCACATAGAGATGAAACTTGATATTATTGCAATTCCTACAAGCATATGTTCCTCCCTCATAATAATTTTCAGTAGCATCATGAATGAATTCAACAATATAACCATCACATAAATTATTCTTTTTATGATCTACAAGCATAGAATTTTCATTACTCTCCACATAAGCAAAATTCTTCTCAATCGGAATAGTGGGAGTATCATAAGAGACTCGAATACTATAAATTGTTTCCACATTAAAAGAGTAATGTTCAGAAAAAATGTAATCATAATCATGAAATTTTTTATAAACATAATCATCACTACTTTTATAGCATATGTATCATCACAATAATCATCATAGGTAGCAACTTTGTTCTCGTCATAATCGATTGAAACCTCTTCCAAGATAGTGGAATCATTACTAAATAAAGTCATGACCTCTCCGAATACACTTTCATCAATATAATCATCATAAGTAGGAGGCATGCTATCATCATAATAAATTTGCATATCAAAACATGGGAGACTAAAAATATCATCTTCATTAAACATATCTTCCCCAAGCTTGGGTCTAACATTAATTGCAGCAAATATATTCTCAAAAACAACATCTTCATCAAACATAGCATCCCCAAGCTTGAGCCTTTTCATATCATAAGCATAATCACTCTCATCATTAATAGTATGGATAACACCAATAGTATAGCAATTATCATTTGGGAGGGATACCTTTCTACCTTTGTGTAACGCCCTCGATGTAGCTATATCTCCCACGTGTCGAAGCACGACTTAGAGGCATAATCGCATTGAAAGCAATGTCGCAAGTGAGGTAATCTTCACACAACCCATGTAATACATAAGGGAAAGAGATACATAGTTGGCTTACACTTGCCACTTCACACAATACATGAATAAAGCATTACATCATGCAGATACAACCAAGGCCTGACTACGGAACCAAAAGAAAGAATACTACCCCAAATGCTACACAGATCCCCGATCGTCCCAACTGGGCTCCACTACTGATCGACTAGAATGAAACAACACAAAGGACAAGATCTTCATAGAGCTCCTCTTTGAGCTTGGTTGCGTCATATGCATGGTATCCTCGGCACATGCAAGCTGGTTTTGGAAGTATCTGTGAGTCACGGGGACTCAGCAATCTCACACCCTCGCGATCAAGACTATTTAAGCTTATGGGTAAAGGTAAAGGTATGAGGTGGAGCTGCAGCAAGCGACTAGCATATATGGTGGCTAAACATACGCAAATGAGAGCGAGAAGAGAAGGCAAAGCGCGGTCAAGAAACTATGATCAAGAAGTGATCCTAGCACAACCTACGTCAAGCATTACTCCAACACAGTGTTCACTTCCCGGACTCCGCCGGAAAGAGACCATCACGGCTACACACGCGGTTGATGCATTTTAATTAAGATAAACTTCAGGTTTTCTACAACCGGACATTAACAAATTCCCATCTGCCCATAACCGTGGGCACGGCTTTCAAAAGTTCAAATCCCTGCAGGGGTGTCCTAACTTATCCCATCACAAGCTCTCGCGGTTAACGAAGGATATTCCTTATCCCAAGACAATTTGATCAGGCTTGGCATCCAAGTTACAAGACATCCTCGACAATGGTAAAACAAGTCCAGCAAAGCCACCCGAATGTGCCGACAAATCCCGATAGGAACTGCACATATCTTGTTCTCAGGGCACATCGGATTGTCCAAACTTCCGGTAGGCCAGCCCAGAGTTGCCCCTGGTGGCCACCGGCGGCTGACAGGTTGGACCAACACTCAGAGGAGCACTGGTCCGGGGGTTTAAATAAAGATAACCCTTGAGTCTGCAGAACCCAAGGGAAAGAAAAGGCTAGGTTGCAAATGGTAAAACCAAGGTTGGGCCTTGCTGGAGTAGTTTTATTCAAGGCAAACTGTCAAGGGTTTCCCATTATAACCCAACCGCGTAAGGAACGCAAAATCCGGGAACATAACACCGATTTGACGGAAACTAGGACGGCAAGAGTGGAACAAAACACCAGGCATAAGGCCGAGCCTTCCACCCTTTACCAAGTATATAGATGCGTTAATTAAATAAGAGATATTGTGATATCGCAACAAAATATCCATGTTCCAACAAGGAACAAACTCCAATCTTCACCTGCAACTAACAACGCTATAAGAGGGGCTGAGCAAAGTGGTAACATAGCCAAACAACGGTTCGCTAGGATAAGGTGGGTTAGAGGCTTGGCTCAACAATATGGGAGGCATGAAAAGCAAGTGGTAGGTATCGCGGCATAGGCATAGCAAAAGAGCGAGCAACTAGCAAGCAAAGATAGAAGTGATTTCGAGGGTATGGTCATCTTGCCTGAGATCCCGCAAGGAGGAAGAATGAGTCCAGGAAGAAGACAAATGGACGTAGTCGAACGGTTCCTCACAAACGCGACGTTATCGGAACCAACCCGAAGAAGCAACACCGAAAAGAAGCAAACAACATAGTAAACAACCACCACATAATCATGGCATGATGCACAATCAAGTATGATGCATGTCCAGTTTAAAGAGGCATGGCATGGCAAAATGCACAAGCAATCCTACAAATTAAGTGGAGCTCAATATGCAACGGGATGCATATTGACGGAACACCACATTCGAGTTACTTAGTTCGATCTCGTTTATGTACCCAATAAGATTAAATGTTGTTAGCATGGCAAGAGGGTGAAGCATTAAAACTACCTATCTAGTCAAGTTTAAATGAGGCCGGAAGCAACGAACAACGATTCTGGTAAATCCCCATATGCATATATTAGTTTTGGTGCTGTTCAGCCCTAAACCAAATTTTATAGTTGTTAAACATGCAAAGTGATGCCACCATGTTAAACTAGGCAAAATTCTACCCCATTTACATATAAAGTTTATTAGAAACCGAGCTACGGTTATTTAGTTATGATTTAAATCGTTTTAGCAAGTCCATAGAGCAAATTTAAACAAACATCATTTTAAACATGTCAAACATGATTGAAAGTTGGATATAATTAAACTAGACAAAATTCTACACAACTTTCATATACAAAGTTTTTACATGTGATGCTTAGTTTGTGAGTAATGAAATGCATGAAGTTTAGGGGCTGAACTGCAAAACTGTTGTCTCAGGATAAATAGGAAAAATGCAGATCAGGAAAAAAACAACACTGGGCCGAAACTGGATGGGCTGGGGTTCTCACCAAGGTACTTGGGCCGGCTCAGAGCAGTGATGGGCCCGGCAATGCAGCTGCCTGGCGGCTGGGAGGCCCACGCGGGCGAAGGGAGCTGGGCCTGCGCTTGCTTGGCTTGGTCAATGCGTACGAGTGGGCAAGCGCTGCTGCCCTTGTCTCTGAAAGCAGAAACACAGCGGGGGCGCAAGGTTCAGAGCAACAGCAGGTTCACGGCGACAGACTAGGCGGCGGGAATGGCTGCCGGCGACGTGGGAGGGCACGGACCCATCCGGATATAGGCGAGGCGAAGGGCCACGGGTGCTGGGACTTGGCGATGGAGAAGACCATGACAGCGGCGGCTACTGACGCGGCAACAGGGCGATGCAGGGGAGTCGACACGGCGGCTTCAGGCGATGAGGCCGAGGTCTTGGTCGAGGAGGAGGTTGCAACGGGGATCTCTAGTGGCGGAGCTCGACGCGGAGGCCGACGACGGCTTGACTCCGGTGGCGCAGAGTTGATGCTTCTCATTGAATCTGAACGGCAAGGCAAGCAGCAAAGCAGCAACTGGTACGGCAGCAAGAACGAGCAGACGGGGCGGCATGGAGCTTGGTGGGGCGGCGGAGCCGAGGGCCTTGGGAGACGGCGGCGGACTTGATGGAGCAGGCGGGGCTCGGGCTCGCCTCGTGGTCCTGCTGGAAGCAGACGAAGCATAGGAACAGTGGCACTGGCATCTCGGTTCCCTGTGAAGAAGAAGAAGAAGAGAACGAGGGGAGAGCTTGCGCGTAAGAGGGAGATAAAGAAGGAAGGGAAAGGAGCAGGGGAGGAAGGGCGCAGGGCATGGCCTGGTGGCGCTGGTTGCCGACGAGGAGTGATTTGGAGGCCTCGGGCACGAGGAAATCGGCAAGCAACGCGGGTTGGTTGGCTGCAGAAAACGAGGTGGAATAGATCGGAAAGGATCCCGAGGGAGATGGAAGAGAGTGGCGGCGGAGGAGGATCCCTAGAAATTAGGGATTTGGTCTCCGGATAGACTAATATATATAGCGGGTAGGTTAGGCTAGGGGCTATCTCGACCCTACGATGGCAATCGGACGATCGCGGATAAAATAGCTAGGGAGCCCAAATAAGAAAATGGAGACGTTTTGTAGATGTTTGGGGATGATCCGGACACAACGGTGGCGACAGTCCGGGTCGGGTCCGGGACAGCTTTTCGGACGCGCACGCGAGGGGGTTTGATGCACTGAGCAGAGAGGGTTTCGGACCGTGCGGTCGCATCGGACAACTCCGGAAGCGAAGAGGGGAAGGAGGATGGACTAGGTGGGCTGTGGCGAGACTACAAGGGGGAGAAGAGAGAGAGGTCTTGGCATCCGTTTCCGGAGACCGAAAACATCCGACGTTAGACCGGCTATAATGCCGCTATAGTTATCCGTTGGGGCGTCAAACAAACTCGGAATGCAATGAAACTTGGCAGGCGGCCTACCTACACTATAATAAGACCGCACACCAACTCTCAACCCAACCCGAGAACATTTTCCGGCCACTTATAAAATAATATTCGCACATGCCGCGGGCGCGTGCGAGTGTGTCTGGGTTCAGAACGGACAACAGACGGAACTGGGGAAACCCGGACGGATGCATGTTTGAAAACATGATGATGCAATGCACATGATGACATGGCAAGATGCAACACGCAAGCGAAGACAAGGCAACAACATTGAATAACTGGAGGACACCTGGCATATCGGTCTCGGGGCGTTACAACACTCCACCACTACGAGAGGATCTCATCCTGAGATCTAGAATGGCACCGGAGGGAAAAACGGAAGAGAAAGAGAAGGGGTAAAACTAAGTTGCTCCTTTGACAAACGAGTGAAACCAAAGAACCTTTCAAAGGTTAAGCCATTATGATAAAAGAATACAACGGAGATGACGAAGCTGAAAACACTCTGTTAGAAAAGAGGAACAAGGGAGAACAACTTCGGGCAGCACTCCGATTGAAAAGAAAAAGAATTGAATAAGAACTTGATAAGATGAGGAGATACTTGATGAAATCACAATACACTGCCTCCGTAACTATTGAATGAATGGAACAAGGGGTAAGAAATATCTCGGACAGCACTCCGGTTTAAAAGAGATGAAAAACTTGATAAAATGAAAGAGCTTGAGCAAAGGGATACAACACTCCGGTTAAAAGGATAAGCACGAACAGAACATGGTCTTGACAATCCTAGAAGATGGGTTGAGGAGAGAAACATCACAATGCCTCCGGAAGGAAGAATCAAAGATAGATCATTGAAATAAAAGAATGGAGAAGAAAAAACCAACTTCTGCCACAAATGAGCTTGAAAAGGCATCCTTAGGAGAAGGGTCAAATGGAATTGTTGGAACACCAACAACGGAAGGACAAACTTGAAATGGGCTTATAGAAGGCATCTCAACATTATGAGGTGACAACTAGCCACTCACGAAAAAGATTTGACTGGATTTATATGACAAGGAGACGAGAAACTATTTGACCGGGAGGAAAGATGAAGAACTTGGATCATATATTATCACCATTAATAGCATTAATCCTTAGGGAAAGCTTTAGGTGAAATATAACCCCAGTTAACTCCAATGACGAGATTGATGGATTTAAAATACCTCATTCTTAACAACATGTGAATCACGAAACATGAACTCAAATTATCAAGAATGACATAATACCACCTCCAAAGGTACAATAGAAAGAATTGCACTATCGAATGCAAGAAGAGGAATACTTGAGCTCCTCTGAAGAGAATCTCAATGAACACTTCGAGAAGGAATTAAATCCTTGATGAACCATCATGTAGAACCTCCATGAAGAACTCCGGTAATAAAGAATGATCAAACAAAAGGAAAGAGAAGTTGAAAACACAAGGTGGATCCTTGTAATGATTTAGATGGATCTTCGTGATGATATAATTGAAATAACTTTGAGCTCCGGAAAAGAAAGATGGACAACTTGAATCGAGAATTTGATGAACTTCCGGAATAAGGAATTAATCGCTTGGATGAACAAGAATAAGAATTGCGTTATGTGTATCCTTCACCAATTTAAATTGATGACAATCAACGTATTTGGCATACTACTTAATTCTCGTAGAAAGGATTAAGATAGATATAGCGAAAACTTGGGAAAACCTTCAATGAACCACCGGTAGGATTCGGGAACAACGAATGAATCTGTATGATAACGAAGGAGAAGAACTCTTGAATGAACCACCATAAGAATTGAAAACGAACGAAGTAAAGATAAAGAAACACCGGGAAGAATTTGCAAATGAACGAAGATGCTTGAGAGAATTTAGATACAAGAGAACAAAGAGATCAAGAGCTTATTAGAGAATCCTTGATTTAGACACCGGTAAGATTGGAGAATGATAACTGAAAGCTGAGAATGAATAAACCTGAATTGATGGACTCCAGATAGGTGAAAGGAATTGTCACAATCAAAACACTTATGAGAGGATGGCAAACAAGCTAGAGCCATGAATCTTCAAGACAACGGACCAAGATTTAGAGGAAAACACTTCTTCAGTCTTCAAAATCCGAGAATGACAACGAGAAACACCACCATGAATTGTTGAGACACTCCGGAAGAATCAAAAGTGAAGAGGTTGAGACAACAATGAAAAGAATGTGAACGATCTTGGAGAAAAACATAAGACTGATGATAATTCATTCTTACGTCAAACTTCAAAAAGAAATTTGAGGATAGCTCCGGGAAAATTAGAAGAGTCAGGTAAGATCCTGGAAAAAGACCTGTGGGTTAGGCCCACTGAAAATATACACCGTTGTAATGATTTAAAAGAGAGATAACGCCGGTAGAATTAAAAGGCTTGAATGAGAGAACATCCTCGAAAGATCTCGAACGAATGCAGAGTGGAAGCACGAATCTTCGAGATATCTAGAGCACTCCGGAACAAATTGAATAGCGAGTAAGTGAATTATTATGAGGTGCACCGGTATGGGAAAGCATTTGAAACGAGGAAAAAGGATATGATCAACAAAGCTTGACTTGGATCCACCGGAGAAGAAAAGAAAGAAGAATGACGAGCTTGAGGCTTCGTTAGAATCTTCATGAACATCACCGGGTAAGAACATTGACGGAAAAGAATGGAGAGACTTCATATTCATAAGATAGATACTTGATAAAGAAATCCGAGTCCTCGAAGAAAAAAGGGGTGTGTGGGCGGGAAAAACAAAGGCAACTTGGAGACGGATGAAACAAACACCGTTGAGAAGAACTGATACTTGATCTTGCGGATGTTGAAATGTTCGGATCCACTTAAAGAGAAACACGCCGGTTGAAAAGGATTGACAGCACAATCTCGATAACCGAGAAGGATTAGTATTCACATGGGAATATGAGAACATCACTTAGGAAAGGTATGTAATCAACATTTGACTTCGAAGCAACTCGAATACCACAGATCAAAAACAAAACAAAAAGGATTGGCTTGCAAAATAAGCCGGAACAAACATATGATAGAGATTTTGTTCGAAGTTTTCATGGTGGGGCCTACACGGGCTCGATCGTACAACACCATCATGTACAAGGCAGTGCACATGACATACGAAGCATCCCCGTGTCGGCATAGCCAAGGACTCTTTAAGACACAACGAGACCACTATAAAACCAATCGTGAATAGGCGGACCACTAGACGTCGAACCCCAGTTTACTATCATACATCTGTCGGAAAGATATCCTAAGAGCTACTTGAATTCCCACTTATAAACTCCCAAAATTTTCCGGTTATGCAATTAGTTGTTGGGGATACAGGGGAAGCATAATATCTCACCCAAACTAGCAAATCCTACATCCAGCTGTATCCATCCTTCAACACATAACCAAGAAACCTTCGGAAATCGTTTACCTCAACCTTCAAAAAGCATCCGCTATACAAGTTATGGTAATACTCCCGAACTCCCGCCCCAGTACTGGGTGGCGTCGAGGTTATCTCACCAACAACTGCATAAAAGAGATTTTCGACGTCGGCGAAACTAATCTCAGTTATTCCAGAACTGCAACGATAAAATTGTGATGACAACACCTCGGAGCTCAACTCCCCGGGACACTGCCACAACCCCTAAATGTCAGGAGTCACCAAGAACAATGTTCTCGTCACAAATCGATCGGAACGATTCCCATATACCCGCGTGATCCTAATTTTTTCAGTGAAATTTGAGAAGAGAAGAGTCAAAACTCTACGTCAGGATGCCTCACCAGAGCTATGAAGGGACTGAGGAGTAAAAAGAATTCCTAACTCTCTGATATATATAATTCCTAAATGAGTCAAAACATTTTTCTAGACTCAACAACGCTAGCGATTCGATCAAGCAGGGGGCTCCTAAGGTCGGGGAAGGCTCTGATTACCAACTTGTAACACCCTCGATGCGGCTATATCTCCCATGTGTCGAAGCACGACTTAGAGGCATAACCGCATTGAAAGCAATGTCGCAAGTGAGGTAATCTTCACACAACCCATGTAATACATAAGGGAAAGAGATACATAGTTGGCTTACACTCGCCACTTCACACAATACATGAATAAAGCATTACATCATCTAGATACAATCAAGGTCCGACTACTGAACCAAAAGAAAGAAGACTACCCCAAATGCTACACAGATCCCCGATCGTCCCAACTGGGCTCCACTACTGATCTACTAGAACAAAACAACACAAAGGACAAGATCTTCATAGAGCTCCTCTTTGAGCTTGGTTGCGTCATCTGCACGGTATCCTCGGCACCTGCAAGCTGGTTTTGGAAGTATCTGTGAGTCACGGGGACTCAGCAATCTCACACCCTCGCGATCAGGACTATTTATGATTATGGGTAAAGGTAAAGGTATGAGGTGGAGCTGTAGCAAGCGACTAGCATATATGGTGGCTAAACATACGCAAATGAGAGCGAGAAGAGAAGGCAAAGCGCGGTCGAGAAACTATGATCAAGAAGTTATCCTAGCACAACCTACGTCAAGCATTACTCCAACACCGTGTTCACTTCCCGGACTCTGCCGGAAAGAGACCATCACGGCTACACACGCGGTTGATGCATTTTAATTAAGATAAACTTCAAGTTTTCTACAATCGGACATTAACAAATTCACATCTGCCCATAACCGCGGGCACGACTTTCGAAAGTTCAAATCCCTACAGGGGTGTCCCAACTTAGCCCATCACAAGCTCTCACGGTCAACGAAGGATATTCCTTCTCCCAAGACAATCCGATCAGGCTCGGTATCCAGGTTACAAGACATCCTCGATAGTGGTAAAACAAGTCTAGCAAAGCCGCCCGAATGTGCCGACAAATCCCGATAGGAGCTGCACATATCTCGTTCTCAGGGCACACCGGATTGTCCAAACTTCTGGTAGGCCAGTCCAGAGTTTCCCCTGGTGGCCACCGGGGGCTGACAGGTTGGACCAACACTCAGAGGAGCACTGGTCCGCGGGTTTAAATAAAGAAGACCCTTGAGTCTGCAGAACCCAAGGGAAAGAAAAGGCTAGGTGGCAAATGGAAAAACCAAGGTTGGGCCTTGCTGGAGGAGTTTTATTAAAGGCGAACCGTCAAGGGGTTCCCATTATAACCCAACCGCGTAAGGAATGCAAAATCCGGGAACATAACACCGATATGACGGAAACTAGGGCGGCAAGAGTGGAACAAAACACCAGGCATAAGGCCGAGCCTTCCACCCTTTACCAAGTATATAGATGCGTTAATTAAATAAGAGATATTGTGATGTCCCAACAAAATATCCATGTTCCAACAAGGAACAAACTCCAATCTTCACCCACAACTAACAACGCTATAAGAGGGGCTGAGCAAAGCGGTAACATAGCCAAACAACGGTTTGCTAGGATAAGGTGGGTTAGAGGCTTGGCTCAACAATATGGGAGGCATGAAAGCAAGTGGTAGGTATCGCGGCATAGGCATAGCAAAAGAGTGAGCAACTAGAAAGCAAAGATAGAAGTGATTTCGAGGGCATGGTCATCTTGCCTAAGATCCCGCAAGGAGGAAGAACGAGTCCAGGAAGAAGACAAACGGATGTAGTCGAACGGTTCCTCACAAACGCGACGTTATCGGAACCAACCCGAAGAAGCAACACCGGAAAGAAGCAAACAACATAGTAAACAACCACCAGATAATCATGGCATGATGCACAATCAAGTATGATGCGTGTCCGGTTAAAGAGGCATGGCATGGCAAAATGCACAAGCAATCCTACAAATTAAGTGGAGCTCAATATGCAACGGGATGCATATTGACGGAACACCACATTCGAGTTACTTAGTTCGATCTCGTTTATGTACCCAATAAGATTAAATGTTGTTAGCATGGCAAGAGGGTGAAGCATTAAAACTACCTATCTAGTCAAGTTTAAATGAGGCCGGAAGCAACGAACAACAATTCTGGTAAATCCCCATATGCATATATTAGTTTTGGTGCTGTTCAGCCCTAAACCAAATTTTATAGTTGTTAAACATGCAAAGTGATGCCACCATGTTAAACTAGGCAAAATTCTACCCCATTTACATATAAAGTTTATTAGAAACCGAGCTACGGTTATTTAGTTATGATTTAAACCGTTTTAGCAAGTCCATAGAGCAAATTTAAACAAACATCATTTTAAACATGTCAAACATGATTGAAAGTTGGATATAATTAAACTAGATAAAATTCTAAGCAACTTTCATATACAAAGTTTTTACATGTGATGCTTAGTTTGTGAGTAATGAAATGCATGAAGTTTAGGGGCTGAACTGCAAAACTGTTGTCTCAGGATAAATAGGAAAAAACGTAGATCAGGAAAAAACTACACTGGGCCGAAACTGGATGGGCTGGGGTTCTCACCAAGGTACTTGGGCCGGCTCGGAGCAGTGATTGGGCCCGGCAAGGCAGCTGCCTGGCGGCTGGGAGCCCACGCGGGCAAAGGGAGCTGGGCCCGTGCTCGCTTGGCTTGGTCAACGCGTACGAGTGGGCGAGCGCTGCAGCCCTCGTCTCTGAAAGCAGAAACAGCAGCGGGGGCGCAAGGTTCAGAGTAGCAGCAGGTTCACGGCGACAGACTAGGCAGCGGGAATGGCTGCCGGCGACATGGGAGGGCACGGACCCATCCGGATATAGGCGAGGCGAAGGGCCACGGGTGCTGGGACTTGGCGATGGAGAAGACCATGACAGCGGCGGCTACTGACGCAGCAACAGGGCGATGCAGGGGAGTCGACACGGCGGCTTCAGGCGATGAGGCGGAGGTCTTGGTCGAGGAGGAGGCTGCGACGGGGATCTCTGGTGGCGGAGCTCGACGCGGAGGCCGGCGGTGGCTTGACTCCGGTGGCGCGGGGCTGATGCTTCTCATTGAATCTGGACGGCGGGGCGAGCAGCAAAGTAGCAACGGGTACGACAGCAAGAACGAGCAGACGGGGCTGCGTGGAGCTTGGCGGGGCGGCGGAGCCGAGGGCCTTGGGAGACGGCAGCGGACTTGAAGGAGCAGGCGGGACTCGGGCGCGCCTCGTGGTCCTGCTGGAAGCAGACGAAGCAGAGGAATGGCGGCACTGGCGTCTCGGTTCCCTGTGAAGAAGAAGAAGAGAACGAGGGGAGAGCTTGCGTATAAGAGGGAGAGAAAGAAGGAAGGGAAAGGAGCAGGGGAGGAAGGGCGCAGGGCACGGCCTAGTTGCGCTGGTTGCCGGCAAGGAGTGATTTGGAGGCCTCGGGCACGAGGAAAGCGGCGAGCGATGCGGGTTGGTTGGCTGCAGAAAACGAGGTGGAGTAGATTGGAAAGGATCCCGAGGGAGATGGAAGAGAGTGGAAGCGGAGGAGGATCCCTAGAAATTAGGGATTTGGTCTCCGGATAGACTAATATATATAGCGGGTAGGTTAGGCTAGGGGCTATCTCGACCCTACGATCGCAATCGGACGATCGCGGATAAAATAGGTAGGGAGCCCAAATAAGAAAACGGAGACGTTTTGTAGATGTTTGGGGATGATCCGGACACAACGGTGGCGACAGTCCGGGTCGGGTCCGGGACAGCTTTTCGGACGCACGCGCGAGGGGGTTTGATGCACTGAGCAGAGAGGGTTTCGGACCGTGCGGTCGCATCGAACAACTCCGGAGGCGAAGAGGGGAAGGAGGATGGACTAGGTGGGCTGTGGCGAGACTGTGAGGGGCAGAAGAGAGAGAGAGGGCCCGGCATCTGTTTCCGGAGACCGAAAATGTCCCACGTTAGACCGACTATAATGCCGCTATAGTTATCCGTTGGCGCGTCAAACGAACTCCGAATGTGATGAAACTTGGCAGGCGGCCTACCTACACTATAATAAGACCGCACACCAACTCTCAACCCAACCCGAGAACATTTTCCGGCCACTTATAAAATAATATTCGGACGTGCCGCGGGCGCGTGCGAGTGTGTCTGGGTTCAGAAGGGACAACAGACGGAACTGGGGAAACCCAGACGGATGCAAGTTTGAAAACATGATGATGCAATGCACATGATGACATGGCAAGATGCAACATGCAAGCGAAGACAAGGCAACAACAGCGAATAACTGGAGGACACCTGGCACATCGGTCTCGGGGCGTTACACTTTGCTTCTCCATCTTTTCTTTTTCTTCTTCACGTCATGTGTGGGTTTAACCCTCTTTTTTGAGCTCCTTATTAATGAGATTGGTTGAAAGAAGGCTCCTCCTCGTTACCTAATTCATCATAAGAAATAATAGGAGGATATTGGGAAGCCTCTTCCCTTTCATTAGTATTCTCTTCATCCTCTACTTGTTTTCTTTTCTTTATATAATTGGCAATATAAGGATTTTCAATGCAATTCACCGCACAATACATATAAATTTCCTCTAGATCAAAATTAAGAAGTTTATCATGGGCAAATACTGGAAGATAGTTAGTTATACGTTTCATTTCTTCATAATCCATAAGAAAACTAAGTTCAGTATGATGTGCAAGGGAAATCAAGTCATCACAATTTTTGGAAACGATTAGATCATGAAACAATTTGCATCGTATGGTTAAATGACCATGTTCATTGCAAAGTTCACAAGTACGGCCAAGAAAATTTAAATTTTCAGCACAAACATCTAGCCTTTCTTGCAACCATTTAGTTTCTAGGTACTTATCACTACAAAAAAAGTGTAGCGACCCGACCCGAATGGATCAAGTGCTCTGTGCTCAGGTGTCATCCCTGGATCAGTAATGCTGACACCACACAGTACATCGAAGGATTTATAGCAGAGTGGCAATCACACACTTATTACATCGTTGTCTCAAAGAGAACTTATTACAATAAATATGGCTTAAGGCCATCTAGTGACGTTAACAGCGGAAGACTTGGAAGGTAAATGGGTCCTTCAACTCCAACGGCATCACTGAGTATAGGGCCACGACCTAAAACCTTTACTCGTCGTCTGAAAAGTCTGCAACATGAGAAGTTACAGCCTGAAAACGGGTCAACACATGGAATATGCTGGCAATGTAACACATAGAGAGTAATGGAATGAAACAGCTATACTATATGCATATATGGATGGTGGAAAGCTCTATGGTTACAGTTTTGCGTAAAGCCAATTTTTCCCTACTGCAAAGTAATAAATTTATTTAACTATCATGGTGGTTGTGAAACATTGAGAATGGTTGACAACATTCTCAATCCCAATTAAAAATAATTAAACCTAACAATATTAATTAGAAGTAACATGTTGAGATTCACAGGATATTCAAGTACTAGATACTCAAGATATCCATAACCGGGGACACGACTAATCATGATTAGTTTGTACACTCTGCAGAGGTTTGCGCACTTTTCCCCAGAAGACTCGATCGCCTCCGTTTGATTTCTCGCACAACATGGTGTTTGAGAAGATGGATGACCGAGACACAGTCTTTCAGAAGCGCTAGCACCTTACTTGTGGGTAGACCGGTACACCTACTTCCCCTACATCTGCTAGTCTACCCGTAAGAGTTCGCATGACTTAATCAACTATGCCAGAGCCCATAATGGCTTGTGGCTGCACACGGAAGTTTCTAGCATGAAAGATCTTATGATCCCTTTGAGCCTGGGTGGCGGTCCAAAAAAAACAGGCAAGTCCTGATAGACATCAGGTGCCTCAATCCACCCAGATGTGTGTTTAAGTTGCCACCTTAGATAAACCATTAAAATTTTCAACTCACATCTGTCATGGATATCACTCACCCGATCCACGTCTACTAGCATAGCATGGCATAATAAGCAAACGTAGAAGTAACTCCCAAAGGTTTCATAATAATACAGGTAATAGGTACTACCTCATCTACTTCCCATCCCACAATTTAATTAGATCCTAATCATGCAATGTGAGAGGATTGATCTAATGCAATAAAACATGGGTTGTAGAAAAGGTATGATCAAAGTGTTACTTGCCTTGCTGATGATCCGCGAGACCTAGGGAATTGAAGTAACAAGCGACGCAATCCGGGTGATCAATCGCAGACAAACAACAAGCATACAATAAGTACTCATCTAATGCACAGGTAAAACTCGAACAAGAGAACGAACCAGAAGTTCAATTTAAGAACTCCGGTTGCAAAGAAAGGACGAACCGAACAAAGAAACGGAAAACAAACGGCAGAAGAAAACAACTCGGTTCTAGCAAGTTGAAACTAGGTCAAATTTTACCGGGGCAAAAACTTGTTCAAGTTGATTAGACGGAACGGCGGTTTCGCAACGAAACTCCAGGCGCTTGAATCACGTGATTCTGATAAACGAGCGAGAAGAAAGACTAGAACGAAGATCGGATCTGAGATCACGATCGCGGAAAAAATCCGACGAGAAGAAAAAGAAGAACGGTTAAACGAACGGACGTCGTTAACCTAGAAGAATCCGGTGATCATGTTCGTTGAGACGAACGGTCCGAAAGAAGAACAAAAACCGATCTAGGGTTTTCGGAATAGAAAACGAAAAAGAAACGGAAAACCGATCTAGAAAACCGGAACGGTTTAGAAAAGAACCGGAAAGAAAACAAATTGGAAGAGAAGAAAAGAATCGGAACGGTTTATAAGAAAAACCGAACCGAGGAAGAAAAAAGAGAGGCGCGGCGCGGCTACCTCGGCGAGGCTCCGGCGAACGGCGGCGTTGGGCGGCGGCGGCGATGCATAAGGGCGGCGGTGCGGGTGAGGGGCGGCGCGGGTGAGGTGGTGCGGCGGCTTGGGGAGGCGCGGGGTGAGGTGGGGCTTGGGGTTTGATGTGAGAAGAGGGTTTGATTTGATGGGTTTAGAGGGGGGGTGTTGGGGTATTTATATAGGTGAGGGGTGAGGAGACTTGGGGCAGGGGACAAGAAATAGACTAGGAATAGGAAACAAAAGAAAAGAAACAAGGAAAGGGGAGGGGCTACGGTGGCCAGAGTCCTTTTAGGACTCGGCTACGAGCGAGAGAGGCGGCGGCCTCGCTTGGCGCCTGGCGTGCAGCGCTGCTGGGGGCGGCGGCTGGCTGGGCCTTTGGCCCGGCTGGCCTGCTCTTTTTTTTTTTAAATCGGTTTCGCGCGCAGAAAAACATAGAAAAGAAAATCTAAACGAACTCCAAAAATTCTAAAGTAAATTTTCCCCGACTCCTAAAAATGAGCCAAACAAAATGAACTTTTCTCCGAACCTAAAATGCAATTTTCGAAAACGCGCATTTTTCCCTATCCAAATAAAATGCAAATAAAACTCCGGCAAACAAAATTGATCTATTTATTAAATCTTCATTTTTTCCTAAATTTGGGAAAGTCATATTATTCCCTCTCTTATATATTTTGACACCGGAAAAATAATTGAAGATAAAATAAATAAATCAAATGATCCTCTTTTCAAAATTTGAGAAAACTCAAATATGAAAATAACGAAATCTCCAACTCTCTCCGAGGGTCCTTGAGTTGCGTGAAATTTCTAGGATCAACCAAAATGCAAGAAAATATGCTATGAATGATGATCTAGTGTATAACATTCCAAATTGAAAATTTGGGATGTTACAAACCTACCCCCCTTAAGATGAATCTCGCCCTCGAGATTCGGGTTGGCTAGAAAATAGGTGAGGGTGGTCCTTAAGCAAATCTTCTTCTCTCTCCCAGGTGGCTTCATCCTCTGAGTGGTGGTTCCACTGAACTTTGCAAAACTTGATAACCTTGCTGCGGGTAACTCTGCTGGCATAATCGAGAATTTTGACTGGCTTCTCCTCATACGTTAAGTCGTCCTTCAACTGAATCGCTTCGAGTGGCACGGTATCTCTTAGCGGTACCTCCGCCATCTCGGCGTGACATTTCTTCAGATGAGAAACATGGAATACATCATGAACTCCTGACAGTCCCTCTGGTAATTCCAATTTATAAGCGACTTCTCCCATACGTTGCAAAATCTTGTACGGTCCAACGAAATGCGGTGCTAACTTCCCCTTCACTCCAAAGCGCTTAACTCCTCGAAGTGGGGATACTCGAAGATAAACTCTGTCTCCGGTTTCGTAGGCTGTCTCCTTGCGTTTAGAATCTGCGTAGCTCTTCTGCCTAGACTGGGCTACCTTGAGCCTATCACGAATCAACTTAACTTTTCGTTCAGACTCCTTAATCAAATCTGGTCCTAAGGATTGACAGTCTCCAACTTCGTCCCATGACAATGGTGTCCTGCACTTCCTTCTGTATAAAGCTTCGAAAGGTGCCATCTTCAAACTGGTTTGGTAACTGTTGTTGTAAGAAAACTCCGCATACGGCAAGTTATCGTCCCAACTAGATCCATAATCTAGTGCACAAGTTCTCAGCATATCTTCCAAAATCTGATTGACTCTCTCGGTCTGTCCATCTGTCTGCGGATGAAAAGCTGTGCTAAACTCTAGTCTGGTTCCTAAAGTTTCATGCAACTGATTCCAAAACTTTGAGGTAAATTGGGTTCCTCTATCTGATACGATACTCCTCGGAACTCCATGCAAACAAATGATCCTAGTCATGTAGATCTTCGCCAACTTAGCACTGGTGTAAGTGGTCTTAACTGGGATAAAATGTGCTACCTTCATCAAACGATCAACTACTACCCATATCGAGTCGTAGCCTGATTTTGTCCTGGGTAGTCCTGTGATAAAATCCATGCCTATCTTATCCCACTTCCATTCGGGTATCGGCAATGGTTGTAACAGTCCTGCTGGCTTCTGATGCTCTGCCTTTACTCTCTGACATACGTCACAAACTGCTACATATGCTGCAATATCCTTCTTCATTCTGGTCCACTAGAATGTTTCCTTCAAATCCAAATACATCTTGGTATTCCCTGGGTGAATCGAATACGGTGAATCATGTGCCTCGTGCAAAATCAACTTCCTGATCTCCGGGTCATTGGGCACATAAACACGGTCCTCAAACCACAGGGTATCGTGCTCATCCTCACGAAATCCCTTTGCTTTTCCTTTTCTCATTCTCTCCTTTATAGAAGCAATCTCCTTGTCAGATTTTTGAGCCTCTCTGATTTTATCCATCAATGTTGACTGAATCTCCAATGCTGCTACATAGCCTCTCGGAACTATTTCCAAACATAGCTCACGAAGGTTTTCTGCTAACTCCTTGGGTATTTCTCCCGTCATTAGAGTATTGACATGGCTCTTACGGCTCAATGCGTCAGCTACTACATTAGCTTTTCCGGGGTGGTAATGCAATCTCATGTCATAATCCTTGATGAGCTCCAACCATCTCCTTTGTCTGAGGTTCAACTCCTTCTGCGTGAAAATGTACTTCAAACTCTTATGATCCGTGTACACCTCACAATGATTTCCAATGAGGAAATGTCTCCATGTCTTCAATGCATGCAATACGGCTGCTAACTCCAAATCATGCGTGGCATAATTCAACTCATGAGGCTTCAGTTGTCGTGAAGCATACGAAACAACTCTTCCTTCCTGCATAAGCACTGCTCCAAGTCCTCGACGTGAAGCGTCACAATACACCTCATAATCCTTGGTCTGATCTGGTAAGATCAATACTGGTGAGGTAACCAAACGTTTCTTCAATTCCTGGAAACTAGCCTCACACTCCTCTGTCCATTTGAACTTAGTATCCTTCTTCAACAATTCAGTCATAGGCTTTGCAATCTTTGAAAAGTTCTCAATGAATCTCCGGTAGTATCCTGCGAGTCCAAGAAAACTCCGGATCTCTCCAACTGTTGTTGGGGCTTCCCATTCGGTTACGGTCTCAACCTTAGTGGGGTCAACTGCTATACCTTCTCCGGATATAACATGTCCAAGAAATCCAACTTCCTTCATCCAAAACTCACATTTGCTGAATTTGGCGTATAACTGATGTTCCCTTAGTTTCTCCAAAACCAAACGCAAATGTTCCTTATGCTCCTCTTCATTCTTTGAATAAACTAGGATGTCATCAATGAACACTATGACAAACTTATCCAAAAACTCCATAAACAGTTTGTTCATCAGGTTCATAAAATAGGCAGGTGCGTTAGTCAATCCAAATGACATAACGGTATACTCATACAGTCCATATCTTGTGGTGAATGCTGTCTTAGGTATGTCCTGCTCTCGAATCTTCAATTGATGGTACCCTGATCGCAAATCGATCTTGGAAAACACTTTAGCTCCTTGCAACCGATCAAACAGGTCGTTGATCATTGACAGTGGGTACTTATTCTTGATGGTTACTTCATTCAATCCCCGATAATCTACAACCATCCTTAATGATCCATCCTTCTTTTCCACTAGAAGTACGGGTGATCCCCAAGGTGAAGAACTTGGGCGAATGTAAACTTTATCCAATAACTCCTTAATCTGATTCTTAATTTCCACCAAATCCTTTGCTGGCATCCGGTACGGTCACTTCGATATTGGGCCTGTACCTGGCAATAACTCAATCAAAAACTCAATGTCTCTATCCGGTGGCATGCCTGGCAATTCCTCAGGAAATACATCAGGAAAATCCTTTACCACTGGTACTTATTCTTGCACAACTCCTGACAGGGAATTTACTTGTGTCCGATTTGGCATATGCCGGGATACATACTTGATCCTTCTTCCTTCTGGTGTGGTAAGCAAAATTGTCTTACTGGCGCAATCGATGTTTCCTCCATACATCGACAGCCAATCCATACCAAGAATCACATCCAGACCTTGGGATTCCAAAATAATTAAATCCGTTGGGAAAACATGCCTTCCTATACTTAATGGCACTTGAAAACATCCTTGTCGGGCCATGTACTATGCTCCTGGTGAGCTTACTAGCATAGGCGTTTTAAGAATCCTAGTGGGCAGGCTATACTTTTCCACAAATCCCCTTGATATGTATGAATGCGATGCACCAGTATCAAAAAGAACGAGTGCGGTAAATGACTTAACCAAAAACTTACCGATTATTGCATCGGGCTGATCTTCAACCTCCTCCACATTAACGTGGTTCACCTGTCCCCTATTAAAAGGATTCGGCTTCTTCCCAGAGCTTCCATTGCCATTTCCATTCTGGCCTTCGGGACATTCATTGGCATAATGTCCGGTCTTGGAACACTTGAAACAGGTGACTTGACTCAGGTCTCTCTTGGTTGGGGTCGATGGGGTGGTCCGGTTCTGGCCGTTGCTTCCTCCACTCCCATTACCATTCTTGTGGCCATTATGGTTGTGCGAGCTACCTCCTCCATGGGTGTGCTGAAACTGAAATCCCGGTTTAGGGGCAAAACGGGGCTTCTGCTGGGCTCCAGAGTTATACTTCCCCTGTCCATACTTCCTCTTACGATTCTCAATCTGCTGTTGCTTTCCTTCAATCATGATGGCACGATCTACCAACTCCTGGTAGTTGTTGAAACTCGCTACCATCAACTTCATGCTTAGTTCATCATTCAGTCCTTCCAGAAACTTCTCCTGCTTAGCTTCATCCGTAGCAACGTCATCTGGGGCATAACGTGCTAGCTTACTAAATTCCTCCACATACTGGCCAACTGTCCGTCCTCCTTGGCATAAGTTGCGAAACTCACGCTTCTTTATGGCCATAGCTCCTGCTGAAACATGGGCAGTGCGAAAAGCTTGCTGAAACTGATCCCATGTGACAGTGTCAACTGGGTAAGTGGCTGTGAAATTCTCCCACCATGCTGCCGCGGGTCCGTCAAGCTGGTGAGCGGCAAACTTCACTTTCTCACCATCCGTGCATCCTGCAGTGGTCAACTCCCTTCCTATCTTGCGGAGCCAATCGTGTGCTACTATCGGCTCGGTGCTACTGGAAAACACCGGCGGATTCAGCCTAAGGAAACGGGCTAAGTGGTCAACAGGTGGTGGTGGGGGTGGTGGGTTGTTGTTGTTGTTCTGCTGGTTCTGGACTAACATCTGCATCAATTGATTCTGCTGCTGGATCAACTGAGTGAGCTCCGGTGGGAATCCATTGTCACGTCTCGGAGGCATCTGAGGGTTTAGAAAAGACGAGAATTGAGAATAGAGTGAGGTCTAAAGGGAAAACACTACCCAATGCACATGAGCAAATGCACACAAAATCACTTCATGCAATCAAACAAGGGCTTATAAACGATCTAAAACTATCGCAAAAGTGCTCGACTATAATGTTTACATGGGGGAATACTACTACTATCTGGTGGTCATCTAGAAATTTGAGCCGGTGGAAGACTCCATGATATCTGCTCCAGCTTCGTCTTCAAAGTTGGGTTCACTTGGTTCCGAATCGGTGTTGTCGATGATGATGTAGTTGTCCGGACATGCGACGTACTCGTCTTCCTCCTGGGATGCTAACTTCCTCTTGAGTTCTTCAATCTCCTGCTTAAGATCTCCATTGTGTCTTGCTAGAGCTACGATCTCGTCCATGTAGTCCTTGCGTGTAGACTTCAGTTCTCCTTCTAGCTCGATGATCCTTGCCTTTGCATTCTTCAACTCTATCATATCATTGCACTTCTGGTTCTCGTGGCGTTGAATGTGCTGGTTTAACTCCTGGATGAAAGATGCAATGGATCTATCCCTCTTGGTGCTGACTAACTCCCATTATTCATCTCGGCATCCGCAAATCTGGTAGATAGTGTCCTTGAGGTCTTCCTGATAAACTTCTCCAATGCGTCCTATGGTGATATGAGCTGCCATGCTCCTTCCCAGACTCCAGGTTGGTGCATTGAAAACACTATCTATAGGCTTCGGGATTAGCGCGAATGTCCTTCCCGGAACGTGAGCTTGAATCTTCCAGCACTCCTCTTCAGGCAGAGTGGCCTTGAAGGTTCCCGTGAAGCTTGGTAATCCAATGTTCAGGTACTTGGTGACTTCCTTCAGGTGAAATCAAATGCTGTGCATTCATCCGGTTGAGCGTACTTAATCTTCGCGTTCGTCATCCTAATAGAGTAGAAAAGATCAGGAGTTAGAAAATGAGAAGAGAGTGGTGATCTATGGCTTTAACTTAGTGGTCGTGTCCTACAGTCAGCGTGTGCTCTGATACCATTCTCTGTAGTGACCCGACCCGAATGGATCAAGTGCTCTGTGCTCAGGTGTCATCCCTGGATCAGTAATGCTGACACCACACAGTACATCGAAGGATTTATAGCAGAGTGGCAATCACACACTTATTACATCGTTGTCTCAAAGAGAACTTATTACAATAAATATGGCTTAAGGCCATCTAGTGACGTTAACAGCGGATGACTTGGAAGGTAAATGGGTCCATCAACTCCAACGGCATCACTGAGTATAGGGCCACGACCTAAAACCTTTACTCGTCGTCAGAAAAGTCTGCAACATGAGAAGTTGCAGCCCGAAAACGGGTCAGCACATGGAATATGCTGGCAATGTAACACATAGAGAGTAATGGAATGAAACAGCTATACTATATGCATATATGGCTGGTGGAAAGCTCTATGGTTACAGTTTTGCGTAAAGCCAATTTTTCCCTACTGCAAAGGAATAAATTTATTTAACTATCATGGTGGTTGTGAAACATTGAGAATGGTTGACAACATTCTCAATCCCAATTAAAAATAATTAAACCCAACAATATTAATTAGAAGTAACATGTTGAGATTCACAGGATATTCAAGTACTAGATACTCAAGATGTCCATAACCGGGGACACGGCTAATCATGATTAGTTTGTACACTCTGCAGAGGTTTGCACACTTTTCCCCACAAGACTCGATCGCCTCCGTTTGATTTCTCGCACTACATGGTGTTTGAGAAGACGGATGACCGAGACACAGTCTTTCAGAAGCGCTAGCACCTTACTTGTGGGTAGACCGGTACACCTACTTCCCCTACATCTGCTAGTCTACCCGTAAGAGTTCGCACGACTTAATCAACTATGCCAGAGCCCATAATGGCTTGTGGCTGCACACGGAAGTTTCTAGCATGAAAGATCTTATGATCCCTTTGAGCCTGGGTGGCGGTCCAAAAAAAACAGGCAAGTCCTGATAGACATCAGGTGCCTCAATCCACCCAGATGTGTGTTTAAGTTGCCACCTTAGATAAACCATTAAAATTTTCAACTCACATCTGTCATGGATATCACTCACCCGATCCACGTCTACTAGCATAGCATGGCATAATAAGCAAACGTAGAAGTAACTCCCAAAGGTTTCATAATAATACAGGTAATAGGTACTACCTCATCTACTTCCCATCCCACAATTTAATTAGATCCTAATCATGCAATGTGAGAGGATTGATCTAATGCAATAAAACATGGGTTGTAGAAAAGGTATGATCAAAGTGTTACTTGCCTTGCTGATGATCCGCAAGACCTAGGGAATCGAAGTAACAAGCGGCGCAATCCGGGTGATCTATCGCAGACAAACAACAAGCATACAATAAGTACTCATCTAATGCACAGGTAAAACTCGAACAAGAGAACGAACCAGAAGTTCAATTTAAGAACTCCGGTTGCAAAGAAAGGACGAACCGAACAAAGAAACGGAAAACAAACGGCGGAAGAAAACAACTCGGTTCTAGCAAGTTGAAACTAGGTCAAATTTTACCGGGGCAAAAACTTGTTCAAGTTGATTAGACAGAACGGCGGTTTCGCAACGAAACTCCAGGCGCTTGAATCACGTGATTCCGATAAACGAGCGAGAAGAAAGACTAGAACGAAGATCGGATCTGAGATCACGATCGCGAAAAAAATCCGACGAGAAGAAAAAGAAGAACGGTTAAATGATCGGACGTCGTTAACCTAGAAGAATCCGGTGATCACGTTCGTTGATACGAACGGTCCAAAAGAAGAACGAAAACTGATCTAGGGTTTTTGGAAAAGAAAACGAAAAAGAAACGGAAAACCGATCTAGAAAACCGGAACGGTTTAGAAAAGAACCGGAAAGAAAACAAATCGGAAGAGAAGAAAAGAATCGGAACGGTTTATAAGAAAAACCGAACCGAGGAAGAAAAAAGAGAGGCGCGGCGCGGCTACCGCGGCGAGGCTCCGGCGAACGGCGGCGTTGGGCGGCGGCGGCGACGCACAAGGGCGGCGGCGCGGGTGAGGGGCGGCGCGGGTGAGGTGGTGCGGCGGCTTGGGGAGGCGCGGGGTGAGGTGGGGCTTGGGGTTTGCTGTGAGAAGAGGGTTTGATTTGATGGGTTTAGAGGGGGGGGTGTTGGGGTATTTATATAGGTGAGGGGTGAGGAGACTTGGGGTAGGGGACAAGAAATAGACTAGGAATAGGAAACAAAAGAAAAGAAACAAGGAAAGGGGAGGGGCTACGGTGGCCAGAGTCCTTTTAGGACTCGGCTACGAGCGAGAGAGGCGGCGGCCTCGCTTGGCGCCCGGCACGCAGCGCTGCTGGGGGCGGCGGCTGGCTGGGCCTTTGGCCCCGCTGGCCTGCACTTTTTTTTTAAATCGGTTTCGCGCGCAGAAAAACACAGAAAAGAAAATCTAAACGAACTCCAAAAATTCTAAAGTAAATTTTCCCCGACTCCTAAAAATGAGCCGAACAAAATGAACTTTTCTCCGGACCTAAAATGCAATTTTCGAAAACGCGCATTTTTCCCTATCCAAATAAAATGCAAATAAAACTCCGGCAAACAAAATTGATCTATTTATTAAATCTTCATTTTTTCCTAAATTTGGGAAAGTCATATTATTCCCTATCTTATATATTTTGACATCGGAAAAATAATTGAAGATAAAATAAATAAATCAAATGATCCTCTTTTCAAAATTTGAGAAAACTCAAATATGAAAATAACGAAATCTCCAACTCTCTCTGAGGGTCCTTGAGTTGCGTGAAATTTCTAGGATCAACCAAAATGCAAGAAAATATGCTATGCATGATGATCTAGTGTATAACATTCCAAATTGAAAATTTGGGATGTTACAAAAAGACACATCCATTACATTTTGGGCCGAACGAATTTTTTTTCCTTCATACATATGGCACTTCTATGACAATAATTATGACAAAACCTGGTATCATCATAGATGTGGTGGGCTCCTACTTCTATGACAAAAAATCATGACAGAAAATGGGCTTTTCGTCCTGGGCGGGCCGGAGACGCAGCTGCATGACATTCTTTGGGCCGTCCATGACGGAAAAAACCATGGTAGAAGCGAGGGGGAGGAAAATTTCGAGGAGTTCCCGGTTATGGTGGGAGGTCGGGGACCGAGCGATGCGCGTTTCTCTCATACACGTACGAGTGTGTCTGCGAGGCGTTGGCTCTAACTGAACCTGAGCAAGGCGTTGGGCTCTAACTGAACCCGAGCGATTGCACTGCAGGCTATGCGTTACTGAACCCGAGCGATCGATCGATGGCTGTTAACTGAACCCGATCGAGCGATTCCTTCACTACTGCTGCTAACTGAAGCCGATCGATGGGATGAACAGTGAGTGTTGCGGGGGGGTTTGGATGAACAGTGAGCGGTGGCGTTGCCTCTGGATGAACAGGACCCCGTGGTGTGGTGGAGGGCTGGATAAACAGTAGACGGTGGAGGGGTGCCCATGGAGGGGTGAATGAATAGGACCCCGTGGTGTGGAGGGCTGGATGAACAGTAGACGGTGGAGGGGTGGTTGAACAGGACCCCGTGGTGTGGAGGGCTGGATGAACAGT
>NC_041380.1:194670559-194738685 GCF_002162155.2 Triticum dicoccoides
GGATGAACAGTAGACGGTGGAGGGGTGCCCATGGAGGGGTGGTTGAACAGGACCCCGTGGTGTGGAGGGCTGGATGAACAGTAGATGGTGGAGGGGTGGTTGAACAGTAGGCGGTGGAGTAGCGCGCGGTGGAGGCTGGATGAATAGGAGCCCGTGGAGGCTGGAGGAGGTCGACGGTGGAGATGAACAATATCCCGTGGAGTCCCATTTTGCGGTACACTAGACCCCTCCCGATGAACAGGACCCCCGTTTCGACCGTAGCGCTCCAACACAAGTCCGTTTCATCCGTTTTGCGGTACGCCACACCCCTTCCGATCAACAAGACCCCCGTTTCGACCGTAGGAGGTCCGTTTCCTCCGTTTTGCGATATGCCAGACCCCTCCCGATGAACATGATCCCGTTTCGAACGTGGCCGACCGAACACAAGGCCGTTTCCTCCGTTCTGCGGTACGCCAGGCCTCGTTTCTATCACCTGTTTCGTCCAAGCCCTCCGGATGAACACGACGTATTCCGTTGCCTCCCCATGAACACGACGCATTCCATTGCCTCCCCATGAACACGACGCATATGTTGCCTCCCCATGAACACGATGACGACGCTGTTTCTCCGTTCCGACCGAGCCATGTACACGAGCCCTGGCCGTACGTATGCGCGAGTAGGCGTTCGAGACCCCGCCCGTATGTACAAATATGTGGCCGTATTTTCTTTCTTGCACCCTGGCCGCTGTACGTACGTGTACATGCTACATGCGCGCCTCTACTACGACACGTGCGTGCCTCTACATCGACCAGTATATATGTACGTACACGTTCGCGACCAGAATGACAACGCTACGTACGCTTCGACCAGGTGGGTTCCGACTGTCAGGCACTTCCTTGCGTGCGAAGATGTAGCTGGTGGGTTCCAGCAGTCAGGGGGCAAAATACGGTGGCCCGTCCGGTGGGTCCCTGCTGTCAGGTGGAGGAATAATTATTTTGCACGTAATAAGGAGGCACTTCCTTGCTGCGGCCGTGGACCCAGCTGTCAGCCTCTCCACGTACAGTCCACTTCCGATGGAAGCCGTTCCTTGACCACGTTGACCATGTTGACCACGCCACGCCGAGAGCACCAGGGCGATGGACGATGAAGAGGCCTAGGAAGGGGACAACGTGGAGCCTCGGAAGACGCGGTAGTGGATGCCCACGCGTAGAGGAGTACGGGGGTTCACTGGTTCGCTGTGGTGTGAGGCTGCCGCTGCCGCAGAATAACAGGGGGTGTGGGTGAGTAGAGGGATGGCCTGGCCAGCGGTGGGAGTAGTAGGCGGTGGTAAGGCCTCCGCCGCATCACAGCCGGACACGGGAGGCAGGTGCACGAGGCACGACCGGCGCTAGTTTGGGCGGCTGGAGCAAGAAGACGAGAGGTTGAAGAAGCACTACGGCCGTTGGATGGACATCGTATGGTCACTAGAGCTAGAATCGTGCATATTGACTAAGTTGACAAAGCCCTCCATCCTCGTCAACTTAGTAGGCCCACAAGTCAGCCTCCCACCAAGGTGGGTCCCAGCTAGCAGGGGGTATTCATTTTTTGAGCGTAATAAGGAGGCACTTCCTTCCATGCGAAGATATAGCTGGTGGGTCCGAGCTGTCAGCAGCTGTAACATTTTTTTCACGAAATACAGAGGCCCTTTCGGTGGGTCCCTGATGTCAGGTGGAGGAATCATTATTTTGCACGTAATAAGGTGGCATTTCCTTGCGTGCGGCCGTGGACCCAGCTGTCGGCCTCTCCACGTACAGTCCACTTCAGATGCATGTCGGTCGTTGACCACGTTGACCAGGCCGCGCCGAGAGCACCAGGGCGGTGGACGATGGCGAGGCCTAGGAAGGGAACGACACGGAGGCAGGGAAGACTCGACAGTTGTTTCCCACGCGGATGGGAGTACGATGTACGAGGGTTTACTAGTTCGTCTGCCGTCGTCGGAGAATAACAGCAGGTGTGTGTGAGTAGAGGGATGGCTAGGCCAGCGATGGGAGTACGGTGGGGCGGTGAGGCCTGCGCGGCAGCACAGACGGCCACGGGGAGGAGGGAGCAGGCAGTCCCGCCGGCGCTTGTTTGAGCGGCTAGAGCAGGAAGAGCAGAGATTGAAGAAGCATGACAGCCATTCGATTTTCATCCAATAGTCACTTCTTGTGCGTCAACCTTTTTTTAGGAAAGCCTCAAATCTGTGGAAAACAGCATACAACTCATCTGCCATTATTTCTAATAATTTATAGCGCATTTGCTAATTCTTAAGGTTTTTTTGGAGCCCATATTCTTTTTGTTAGCATTATAGCCCATATTGTGGCCACGGTTAAAAAATTAACGAAATTTTGCATATTTCGGTGCGGTCCAAACTGTTTTTAATCTCGAAATTTCAACTCACATCCAAACTGATTTTAAAAATAAATGTATATCAATATAAAATCCATCAAATTCTCCACGCATAAAAATTAATGTAATTTAAAATTTTGAAATGAAAAAAAGATATTTTAAACTAATTGCTGGTTTGATGTGTCTCGGCCAGCCGAATGAAGTTCTCCTCGTCTTGAAAGATTTGCAGCCCAACAGGCCTGACAAAGGGACTTACTTGGCAAATCACAAAAAAATGGGATGTGGCCGTGGACCCAGCTGTCAGCCTCTTCACGTACAGTACTCTTTCGATGGAAGTCGGCCGTTGACCACATTGACCACGCCCCGCCGAGAGCACCAAGGCGGTGGACAACGGCGAGGCCTAGGAAGGGGACGACGCGGAGCCGGGCAAGACGCAGCAGTGGATGCCCAAGCGGAGAGGAGTACGAGGGTTCACTGGTTCGGCTGCGGCGTGAGGCTGCCGTCGCCGTAGAGTAACAGGGGTGTGCTTGAGTAGAGGGATAGCATGGGCCAGCTGTGGGAGTAGTAGGGGGCGGTGAGGCCTCCGCGGCATCACAACCGGCCACGAGAGGCAGGAGCATGCGGCACGACCGGTGCAGCTTTGGGCGGCTGGAGCAAGAAGACCAGAGGTTGAAGAAGTACTACGGCCGTTGGATGGACATCGTACGGTCACTGGAGCTAGAATCGTTCATATTGACTAAGTTGACAAAGCCCTCCATCCTCGTCAACTTAGTAGGCCCACAAGTCAGCCTCCCACCAGGTTGGGTCCCAGCTAGCAGGCTGAGTAGTCATTTTTCTGTGTGTAATAAGGAGGCACTTCCGGTGGGTCCGAGCTGACAGCGGGGGGAACATTTTTTTTGCGAAATACGGTGGTCCGTCTGGTGGGTCCCAACAGTCAGGGGCAAACATTTTTTCACGAAATACGGTGGCCCATCCGGTGGGTCCCAAAGTCAGGGGGAAACATTTTTTCCGCGAAATACTGGTGGCCCGTCTGGTGGATCACTGCTGTCAGGTGGAGGAATAATTATTTTGCGCGTAATAAGGAGGCACTTCCTTGCAGCTACCGTGGACCCAGCTGTCAGCCTCTCCACGTACAGTACTCTTCCGATGGAAGTCGGTCATTGACCACATTGACCACGCCGCGCCGAGAGCACCACGGCGGTAGACGACGGCGAGGCCTAGGAAGGGGACGATGCCGAGCCGGGGAAGACGCGACAGTGGATGCCCACGTGGAGAATAGTACGAGGGTTCACTGGTTCGGCTGCGGTGTGAGGCTGCCGTCGCCGCAGAATAACAGGGGGAGTGGGTGAGTGGAGGGATGGCCTGGCCAGCGGTGGGAGTAGTATGGGGATGGTAAGGCCTCTGCGGCAGCACAGCTGGCCATGGGAGGCAGGAGCATGCGGCACGACCGGCGCTGCTTTGGGCAGCTGGGGCAAGAAGACCATAGGTTGAAGAAGCACTACGACCGTTGGATGGACATCGTTGACCATGCCGCGCCGAAAGCACCAGGGCGGTGGACGATGGCGAGGCCTACGAAGGGAACGACAGGGAGCCGGGGAAGACACGACGGTGGCTTCCCGCGCGGTGGAGAGTACGAGGGTTGACTGGTTCGGCTGCCGTCGCTGGAAAATAACAGGAGGTGTGGGTGAGTAGAGGGATAGACAGGCCAGGGATGCGAGTATGATGGGGCCGTGAGGCCTTCCCAGCAGCACTGCCGGCCACGGGAGACGGGAGCAGGCGGTTCCGACGGCGCTGGTTTGGGCGGCTGGGGCAGGAAGATCAGAGACTGAAGAAGCACGATTGCCGTTAGATTGACATCTAACGGTCTGACGCTGGTAGAGTTGATTGTTGACTAAGTTTCTATTTCGAGAAACCTTGTGTACGCGTGAACTTAGTAGGCCCACAAGTTAGCCTCCAAATCTGTGGCAGAAAACATAAAGCCCATTTGCTATTTTTTTATAATTTGCAGCCCATTTGCTAATTCTTAAGTAATTTATTACATCCCATTTTCTGCCCAGGACCACGGTCAAAAAGTTCAATCTTATTTTTCATATTTCAGTGGAGTCCGAACTGTTGTAATCCCGAACAGATAAACATTTTTAAGAACTTATTGATTTGCCAAAAAATCATTTTGTTTTTGTAACCAAATAAGACGTGGGACAATTTAGTTGGTTTAAGGGAAAACCAGTGGTAAAAAATCAGCGCTGGGTGAGAAAAAACAACAAAAATAAGGATGTAAATACGAAAAGAGAATTTTATGTGTTTTCAATATAATGATACGTGTATATGTACTAGTAAAACTATAGGTAGAGATTAGAAAACGGATGTAGGACATGCGTTTCAAGAGGAAAATAGAACTGGGCAGTGTGTTTGATTCAGTAAAAAAACTGCCTGCGGATGTTGTAAGACAAAATATAACTAACGCTGGCGGGCCACAGGCTAGTAGATACCTGCTGGATCTTTGTGCCCCAGTCGTCATGGGCTGGGCCTGTTAAAAACAAAACAACCCTAGGCAATCTACAGCCCAGTTGAAACTTGCTCGACCTGAAAAAACAATATACGTGCTCAATAAATGAGAGAATTCTGCAAGTACAGACTGATAACTAAGATGCAGCATGGATATTGTTTTTTTATCGTGATAATAAATGCATGCACTTGTTTCGAAAAAATTGGAGAACTGGGAATTCGAACGGCGGGTGCTTATGCTACCCATCAAATAAAAATCAGGTGCCTGAAAATTTGTTTCAAAACAAATGATTCAGCTTTATATCCATGTTGACCCTCGGCACGATGGTTGGAAGCAAATGCAAGTTCATACCAAAAGATCGTTAACAACAATACCAACTTGCGGACGTTAAGGTAGTACAACTACCAATACCAAACTAACTTGTAATCTTTTTACTCCTGGCCCTAGTGTTCGTCTGGTAGAAAATCTTGCAGAGGACCAGCTCCCGCTCCTTCTCTTGCTCCAGGTCCCCGAGGTGGTACTGGTGCATCACCCAGTTGGTCCTCTGCTCGTCGAAGTTCTTGTTGGTGTGCAACACCAGAACCTTTTTTGCTGCCCGTCTGCCGGCCATGGACCATCACCGGCGAGGTATTTCCGGTCTTGTGCCACATCGCGTGCATGCCGCACTCCGACTATATCTTGCGACGCGTCCACGCGCCCCTTTTGAATGCCCTGGAATTGCATTGGAAGAAATTCTTCCTTAGGCCACTCAGTGTGATACCTGCAGTATTGTGGAATACAGGTTTTAGTGTACCTAGTTGGCATTTTCATAACATCTTTGGCATGTTGCAGTCACTTGTTTCACTTTTTATTAACTGTCAAATTGTAATTGCTTCACTAGTTCTGCGTCTAAAAAGAAAAATAGAGCTATAAACAAAGGAATATGTTTGTGCAAGTAGACGGCCGATCGGTGTCCTACCTGGAAGTTTCTCAGGTTGGGTGTAACATATGTCGTGCTCGCTGTCGATGGTTGGTATGAACAAATCGATAAGAGACTGAAATCTTGCGCTGTCAGCACTCACTTTGGCCCCAAGGTGCTCGATCAGCTCCTGATCCGTGGGATCGAACTTGACGCCAGCCGGCAGCACGGGCCAATCCTTCTTCGACTTGCATCGGTAATTCCAGTTATATGGTACTCAATGTATGATCAATCGACTGTTTTAAGTGAATGATGAAAGATTTCGACAGATAAGTGGTACTCCAAATCTGAAGTCCAGAATACCCGAACACGCCACTGGGATTCTTGTGTCACCTCACGCGCAACGTGTTGTCACGTCAATTCAATGCGTGGACATGATGAATAATTTGACCGACGTATACTAGTACTGCTACTGTACTACTTACTAGTCGTATTTAGTGTCACAATTTATACATATGTTTAACTAACAAGTACACACTTGAAGCCTAACCGATATATATATGGCTTCTGCACAACATCTCCATCATCATTATCAGTACATCCTACGCAGGTGAGTTAGGATGCACTTGATCCCAGGAAGGTATCTATCCTTCAAACCAGAGGAGTGCTTCAAACTAACAACAGTACATAATATCCAACAAAAGAGGGTTGTGCTACAGCAGTAGAATACATGGCTCAGTCTAGATATCAGCACGAATCAAGTTGTGCATATTTGCTGTTGGCATGAACCACATTGCCGCATGTCGGGTTTGCAAAAGCCATCCATCGCATGGAAGCTGGATGCCTTGCACACACTGAAGATTATCTGGCAACAAGCTGTCTCGACGAATCTCTGGATATGGTGATTCATGAAACCCATGGTATGATGTGTAAACACAGCCCCCCTCGCGAATGGAAGTTGCATAGCACAGTAATCATCGCCGGTGATATGATCGATGATTGGTTGGATGATCAGATAATTGAGCCCAAGGAACAAGGTGTGGTTGCCGAGGCTATAAACCCGCCTCCAGTTGAATACGCCTTGCCCAACGGAGCTGGGATCTTTCTCGAACATGAAGCATCCATAGCCATCAATGTCACGAACGCCCCACGCATTATACTGAATGTGGTTTGATGTAATGGTTTGGTCAATTTGGTACGTGCGAATGAGCATCAAATGACCGCCGTCAGCTGAACGAGCGATAAACCACCACCCATCGGTTGGTATGATTCCAGGTCCTAGAATCATGAAGGCCAGCGCATTTGTGTCTGCTGCAACAATTCAAATTGGAGACCAAAAGGACAAAAATAAACAATCATGTTGAGAGTATGTGTGGAATTAAGATTATTATAACAGTGACACATATCATATATAGAGAATTGCAATGCCGTGGTCATAGTCATACCCCAAGTTAAAAAAATAAGCCAATGGCTTTCATATTCTAGCAATATGTCATGGTTCAAACATCATGTAACAATGAGGGGAAAACAGCTATGACAGCGCCTACTCATATTCTACCATAGGACTTACTACTACTGTTCTCATATCAACTCTAAGCAATAACATGCGTTGTTATAAAAATCTTGTAAACGAGAGTAACATATAGCAATCATGATGTTATGCTCCTAATATGTATTCTAACAATCATTAGATGCCAATTGTTCTCATATCAACTCTAACAATAACATGTGTGGTCATAAAAATCTAGGAAATGAGAGGAACATATAGCAATGATGTGGTTATAGACATGCTATGCATTCTAAATTTGTAACAAATGAATAGGCAGTCGTATTCATAAGGTAAAGATGAGATGAGATAGAACAATTACACAACGATAGATTCCACCAATATAGGTAGCCAATCTGTGCGTCGACTGCGTAAACAATGCCATCATGCACTATAGCATCAGACATAAATGTTTCCTCAACATGATTGATGATGAGCCATAACCATGTATGGCCACCGGATTCCAGATAGACTAATCCCTTGTTGAATAAGGCAATGAGCTTCTAATCCATGTAGTCTTCTGATGGTGTGGGCACTTCACAGATTACAACTTTCTGCAAACAGAGGTCGAGCCAAAAGCTTGACGCGTCTCGTGCATAGTAGGCAGGAGTGTCCGGCGGGCCGCGAGGCTCGATGGCGGCGGTATCCAACGATGGAAGGGTGATCTCTCACTGGGTGTAGATATCCACGAGAAGCCACGGACTACCGGTGTGGTGGATGAGGATGATCCAGTTGGGCTTCATGCCCGCCCAGTAGTGGCCGCGCATGAAGGACAGGTGGACGGGTAGTGGTAGCATGTCGAGGGGCACCACGACAACCTCCGTAGGATCGTCAAGTCGGTGTCTGGGCCACCTGCGAGGATCGGGCATCAGCAAGTAGGGTGTCTTGAAAAGAGCCGGCTGGTTGCAGATGAGTAGACGGTACAAGCGAGGTGCGGCTAGGGCGAGCACGCGAGCCACGGGATGCTGGGAAGGAAAACCCATTCACGTGGCTAGGCTGTCCAGTGCACCCAGATTGTGGGGTTGCACGTCCGTTTGACTTCAAAACTCAAACTACCCGTGTAAAATATTGGCTCATAGCGAAGTGTAGTAGTACTATTTAAAAAAAAGGCCGTCGTGCATTCGGCCGGGATCGAACCCACAAAATGAGGTATACACTCCCGCGACCACTAGTAGTACTCGTTGGAGTACAACGCAACCTAGAATCGCCGTTTGTCGCTAGTAGTACATACATTGTTGCTTACAAGAAACCCCTAAGAGCATGGTTAATAGTATAGCCAGTTGCTGGCTATAAGCCAGTGCCATGTCATCTATTGCCCATCTTATAGCCAACATGTAGTAGTAGTTTATTTCTTATAGCCCATTGACTCAGCTCTATTGTACTTTCTCTAATAATGCAAGAAACCACTAAAATGCCAAGAAACTACTACCACTTGCATACGTGGCAGACTTAAGATAAGACTACCTTATCAACCATTGTACATGATCTTACCAACAAAAATCCTCGAGTGACCTCCTACCTCCGGCCTGTCCACCTAGTCATCCTCGGCCATGGGACGCAGCTACCGCCGCCGGCAGAAGGCGAGGTCAAAACCGCAGGCGGTGCGGAGCCCATGTTGTGGCAGCCCAGATGCCAGCTCCGTCCGGCGCTCACGGCCGCTAGCTAGCCAAGATAGCTCCGTCCAGCTGCTTGTCTCCAAGGTTTGCTAGCTAGATTGGCAAGGCAGCGCGGCAACTTGCTCGCGCGTGCCGCGCTAAGGCCAGCCATCTGGCTCGAGCGAAGGCTAGCACGGCGGCTTGCTCGCTCGTGAGTCATGCTCGGGCCAGCCTGCCAACCCGTGCGGAGGCCAGCGCGGCGTCCGGCACGTCCGGCGGAGCGGCGGCCAACTCGCTCATCACCGGCGCCACCGACGAACACGCATCAGTACTGTTTGAAGTAATGTTCAGGAAAAATAATGATTTGAGGGGGAATAATAGGATAGAAGGTCAAATGTGGGTCCCTCGTGTCAACGGTCAAACAAAATGTGTTGGTTTAAGCTGACTCGCAAGCACGGACATGTGGGCCAACCCTGTCATAAATGGGTTTAAACGAACCTAATCGGTAGGAGTACTAGGTAGTTTTTGGCGTGGATTAAGAAATTTTGGGTATGTTTTTGCTATTTTTTGTACAATAGATTCCTCCTAGGGCTGGTTGAAAGTGGTAGTTTTTTGTTAAATACTCTACATATTGTAAGTAGGAGTGAAAGTTAAGCTTTGGAAGCCAATAAGCAAGGCTAGTTACATAGTGCATATGTGTACATGATTGAAAGTAAATATCAACCATGAGTGACTAATATCTTGATGGAAAACTCGAAACTATGGAATACTAGGAAAAGAAATGCATGGTTGGAAATACTAGCAATGTTCATGTCCGTTGCAACGAATCATAATTAGAATAATACTTATTCAAAAACTTGGTACAAAACACTCTAATTTTGATATAGATATGTCACTAGAGGTATATTATGTTTCAATTAGAATATATTCCTTGGGCTATTTTGGTGAGGTCAGGGAGGGATGTGGTTGGTTTTAAGATACTAATTATGGGTTTTTCTGCAAATTGGTAGACAAGTAGGATGTTGGTGAGAAAAGGCAACAACTTACCTCACAATCATTAGATGTAGATCTAATGGTTAGAAACGACGGATGGCAGACACACCAGCATGACCAACTTAGTCTTGTGTAGGAGTACTAGCAAGATCCATGCATTGCATGGAACATCAAGATGCATTTTTTATAAAACACTTGTTGTGATTAACCCTTGCGGTAGTAATCCCATGTGTAAAAACTAATGATATCTCAAGAAATATGAGCGGAGGCATGGGGATTGACGACACCGGTAGCGGCCACCAGGCCAGTTTGTTCCAGAGGCTTCCTTTCTTAATTGCTCAACAATGAGGTTTGTTGGAGATAAGGATGAATGAGGGAAGGCCTTGTCTGCAAATGTGGAGAGGGGTGCGGGTATCTTTTAGTTTAATTTCCATCCGTCAGATATAGATCGGACGGTCTATACTGCAAGATGGCACACGTACCATCATCACCAACTTGGTTTTTTATAAGAGAAGAAATATAAGTATGGAGATACAAACGTATTATCGATACTTGCTTCCATAAACTAGCATCTACATTCTATTCAACGCCTCGGCATGTGGGGCCTTAGCATAATGACTTCTCGACTGTGTAAAACGAAGACATATATACATATACATAATTAGAGAGTGAGTGTGTGAGATACACATGTAGACATGAGGAGAGATGAGGATCCAGGTAAATGGGTGTTTGTGCGTGTCTGTGTGTGTTTGTGCACGCGTTTGTGTGTGAGAGGGAGAGAGTGTATGTGGAGTAGAGAGACCACTGATGATGTAAACCTAGTATAAGGGAAGGGGGAATGGTGTGACATGTGTAGTAGTGAGATAGCACGGGTGCGGGCGGGGGAGCAGACTATTTGGAAGAGACATTGAGTGTGTGTGGGGGAGAGGGGTGTGAGAGCGAGAGAAAGAGAGAGCTAGCGCCGGAGAGAGAGAGAGAGAGAGAGAGAGAGAGAGAGAGAGAGAGAGAGAGAGGAAGAGAGGGGGCAAGAGGGGACGTTTGTGTCCACAAATGGCGTATAGATAGGGAGACAATGTTGATGTTGTCCGAAATTGGCCTATGAACAGAGACGCAAGGAAAGCGAGTCATCGTGTGTGTGATAGGGACTTCATGAGAGAGCTAGAATAGATGGTGTAGAGAACAATGTGCAAAATCGAGAACGATTATACATTAGGGAGCTATGCAAAGAGTCACGACATATATGTATACATGGAAGGAGCTGGGGCGGGTCCGCATGTGGGAGAGATAGAAAGAGGAGAGTGGTGCACAAGGAGACAAAGTGTGCTTATTTGCAGTGGGGGTGGTGTGTGAGGTGAGTGCGCGAGAACCACATAACTAGGGAGATAGATGTTTGGGGGCGAAATTTTGTGTGTATGGGAAATATACACTCTACATAGTGCGTGTGCTTGGGTAAGAGAGATAGCGGGAGACCTAGAGAGTGAGGGAAGAGATGTGTGCATGCCCGAGAGACAAAGTGATAGAGACCTATGTTGGGGTCTGGACTATACAAGAGAGAGGGGTGTTAATGTGCTCGTGTGTTGGTGTTTGGGGGAGAGAACGACTTCTCTGTGTGTGTGTGTGTGTGGTGGGGGGGGGGTTGACTTCAGATAAAGAGTGAGGTGTCTATATTTGAGGGACTTTAGTGTAATTGAGATATTGTGCGCTCATGGTTGATCAATTTGTTCCACAGTTTGTACTATGAGATAACGATACTTTTGAACATGCGTGATATACCTTGATGTACCAGAATTACAAACCTAAGATTGGAATTTTGGAATTCGACTCCATCATTAGCTTTTGTAATTCATTTAAATGGAGGTACATTTTTTAAGCTGGGATTTCGTGATTTCAAATTCATATATCAAACCTAGAGATATACACATACGCGCATGTTCAAACTTTATAATCATCCACTTTATTCATACACATACACATTTTTGCTTTTGTCATCATATTTAGGATAAACACATTTGGAATTTCACTTGAATTGTACCGTATGATGGTATTTGCTTGTAGTAGCTCAATGATCCATATTGAATTGAATGGACAATCTAAGTTTCGAGTTGGAGACATTGATTTTCAAAACTTAAACATCTTTTTGCATGCAAAACAAACAAATTGTTGGCCATGATATCATAGTCGGCCGTACGAGAGCAGAATACTTATAATTTTAGGCCCCAAAAGCTTTCAAACTTCCCGCTCACATCGAAATATTATGTGCCCGAAAGTTTAGCCCTGCGATATTCATGTTTGACCGGAAAAGGGCTGCTTTGGTAACTCCATTGTTTTCCCCTCTTTGCTCCCAACATTCATCCCCAGAGCCCCTCCCCGTCCTCTCCCCGACCCCCCAACCACCGCAAGCCGCCGAATCTAGTCCTCCGCCGCAGCGGTGGACCTCACACTCCGCAGGATCTACCTTCCGCACCTTAGAACCCCCAACTGCCAACTCACGACTTCACCGGAGCCGCTTTAGCGACTGGCTTGTCCACCGCTCCAGATCTCCATGACCGCCATCATGGTCCACCGCACCGGATTTGCTTAACCGGCGCCCTCGTCCACCACAGCATAGGCCCTTCACTGACTCCCTCGTCTGCCCCTTCGCTGGCCCTTCATACAAGCCCTCGTCCGCCACAACAGATCCGCCTCACCGAAAGCACTATACAACGCGCCCGCCGAAGCCTTCGTCCACTACACCGGACCCACTCCATGAACGCCATATTCAACCCCACTGGCCCTGCTTCACCGACGCCGCAGCCTCATCAGTTTATTTTGATTTGTAGTCCTTCGGTTTTTCTCTTTATCGTGCAACTGTTCACTTACCACAGATGAGCTTTCTTGTATGTCGACAGGCGCCGCAACCGTAGCACCGGAGCCGCTTCAGCGACGGCGACAGCTAGCCCAAACTCAACCGCAACACAAGCACCATCGACGATCCTTAGCTATCAAGTATTACAACGATACCCATACGCCACCGAGAATCAGGTACTATTATCCAACGGCCAGCGCCTACATTCACTTTCCTAGCATAAGCACCACACCTTTGAATTTCTTCAGGGCATCATTCATTTTTCATGAGACGCGTTATTCTGCTTGCACCTGTAGGGCCATACTTCTGGCAGTGAACATGTTACATGTGCTAAATTACATACCAGTGCACATATAGTTAATATGCTTTAGTTTTGTTCTGATGCCACCTGTTGGTTCCATCAGACTGCTTAATGTTCTCTATGCTTAATTACACATCAGCAAACTAGCATGTGGTTCCGCTGCTTTTTGTTCGTTTTACCTTACATTTTCTGATGCTAGCTATTACATCACTGCTCTAAGCCTCTGTTCATTACTTGTTTGTGTTTTCTTGATCTTCCCAAGTTGCATGACTAATTTGATGCTTCTATTAATTATGGACCTTCCAACCCCATCAAGCAAAATATTTGTTCTTTTGGGGCTGGCACCTCGAACAAGCATAAAAATAGAGGGAAGCAGAAATGCTCCCTCCGATTCTATTTACTCTACGCATAACTCTTGACCCTCATACCAAGGAGGGCACTGGTTTAATTTTTCTGGACTAATTTGCCAATTAATTAGGGCAGAGGCGGATGGGGCGGGGCACAAAAGGAAACCAGCGCTAGGAATCAGCAACGTGCAGACTAATACGAGAAAGCTGAGAAAAAGTTATGCGCAAAGTAAAAAAGAATCGGAGGGAGTATTGTCGTCTATGCACACACCCTTCTTTCATTAGTTTAGATGAACCATTGATGATCAATTCGGACCAGTGCATGCGATTAAAATTACCTAAATAGATGGTGCAGAATAAACTACAACAACTAGATTTACAACCACGGGATGCTGACGATATCTTCAGAGAACATTGCAACAGCAGCTAGGCTTCACAGCAACATATGGTAAGCCAGTGTGTTTTAGTACATGTGAAATGTAATGCGAGTGGGCTGCTTTCTTGGCTTGTGCCCTCAACGTGTAATCCTACTGAATTACAAATAGTTCAGCTGTCTGCTTTGCTGTATTGCTTGATTCGAATGCTTATTTGTTGTTACGCTATACCTGAGTTGGCCAATATGTCAGCAGTGCATGATGTACTATCGTAAAGAAATGCATGCCTATTTCATTTGAGTCCTTCATTTTCCTCTCAACTTCATCACAAGACTGTCTTCGTAGTTTATATGAGGCCACACTGTTAAGTGCTTTCTCAGATTATTTCAACTACTTAGATGCCTTGGCAACTTAAATATAGCGGTTGTCCACTCCCTTTGAACTAGGGATGTCAACTGGGTCCGGTTTAATCGCGATTACAGTCCACTAGTGGTATGATAGTTCAAAAGAGTTTTTGTTTTTTTGAAGAAAATGAACTAGGGAGGTAGCAAAAACTAACTAGATGGGACTGGCGGATTTCGTTTATTTTCCACTTACATCCCTAGTTTCATCTTACCATTTTAATTTCTTTTCGGCTAGTGCTGCTTCGAACCATTTAAATATAGTTTGCCATGCTCGGCAATAATTCGTCCGTTGTTTACCATGTAAGCTTACTGTCTGGATCATACGATAACTATCTCTTACTGATGTCCAGCGGAAACCTTTAAGGATGTCATTCACACTAGGACACAATGTACAACCCTAGAATCTATTTGTGGAAGCAGTGCGCCATCCATGTTACCAGATGGTAGCATTTCAGAGGCAACACCGCCGGAGAGCAGTCTGAGCACAAATATTATAGTCCTTGAGGCTCTACTAGAGGCAGAAGGAGATGGTGTGGCTACCATGAATGAGGTAATATTTATCTTGAGGCTGGAAATTACGGAATTAGCGGTACGCATTATGCAAGCAACCCAAGAATTGGAGGAAGTAAGAATGTTGCATTTGAAGATGGATGAGGTCCTGCTGTTTCTGCTATCTGAAGCCCAAGATAATCCCGGTTCTTCTTTAGATACCAGTTGAAATTTTCATTAGATTATTGTACTTGCATGTTGTGTAATGTCTTTGAATGGATTATGTTGCAAGATCTCCTATGTTGTCCATGTGTTGTAATGATCCGAATTTTTTAGGCGAGGTAATCCTCAGAACTTGTATGATTGACATAAGGTGAACTGTTTGTTGTGTGAGCATATTGTATTGGATGAAATAACTGTTTGACTCAGAGTGTATCCAACCTACTGAATTCGAAGATCACGGCATTTCTAAATCATAATCATATATAAAGGTGGAATAAATCTTTGTTGTGGTTTTGAAGAAATAAATAACAAAATGTATAATTATCTATGGATATTCGTAATCAAATACAAATTGGATTTGAATTTAGTTTGCCAGGTCCTAGGGCAAACGTGAATGCTAATTCTCCGAAGTTTTGAACGAAGCGGCTAAACACCCACTATAATTTGTGGGCTGCTCGAAGCAAGTGTTTGCAAGATGGAAATTATTGTCTACCCCTGACACTTGACATCCTTATCGACAGGATTTACACTGCTGTCGATAGGGGTAGACTAGTAACTTCAATCAGACGTGACACGACGGCCTCTGAGCCCATTCAGACACGGTGGGCGCCAAATGTGGGCGGCAAAACACATTTGATTCAAGCTCGTCCGAAAGACATGTGTCTCTTCCTCCATTTCCCCATTCATACACAGTGGGCGGCAAAACAAACTCTCCTCGTCCGAAATCGATGTAGGCTTATATTTTAAATAGGGCAGATGTGTAACTTCCATCAGACGTGACACAACCGCCCTACCAATCAGCCCCGTTCATACACCATGGGCGCCAACCGTGGGCGGCAAAACACCCTCTCCTCGCCCGAAATCAATGTAGGCTAATATTTTAAATAGGGGCAGATGTGTAACTTCCATCAGACGTGACACAGCCGCCCTACCTGTCAGCCCTGTTCATACACCGTGGGTGCCAACCGTGGGCGGCAAAACACCCTCTCCTTGCCCGAAATAGTTACCGGCAAATATTTGGGAGATGCGAGATTACCGTCCTATCCCCAACCGATGCGATGTCCAAAATTTTAAACGGGGGATAAGTTCGTAACTTTCCCCCATTTAAGAGAAGCGCGTCCCAAAGTTTGTGATCCCCCCTCCCCTCCATTTCCCCATTCATACACCATCGGCGGCACGACAACCTCCGCAATGCGGCCAGCCTCCTCCGTCCGCCACCCCATCCTCCACCTTGCCGGAGCCGCTACCCCTACCCCGTCGTCCACTTCAAGAGATGGACGTCTCTCATCCACGGCGCTGGACCAGCATCCTTTCATCGCCTCCTCTCGCTTCATCGGCGCCGTCGTCCACCTTGCCGTTGCTGCTCCTACGACCGCCTCGTCCACGGCAACAGGATATATCCCCGACCCGGCCGTCTGCCGTCTAAAGTCTTCTTCCCCGCTGCTGACAACCATCACACCCGCAGCACCCTCAACGTATCAGCATAGGCCTACACGGCGTCGCAAGAGAGGCCGTACTCTTCCATATGTGCTTAAGTTATTGATCTCACCCGGAAAACAGATTGTAATTTGTTTACTGTACTTTTCTTGTCCGTACCAAATCATAGTGGCTAGTTGAAAGCAAACATTGGTTGCGAAGTAGCTTTGTCCGGTTTGCACCTTCAGATCCGCCATGGAGCGGGCACTATACTCGTAAAGCTTATGGTTTCCCCCCTTTATATTCACTACCATCATCGTAGGTGCTTCGTGTCGTGCTAGCACTGCTCCTCAAGACCTCAACCCAAAGTTTACGTGTTGAAATACGAATCTGATATGATGCTCATATCAATAAAACAGAGAATGTTTAATTGGTCACCTAATGTTCCTATATTCGTTTCGAAAAGCATGTGCGCCACCCACTGGTCCAGCTAGTTCCACTTTCCTGATTTTTCTCTTCATGCTTAGGGTTTTCCCCTTTTATCTACTCTACTATGATCTGTGTAGGTGCTTTCTGTCGTACTAGCATTACTCCACCCTTCAAGCTAAACAACACAACACTGAGAATTTGAAAGCTTAGTTGTTCAAATATGATTGTGATATGATACTAATATTTGTTAACCGACACATTTAATTGGTTAGCTAAAGGTCCCACTTGAGTTTCCAAATGCATGTCGCGACATATAGAGAGACAACATAATTGCATTTCTTTGTCACTTGTTGACTGTACTTTCTTGTCCATACCAAATCTTAGTTGTTATTTTAAAGCAAACATCGGTTGCTAACTACCCTTTGCGCGGTTTGCAGCTTCAGATCTGCCATCCCACTGCCATGGTCAACACTGTACTCATCATGCTTATGTTTTCCCCATTTTATGATGACCATAATCAGCCTACGTGGTTTGTGTCGTAATAGCACTGCTCCACCCATCGAGCTAAACAAGCTTAGTTGTAAAATTAATATATGATATTATTGCTGATATTAGTAAAACTGAGAGATGTTTAATTGGTTAGCTAAATGTTCGTACTTTAGTTCCGAAATGCATGTGAGCCACATATGGAGAGACCGGAAAGGATAGTATTTCTCTATGTGCTCTGGTTCATCATGGGTGGCCAACCGACATTGTATTAAAAGACTTATAATATCTACAATCTGCTTGCTCTTCTGCTCTTCTTTAAGATGATACTCTTCTCTTGCGGTCGACTGGTCAGGTCGAGATGTTCTCCCTTAGTATATTTTGAATCTGTTAGGTCAGGTCGACTTGTTCTTCTTTACTATATGTTGAAGCTATCATCTGCGAAGTGTCATCACTTCTGGAGCTCTTATTTTGAGTAGTAGGCCACATTATATTAATGCACACGACAGATTACAGCATGCATGGCATCTTTTAAAAGAATTGCAGAGATAGCACAAACGGGTTTACAGGGAGGCAGTATTGGATTAGAATCACTTCTGCATTACAAAGAAAATCTCAATTGTTTTTATGTTTTCATGCATGTCAGATATTGAACATTATCAAAATGAATATGAGAATGGGCGCACGAGAGGAATATTGCGGAATGATCAACAGCCTAACAAACTTGGCATGGTGGAGGATGGCCTATCTTATTCACCCATCAAGGTGCTTGCTCTAACTTTGCAAAGCTGTATTGGTTGCACATATTTTGCTTCTGACCTCTTGTATTACTTCTACTTTGTTACACCATCTGCTTAGTTTAAGCATCATATATGAGTATATGCCATACCTATCCATTTTCTGTACCTATTCCATGTGTCGTCACACTATGTTTTTCCAGTCAAATGTTGTTCTTTCGTAATAGGTGTCCAAAAGGAAGAGGGTGAGTGCAGGTCGTCAAGGAATACAAACTAGGTATTTGGAAAAGGTAGTGATACCTGTTAAATCAGATAGATCAGCAGCCACAGAAAACATAGGCCCAACTATACCACACTTTATCCCTACTCCAGTGGCCAAACCCCTATTAGAACTGTTGGGCGCCCAGCATCAGGTACTGTCTATGATATCAATTCAAAATTTGAACTCCTAAATTTCTGCTTGTGCCTTACCTTCTCTCTTGTATGAAAACTAATTTCAGATGAATCTCCTTGCTCAAAGGATCATACGATCTCAAAACAATAATGGGCTCTGCATAGCTCTTGTCAGTACCTCTCTCCCTTTTGCCTTGTAACGCTGTACTTAATTAATTGCTATTTGATTATGTATCATCAGTCTGCACCTGAGCTTCATTATCCTCTGTTTCTTCCAATATTATTTGATCTATATTTACTCTTTGCAAAATGTAGAATAATGGCAACACTTATAAATAATTTTCTTTGGGGAATTTATTGAATTATCCTTCCATCAACATGGAGAAAGGCTTTGTCCAGCCCGTGTTAACATGTAATGTAAGTTCATCCTTCTCAAGCCTTCAAACTTTGTTCTAGTATAGATTTGGATAGGCATCATTTCCTCCACTGTTGTTTGCTTTGCTGTCTACATCTGATTGGATGTTTGCAACAACTACCAGTTTCAAGTTGTAGTTGTAAAAACATGTTCCTTATGCAGAACAGATCCATTTATTTGCTTATATAATTGTGAAACCTGTTATGTGTCTCCTTGTTTCTCTTTGAGACTCGTATCTCTTACGCCAGGCAAAGCTTTAGGGAAGATAGTGAGCCAAACCATCTTGAGGACAGTGAGATGACCCCAAGGTCCTGTCTTGATGAAGACAGTGAGTTGAAGCTACTCACCAACAGGTGTGAGACAACCTCTATGCAGTCGCTGCCTCAATCAGTTAGACTTCTTCAGTCTCAACTTAAAGTGGAAAGGCTTGCTTCAGCTCAGCTCTGACTTGAAGTCAAAGATGCAATGAAGATGTCAGAGGACTGTCGTGCGCACCATCATGCCTTCAATCTAGTGTTGATGCATCTATCGTTGACACAACTGAGGTCTACTCAGCTTCTTCAGCTGTTTGGGGGGGGGGCGACCTGGCCAGGCCTAGTGCCTTCTGAAGTGCTCTCAGTTTTGTATATTCTTTTGTCGGCGCATTTATTTGAACTGGTGGTGAACTTTGATGCCCAATGGATGTAATATATGTGATATCCATGATAGCCTAGCGTAAGTTGCTTGCTTATTTATTTCCTTGTTGTCTTGTTTATTTGTTTGCTTCTAGTCATTGCAGTTCTTTTTCCGCGGTTTGCTAGTGGCTGCAATAACCTATTTTTTAAAACTAGGCCACAATAACCATGGGCTAATATTTACTGTAGTGACACTGGGCCTCCTACGGGTCATAGAAACAGTGGGCCTTCTACCGACCGTAGAAACAGTGGGCCTTCTATGGGCCGTAGAAACAATGGGCCTTCTACGGGCCGTATCATCAATGGGCCTTATATGGGCAGTATGATCGATGACCAAACATGGGCCAATAACACATTATGGCCGTAAACGGGCTAGAGTTGGAATCGTCCGTTCATGGGCCGACCATAACGGGCCATCGTTAATAGGCCATATTTGATGACGCTATGAAAACGGCCCAACGTATTAACGGACCACAAATGGGCCGACTGTAACCACGGGCTGAATTTGGCCCACAAGCAGAAAATGACAGTAAGGGGCCGTAAGTAAATGAATGTTGGAAATGAGCCCAAGAATTAATGGGCTCTGAGAAGGCTGAAAGATAACATGGGCTGGAAACGGCCCAACGGAATAACGAGCCATTAATGGGTATAAAGTGATACACTCTTCATTACGGGCCAGTTTCACCACGGGCCGTTAATGGGTGTAAAGTGATACACTATTCATTACAGGCCAGTTTCACCACGGGCCGTTAATAGGCCAAGAGTTACATAGGGCCTCATATGGGCCGAAAGACGTCATGGGCCATACATGGGCCAGAAGTGAAAACGGGCTGGAATCATATTGGGTGGCCCAGATGACGCTACTGGGCCTAATTCGGATAGGGCGTAACGGGCCTTGGGTTAGCGGGCTGTAAATGGGCTATATGCGAACAGGTCGTTAACAGGCTTTAGATGGGCCGGCCCTCCACCTTTTGACCAAGTCAAACGGGCCGGTGTTTTCATAGGAATGGGCCTCTGTTGGGCCGTGCCATGTGTCGACGTATCATAGGCGCCTATCTGACCCACTAAAGAGCTGACACGTGTTTTGTCCGGCCAATAAGAATTTTACACGTGGAAATTTCCCATTGGTCGGGGCTGTTAACGGGTTATCGGTTCCAAAACCCGACCCGATAGCTTAACGGCGTTCCATTACGGTGGATGCCACGTGTCGGTCACCCTTAACGGAAGCACTTCTGTGACGCACGATTTATCGTCATGGAAGTGGACACTTCCATGATGATAATTTTGGTAATGTCATGGAACACTTCTACGACAGCACAGGTATGACTATCTTGATTCTGTCATAAATTTGTCATGGATGTAAATGCATGACAAAAAAGTGACCTACTGTGACAAACACGTATCATCACGGAAGTTTATTTTTTTTGTAGTGCAATCCTTTGTTTTTTGTAGTGTATGCCTCTTGCAAAATCTATCTTCCCTAATTGGTGTGTACTTGCAAACTCTATGCACTCCACAAAAATCGACATGCTTATAAGAGACATTCTCATCATGAGTAATGCATTCTTCTTCTAACACTTTGGCACAATTTTCCTTTCCATCATACTCACGAAAGATATTAAAAAGATGAAGCGTACGAGGCAAACTCAATTCCATATTTTTGTAGTTTTATTTTATAAACTAAACTAGTGCTAAAACAAGAAACAAAAAGATTCGATTGCAAGATCTAAAGATATACCTTCAACCTCTAACCTCCCCGGCAACGGCGCTAGAAAAGAGCTTGATCTCTACTACACAACCTTCTTCTTGTAGACGTTGTTGGGCCTCCAAGTGCAGAGGTTTGTAGGACAGTAGAAAATTTCCCTCAAGTGGATGACCTAAGGTTTATCAATCCGTGGGAGGCGTAGGATGAATATGGTCTCTCTCAATCAACCCTGCAACCAAATAACAAAGAGTCTCTTGTGTCCCCAACACACCCAATACAATAGTAAATTGTATAGGTGCACTAGTTTGGCGAAGAGATGGTGATACAAGTGGTATATGGATGGTAGGTAAAGGTTTTTGTGATCTGAAAATATAAAAACAGCAAGGTACCTAATGATAAAAGTGAGCACAAACGGTATTGCAATGCGTTGAAACAAGGCCTAGGTTTCATACTTTCACTAGTGCAAGTTCTCTCAACAATAATAACATAATTGGATCATATAACTATCCCTCAACATGCAACAAAGAGTCACTCCAAAGTCACTAATAGCAGAGAACAAACAAAGAGATTATGGTAGGGTACTAACGGATGTGGGGTTCCGGCAAGCCGTTAAGGTTCGAATACTGGGGTGCGCACGAAGTCTTTCCCTCCTACCGATCTACGCTCTAGCTCACTAAGATCCCGCGGACGAACTTGACGAACTCACAACACGGAAAGACATGGGGTTTATACTAGTTCGGGCCACCATCGTGGTGTAATACCCTACTCCAGTGTGGTGGTGGTGGATTGCCTCTTGGCTGATGATGAACAATACAAGGGGAAGAACAGCCTCCTGAGGTTGAGGTGTTCTTGTGCGTATGAACTTGCAGTGTGTAGATTCCCTCTAGCTAAGATGAGATGAGATCCCATTCCTCCAGTATGGTGGCTAGCTCTACTTATATAGGCCCTGGTCCTCTTTCGAAATATTGAGAGGGAAGGGAGCCAACAATGGCGGGCTAATTTGAAGGGGGACAACTAGTATAAGCTATCCTGAGAAAAGGTAGTCTGCGCCTGTGAAAGGCTCTGGGGTGACGCCATCTTGGGTTCCACGATGACCTCTGCCTTGCCGTCCACCTGGTCTTGGTCTTGTTGGACCAAAATGGCAACCTTTTCCTGAGGCCTCTGTACTCTACAGCTGCGCTTGCCTCCTTTGCAGCAAAGGGGAAACAAGGACGCTGCATGCGCTGGCACCCGCCTGGTGTCGATCGTCATGGCTTATGTCACGAGAGCCTCGTGAGGTTTTCCCTGCCTTGATATCTCTGCTCCTTGTGAGCCTGCCTAGCTAGGCCACTCCAGAGGAGGTCTTGCATCGTCCACCTCGCAAGGCTTGGCCCCTCGCGAGGGTCTTGGATGCCTTGTTGATGAAGACGGGTCGTACGGCCTGCTAGCTCAGCCACGCCATGGGCCGCAGGCAGGCAGGTCTGGGGACCCCTGTTCCCAGAACACAGATAGTAGCCCCTGGTCCCAAGGTGTGCGTGGGCTTGGCTTCACGGCAAAGCCAAGGGTCAAGTTCGGAGCAGCACGGGCCCCAAAAGCATGCCACCTCAGTCGACGCGTGCGGTTGCTTGGACATGGGCGTCTCCACTTCCCCATGCTGCCTCGGTAACTGCGTGACTTGACAAGTCCCTGCTGGTACTTGTTATTTCCTGACGCTTGCCTTTGGTTGATCAGGCCGACATCTTCGGCAAAGAAGAGGAAGGAGGGTATGGCGGTTGTGCCTCCCTCCGTAGAGCAAGGAGGCAACATCGCCCGTGTCTCCCCAGCCCGGTCGTCCTCGCGGGGCCAAGAGGAGCATCGCCGCATGGAGTCAGCCCCCATGGCCCTGCTGGCTCCGGAGGTGCCAGTACTTGGCGCGGCTGATGAGGTCCCAGCTACTCCGGAACCCGCGGTCTCCCAAGCCCTGGTGATGATGTCGCTTCCTCCTCCTGCTGCATCTCTACTTCCTGGTCCTTCTGCTCCTGCTGCCGTCTTGGAGCGTGCCCTTTCAGAGACGACCCAACTGCAGGTGGATCTCCTAAGCGCTGACCCGCGCCTGGTGGCCGGGCGTCTGGAGTTGGCCTTTGGCTGGCTTCATTTTGACCTGGCAGTATGCGCGGCGCTGGGCTAGGCTCTTGCGGCTTCTGAGAGGGAGAAGCAAGGAGCCGCCGGTGCCGCAGCCGATCGTGAGGCGGCGCTGAAAGACGCCAAGGCCGCCCGTGACCGCTGCCAAGTGCTGGAGGTCGAGTTGCCGAGCCTGCGTGACAAGCACGCCGAAGAGGTACACCGCCGCCAAGCAGAGGAGAAGGAGATGAAGGCTCGGGAGGAAGCCGTCAAGAACCGTGATGCTGAGCTTGCGGAGCTGGGGAAGAAGCAGGCTGCCTAGCGCAACCGGTTGGAAGAGTTGGAGCACAAGATGGGGGCGAGGGAGGCCGATCGTGACGCCAAGGCGCGAGTCCTGGCCGAAGACCATGTGGCCTTCGCCGATCTTGAGAAGAGATCTCGCAAGGCGCTGAGGACGCTCTACGAGCATGGCCTGGAGAAGCCGCTGGACACTGACGAGGACGGCCCCACCTAGCTGCTTCCTCTCGTGGTGAAGGCACTTGAGGAGGATGTTGAGGGCCTCGGTCCCATGGCGGAGGCAGAAGCTCATGTTCTGTCTTCAGCCGCACTGACTCGCGTCCTCAGCCATCTGCACCTCGGCGACCCCAACGCCCGCCTTGACGAGCTGCTGGAGCCTGTGGCTGAAGATCTCTGCGAAGCCGCCGTCGCAGCTGTTCAAGGTCAAGTGGAGCCGTTGCTGGGGAAGTTCCGCAGCTTTGTCTCTGATCCCATGTCTGGCGATGCCGCGGATCTTGCGGCTGGTGGCGAAGGTGAGAACATCGTCGCCCACGGGGGAGCCCGTTTCACAGGCGACGGCGACATCCAGGGGTGACCTGCGGCTATTCTCCTCGTTTCATTCCTGCGACATACATCAGGCCTCATGGAGGCGTTTAGACTTTTCATTTGGTATTGTGAGAACAATATTCTTGTAATATTTGCTTTGAGATTTTGTGTTTTCCTTCCTATTTGCTTTGTTCTGCGTCGGCAGAGCCCGGCCCCGCGCATACCTCAATCGCCATTGGGCCGACCGGAGACCAGGATGGTCCAAGGAGTGAGGGGCTACGTGACCAGTTAGGCTCCTGAGTCGCGATGCTCAGGAGTCCCCCTTGACGTGCGAACAACATATAGGGAGAGTTCGTGAGGATAGATTAATGTTCTACGTCGGCAGACCCGGCCCCGCGCATACCTCAACCGCCATTGGGCCGACCGGAGACCGGGATGGACCAAGGAGTGAGGGGCTACGTGACCACTTAGGCTCCTGAGTCGCGATGCTCAGGAGTCCCCCTTGACGTTCAAACAATTTCTATACCTGCCCTCGCCGAGGCCTCGGGAGGGGCACGCGATGCCCAAGTCCGGAGGACTTGGTTGGGTGGCGTGCGCTTGGGCGTGACCCGAGCGTAGCCCCCGTGCCCAGCCCCTCGCGCGACTCTCCCGAGGGGAGGCGTCGTGGTGAGGCTGGGCGCTGAGCTCTAGGCTCCCTGAGCTTGGTGCGACTATGGGGTCACCCTCAGTTGTTTATCACCAGCGCAGAGCATAGTGCTTCCGCTTGTGCACGGGCATAGCCGCTCCTCGGCAGTGTCGATAGCCAGCGCGGAGCATGGAGCTTCCACTAGGGCGTGGGATGGGGGCCCCCTCCAGGAGGAGCCCCCGGGGCGTGTACAGCCCCGCCCTGACACGTGGCTTGCATGGTAGGGCTGCGAGGTGTATCTGGGCACTCGTGAGCCAGAACGGGACTCACGAGGCCCTACCTCAAGGCAGGTTGCACCTGGTCTTGAGTCTTTGTGACTGTATGTCCCTGCAAGGCGGTTAGATGCAAGCACTCTACGTCCTCAGGTCCCGGCCCTCGAGCGAGGTCAGACGCCACTAGTATGCCAGGTCGCGATGTCGTGGTCAAGGCCAGGGGTGAGGGCTGGAGAGCCAGTAAGAGCTCCTGAGTCGCGATGCTCAGGAGCCCCCCTTTTAACATGCAAGCGAATTGCATAGGGTGAACGGACCCATGGCAGGCGGTGATCGAGCAGGCGATAGCAGTTGGCTGGTTAAGCATGAAGAGCATATCGACTTAGGTAAATGTAGGAAGATACATGCCACTGGGTCCGGCCCGAGCGGCGTGGGGATGATGCAGCCCGAGGGGCGCCCCCAACAAGGTAAGCTAAAGACATAAGCAAAAGGGATACATGCCATAGGGACGGGCCCATGTGGCCTGGGAATAATGCAGCCCGAGGGGCGCTCCTAGCTTAAATGAACTTGGAAGATGTCACCTGGTACTGTAGACGAAGTAGAGTTGGTGCAGCTGAAGCCACACGTTGAAGTAATGGCTCGTCATGAGCCACTGGGACCCTGAGCCTCGGGAGGCTCTGGGGGTTCGGGAGACTCCCTGAAGACTGTCTCCATCTCTTCTAGGACGGTGTGGTACCTGGCCTCCCGAGCCGCCAGTACACGCCGCAAGTTGCTTTGGTAAGCCGACGCCATGCTCGGCAAGACAAAGGGCATGTGAACGTAGCTGTGTGGTGGGCCTTCACAATGACCCGCACTCGAAGGCCAGAAGCACTCCTGAGATGCGGTCCTGTTGAGCCCTAGGATGTCGATGCAAACGCGCAGTTCAGCACCCTTGCCTGGATGGTGAGCTGCGCCTTGTGAGTGGCTGTGGCCGCACATGGCTCTTGCTTCTTGCAGCTCTTGGGTGGTCTTGGTGATGAACTCCTGGGTGGCGGGCACTCCTGGAAAGCGTGTCGTGAAGCATGCCTCCAAGTGGTGCCCAAGCGCCTCCCTCGTGAGGTTGGCAAGGTCTGAGGCTCTCTAGGAGAGAGCCCCCGAGTCCTGCCTGAGGAGGGCACCAGGCATGCTTTCCTATGCAGTGGAGGGAGGCGCCCCTGGAGCGGGCACTGATCCTGACGAGGCTCCTGACGCGACACCATCTTCTTGGAGTCCTGCGCGGCGCGACAGCTTCCTCTTGGGGATGGTCTTCGGAGGGCCTTCACTTCTGCTGTCAGGGTTGTCGATTGCTGCGGCTTGGAAGGCGCGCTCAAGGGAGCACACCGCATCCCTTTCTTCACATGGGACCATGATGATTCCCCCGCTTCCTGGCATCTTGAGAACGTTGTAGCCGTGGTGAGTGACTGCCATGAACTTGGCCAGGGATGGATACCCGAGGATGGCATTGTACGGCAGGCAGATGTGCGCGACGTCGAAGTCGATGAGCTCGATGCGGTAGTTCTTGCGCTCCCCAAAGGTGATGGGCAGGCGGACTTGCCCTATCTGTGTGGTGGAACCGTCAGTCACTCCTGAGAAAGGCTTGGTTGGCTGGAGCTGCTCATAGGGCACTTGGAGGTTGTCGAACGTGTCGATGGATAGGATGTTGAGCCCTGCACCGTCGTCGATGAGAGTCTTGGTGACTTGCACATTGCTGATGACTGGGGAGCACAACATAGGGAGTGAACCAGCGTGGGACCACCTGAGTTGGTCTGCCGAGTCAAAGGTGATGGCGCATTGGGACCACCTGAGCGGGCGCGTGGCCTTGAGCTTGGGGAGCGCCGTGTTCACCTCGCGAGCGAACTGTTTGAAGATGCGCTGAGAGGCTGGGGCCTGAGCACCGCCCAAGATGCAAGCGATCGCATGTGGCTCCTGGAAGCCCCCAGCCCCCTTGTCCTGGTGGTGGTCGTCGTTCCTTCTTGGCGGCGGCAACGGGGGAAGACCAACGTTGCCCTGGGGGCAATCCTCACGAGGCGGGTCCCTCCAGGCGCCCTTGCGAGGTTGGTCCTGCCAGCGGTCCTCACGAGGCCGGTCGCGCCACTCCTGGTGGAGGCCACAGTCGTCCCAGCGTCGGCCTCCGCGTCCTCCTCTGCAGCAGTAGCCCCGGTTGTTGCACTCGGGGCGTCGACCGTAGCATCCTTCCCGTATGGCTCTGAGCTCTTAACAGTAGCTGGTGTTGTGGGTGTTCAGGTTGTGGAAGGCGCAGAACGGACGATCGTTCTTGGATGACTCGGGCTGATCTCTGCCTCGCTTGGTGTCGGGCTCCGCTGCGAGCAATACTGCCTCTTTGCGCTTCACGTCCTTGGTCTTGGCCTTATTTTCCTCCACTCCTACAGCTGGCAGCTCAAGGAGAGAGAGGCGCCCCTCCTCAGCTCTTGCGCACTTGGTCGCCAGGTTGAACAGCTCCTGAGATGTGAAAAGCTCCTTGTGGATAGCCAGCTCTTCCTTCATCTTGACGTCACGGACGTCGTCTGAGAATGCGGAGATGATGGCTTCGTCCGTGACCTTGGGGATCTTGAGGCGAGTGTTGTTGAAGCGCTGGAAGTACTTCTAGAGGGTCTCTCCTGGCTGTTGCTTGATGCGACGTAGATCACCCACGGCCGGTGGGCGGTCGCGAGTGCCCTGGAAGTTGGCGACGAAGCGGTCGTGCATCTTGTCCCAGGAGGCGATCAAGCCGTGCTGCAGGTTCAGGAGCCATGAGCGGGCTCCATCCTTGAGAGCCATGGGAAACCAGTTCGCCATGACTTTTTCGTCGCCGTTGGCCGCTTCAATGCTCAGCTCATAGAGCTGCAGGAACTCCGCGGGGGTCGGCGGTGCCGTCGTATCGAGGAGGTAGATCTGGCTTGACGAACTTGCTTGGCCAGGCGATGCTACACAACTCAGGGGTGAAGGCGTGGTAGCCGGCCGTGGTTGCTGGGGCCCGCTTCGGAGGTGGAGCTAGGTCTTGAGGAGGTCCATGCTGTGCCGCTGCAGGCGGCACGCGGTCTTCACGAGGTGGCGCGGGGAGCGCCGGCGCAGCTTCTCGCGGCCGCGGGATTTCTTGGTAGCTTCTTTTTTCATGCACGGGCGCCGGGCACGGTGGATCACGCCGCGGAGGCGCGCGCCTTGGTGCCAAGGCACCGTCTTGGGGTTGAGGCGGTGGAGGCATGCCATGAGCCCCGTCGCCTATGGCTGGTTGCGGGGGAGGCAGAGAGTGGGACGGCGTCGGAGAGCCCCCTGCGGCACGGACGAGCTCGGCAACACGGTCGAGCCACTCCTCATAGAGGTCGTCGACGGGGTGGTAACGCAGGAGCTTGTTCGCCGCGATGAGCGCGGCCCGTGCCTCCATGGGAGTGCGGTGCGCATGGGACGAAGAACCAGCAGGGTGAGTGATGGAGTAGCGGTGCAGCCGTCCTACCGCACTGAAGGATGCACCGAGGACGCCTGCTGCTCGTTCCCCGCCGGGATTGTGGCAGCATTGGCGGTGGGGGACGGAGAGCGATGAGGTGGCTGCCGATGGGAGCCGTCTGAGCGACGCGGGCGGCGAGGGTAGCCCGACGCTCAGCTCGAGCATGGCGAGCGTCTGCCATGGAGACGACAGAGCGACAGAGCGACGAACCGACGAAAGGGAAACTACGATGCACCCCTACCTGGCGCGCCAAATGTCGGATGTGGGGTTCCGGTAAACCCTTAAGGTTCGAATACTAGGGTGCGCACAAAGACTTTCCCTCCTACCGATCTACGCTCTAGCTCGCTAAGATCTCCCGGACGAACTCGATGAACTCACAACAGAGAAAGACACGGGGTTTATACTGGTTCGGGCCACTGTTGTGGTGTAATACCCTACTCCAGTGTGGTGGTGCTGGGTTGCCTCTTGGGCTGATGATGAACAATACAAGGGGAAGAACAACCTCCTGAGGTTGAGGTGTTCTTGTGTGTATGAACTTGTGGTGTGTAGATTCCCTCAAGCTAAGATGAGATGAGATCCCATCCCTCCACTATGGTGGCTAGCTCTACTTATATAGGCCCTGGTCCTCTTCCGAAATATTGAGCTGGAAGGGAGCCAACAATGGCGGGCTAATTTGAAGGGGGGCAGCTAGTACAAGCTATCCTGACAAAAGGTCGTTTGTGCCTATGAAAGGCTCTGGGGTGATGCCATCTTGGGCTCCACAATGACGTCCGCCTTGCCGTCCGCCTGGTCTTGGTCTTCTTGCACCGAAATGGAAACCTTTGCCTGAGGCCTCGGTACTCCGCGGCTGCGCTTGCCTCCTTCATAGCAAAGGGGAAACAAGGACGCTGCGTGCGCTGGTGCCCGCCTGGTGTCGATCGTCATGGCTTACGTCATGAGAGACTCGTGAGATTTGCCTTGCCTTGATATCTCCGCTCCTCGTGAGCCTGCCTACCTAGGCCACTCTAGAGGAGGTCCTGCATCGTCCGCCTCGCGAGGGTCTTGGATGCCTTGTTGATGAAGACGGGCCGTATGGCCTGCTGGCTCAGCCACGCCATGGGCCGCAGGCAGGCAGGTCTAGGGACCCCCGTTCCCAGAACGCCGACACGTACGAAACCACCTCAAAGTTATTCTTTCTGATCGATCTATTCAAGAGTCCGTAGTAAAATAACACGAAGCTATTCTTTCTGTTCAATCTATCCTAGAGTTCGTACTAGAATAACACCTTAAGACACAAATCAACCAAAACCCTAATATCACCTAGATACTCCAATGTCACCTCAAGTATCCATGGGTAATATTATACGATATGCATCACACAATCTCAGATTCATCTATTCAACCAACACAAAGAACTTCAAAGAGTGCCCCAAAGTTTCTACTTGAGAGTCAAGACAAAAGCGTGTGCCAACCCCTATGCATAAGTTCACGAGGTCACGGAACTCGCAAGTTGATCACCAAAACATACATCAAGTGGATCACATGATATCCCATTGTCACCACAGATAAGCACGTGCAAGACATACATCAAGTGTTCTCAAATCTTTAAAGACTCAATCCGATAAGATAACTTCAAAGGGAAAACTCAATCCATTACAAGAGAGTAGAGGGGGAGAAACACCATAAGATCCAACTATAATAGCAAATCTCACGATACATCAAGATCGTACCACCTCAAGAACACGAGAGAGAGAGAGAGAGAGAGAGAGAGAGAGAGAGATCAAACACATAGCTACTGGTACATATCCTCAACCCCGAGGGTGGATGTGGCACCCCGACTCAGAGAAACCGGAACGCCCCGTATTCTAGCCCAGAGATCGAGGAGAAGTCTCTGGAATACGGCACTGCTTGACATAGAACAAATCATCTCTTATTACAAAAATAATAATTACATGGGTCTGATGTTACAATGATCACATCAGCATGGAGACACTACGCCTGCGATACTACTCTTGCTCTATGCTAGCAGCGGAACAACTCATAGCAGCGGAAAACTTCTAGCAGCGGAACAACAACGAAGGTGGTGAGCTCCACTCCGCAGGGACTCTGGCTGGGACACGATCTGGCTCGCATGGACGGACACCTCAACAAACAATCAAGCAATCACGACATCACCTGCAATCTGGCATGACACGCCAGGTCAGTACATTGAATGTACTTGCAAGCTCACAACAACCATAAACATCAAGGAAAGACAATACCATAGCATTATCACGTTAAATAATTAACAACTACCATGATGGAGCAACTACTAAGCATGGTATGAAACTGATACAATACTGATAAATAACCATCTCAGATCTTTGTAACCATCTCTCTCTTGGCTAACCGGCCAAGCAATATACCATCTTGATCAACTTATGATCAAAACCACACGGTGATCTTTCCGGCGATCACTACCATGACCAACACTTGGTCTCAATCTGTGATCTTTTTGGCGATCACAACCATGACCAACACTTGGTCTCCAACGTCATTATCAACATCCTGCCAAACTGTTACTTCTCACAATATATCATCATTTAAATCACCTATAAGTCATTCTGTCATGTGAGTGTTGATCGAACGGTGGGACCTAGTACGAACTCATGCCCTTGACCAAGGACACGACTATTGATAGATTAATACACTCTGCAGAGGTAGCACACTGTACTCACACCACAGAACCCATGGCCTCGTACTCCCATTCGGGTGGATCAACGGCGTTCCGACAAAACCGACCTACTGCCATGACACTCTCCCGGCCACTCCGACTCACTCCCCACTAGGCTAGTCGTGGGTGGCCCCGTGTCTACCAAAGACACACCGACCACCGTCGTGGCCAAAACGTCCCTAACGGGGACCGGATCCATAACAACAACAACGGGCACACAAGGTTATGTCTGCTTACCGGGCCAGGGTACACACGCCCATAACCTTCCCTCATTGGAGGCACCGACGAGAGACATGACAATAGAGCGCATTAGGGCCTTCTCAAAAAGGCAAATGTGGTTGCACTGGAAAAGCAGGGTTCGGTGGCACCTGACCAACTTAATGACGGAATTTATCCCCAAAAATATAACTATGAAAACGGATACTCAGGTATTAACTATCAAACTATAATCCAAGTCATAGCAATATCCAACAAATAATCCAAACATAATATCATCATCTCAAAATACTCCAAGGGTAGCACAATACTTCTGTCATGATGAATCTGAAAACAATACTCCTACTACTCCAAACACAAGAATAGAGCTATTCGGCTAAGATCCACATGTAAACGCCATACCCGAAAATAATACTCCAAGCAATAGAACATCAACTAGCATCATGAAAATAATCATACTAACCACTAATAATCCAAAGGAAGCATGATATCCAAAGTAATACTCCAAAAATATAATAACATGTATCATCATGAAAATAATCATACTAACCACTAATAATCCAAAGGCAGCATGATATCCAAAGTAATACTCCAAAATATAATAACAGGTATCATCATGAAAATAATCATACTAACCACTTATAATCCAAAGGCAGCGTGACATCCAAAGTAATACTCCAAAATGTCATATCCAACTCCACCATGAAAATAATCATAACATAAGCCACTAATAATCCAATGGCAACATGTCAACCACATAAGCTGCAAAATATAAGTCCTAGAACTCCAAGCAACATCATGGCAATAACAAGATCAAAATACAGCTCCAAGAAATTGCCATGCAAAAAGTCATGTAGCTAAAGCAATATTTTAAACAAGTTAAAATAATTTAAACCATGTCACTGCATTGCAATCATGCAAATGGAGGGTGTGTCTTGCCTGGGGTGGAAGAAATCACCGGGAGAAAGTGCGAGAAACTTGCGGAAAGGATCGCCGGAAAACGTTCTCTCTCGGAGGGGGCTGAATAAGGCAGGGGCAAAATGCTCATTTTCAGAATGTCAAAACATGGTGAAAATGATTCCATCGGAACGGGCTCGATGAAACGAAGAAGTGGGCTTTGGAATCACCTCATTTGGAGTTAGGAGCAAAAAGATATGAATGTTTTTCTATCAGGGACCTATTAGTAATGAAAATCATCACAAACAGACCCTTCCGGAAAAACTGAAAGCGCACTCCAGGAAATATGCCTTCTCCTCTGGAAAACGTATTCCTCGCTGTAACAGAGAGAAAATACGTCTTCAGTGAAGGAAATCATACTTTGGCTGAAGTAGAAGCAGAATACGCTTTCGGAAGAAGAAAACGGATTGCCTGGGAATTCGACTCCACTTAACTGACGTGGAGGGGTGGGGTAAATGGCTGAGGGGCTGACGCGCGGGGCCCACGGCCAATTGGCAGGGGGGTCATCATCTTCATCTACCTCGCTCGCGCCTGCGGAGCAGAGGGAGGTCGCCGGCGCGGGGGCTCGTCCGGCCTATGGGCGAGCTCAGCAGGAGGAGCCGCACCCGAAGGTGGAGGTCACGGGCTCCAGAATGGACAGAGGCGACGACGACATGAACCCCGGCGGACGGCGGTTCAGGGAGATGCGGGAATGGCGATATGGATGCTCCAGCGGCAAGGCGTGGGGTTGAGGAGACTCGCAGGAGCACGGGGAAGATGAGGGTGAGATCAGGGAGTGGAGGGGTGGCTCGGGTCGGCCGGATTTGAGCAGAGCACAGCGGCAAAGCTATGGCCCTGGGAGGGTAATGAGAGCTCCTTGAGCTCGTTTGGGTGGTCGGGTAGGCCTAGAGGGGAGAGGTGAGGAGTCTGGTGAGCTCGGGAGGGCCTCGAGGTGGCCTTATATAGGCGGGGGCGAGGGGCACGGGCTCGGGTGTCGCCGGGCGAGCGGAGCTCGGGGACAAGAAGAGGAAGAAGCAACAGCGCCGTTAATGCTTGGTCGGCCACAGTGCGCCTGTGGGCGAGCATTGGTGAGCGTCGGCGAGGTGTTTTACGGAGAGGGGGAGAGGTCCAGGAGGACGGCGACAACGCGGTAAAACAGTTGGACATGCTCGTGCTCGCTGAGACGCCGAGCAGAGGAGGGGCCCGAGCAAGAAGCCATTCTAGACGCGCACACTGCATGCCAAGTCGGTGGTCACCGCGCGCACTGGTGCACACAGTGCCACAAGCTAAGCCAAACAATGTCTGGGGTTTTGCCCGTCCAGGGGAGGTTGCAACCGTGGTGGTAGTTTGGTTAAAACTGCTCTGGTTAACTAGAAATCACCCTCTGAAGTTTACTGCAGTAAGCTTGGGTGAACACTGGTGATCAACAGGGATTTTACTGGTGCCAAAGAGTTTTTTTGGGGTGATTAACTAAGGAAGGACTATGATCCTGGAGGTTTTGAGGCATAATGGAGCACAAACTAACATAGTTGCTTTGTAACTCACATTATGTGTCCAGAATCAAGATTTGGATGATGCACTCACATGGAGTAACCACTTGAGGTAAAACTTGGCAGGGCTTAGTGATTTGGCCAGATAAAGGTGCTGTAAAAGTTTCATACCAATTGGTTTTACCAAAATGGTACTTCCTTCACAGCTATTCCCTCTGTCCAGAATCTTGCAAAAATTCTAGAGAAATATTGGCTTGATGAACCATGCCCAAAATGGTGGAGGTAGGTTATATGGATAATAGAAGGCCTAGAAAAATTGGCAGCCATAATGGAGCAGGATATAGAATACTTGCTTCACAAACTGAAATTTTGGACAAAATCAAAGGATTGAAGATGAGCTCACATGGAGGCATGAAATGAGCTCTACTTTGGTGGAGGGCTATGATATAATGATATGAGGGATCATGCAAAATGGCAACTCATTTGGATATGCCTAGCTTGCACCACCTTCACAAAGCTTATGTCTTCGTAGAAACTTTGGAAAATCATAATTAAATAATAACTAGGGAAATGAGGTTGCATTTTGGCATGTGGCAATGATATAGACAGGAAAAGGTGTCCAAGGAGTTTGAGGTCAATTGGGAAAAGGAAAATAGCACTTGCTTCACAATGTGCCATTTAGGGCAGAATAGGAAATGAATTATTTGAGCAAGATGATAAACATGACAAATGAAATATTTTGCCACATCTGAGAAAGATATGACCCAAACAATTTATGAGAATTATTTGGGAATTTTAGGAGTGATGGAAATAAATGTTGCTTCACAACCTAGGGCAGACAGGGTTATTCCTTTAATAGAAAAAGGAATATTCCCTAGAAAAAATTAGGGTTTGGTCAAGCAGTGGAGTGACAAGATCTTGGCGGAGTTTTGAGAATGATGAGCCACATGGGAAGGAAAAATAGGATGATTTCCCAGGTGACAAAGCCACAGAACCACTCCAAAAAGAAAAACAGAGCAAAAACCAATAATTCAAAAAGAAAAAGAAAAGGGCCAAAATCCAGGTTGTTAAAGTGGACTGCTCCCTCCTCGTCATGGAGAGCGCCGAGATGATGAAGTTGGTCACCGGAGAGGGATTCCCCCCTCCGGCAGGGTGTCAAAACGGGTCTAGATTGGTTTTTGGTGGCTACGGAGGCTTCTGGCGGCTGAACTCTCAATCTATTCTTCTCCCTGATGGTTTTAGGGTATATTGGAATATATAGGAAGGAAGAGATACATCAGGGGAGCCACGAGGGGCCCATGAGGGTGCAGGGCGCGCCCAGGGGGGTGGGCGCCCCCCTGCCTGGTGCCTTCCTTTTTGTTTCCCTTACGTACACCCCAAGTCTTCTGGATTGCTTTCATTCCAAAAATAACTCTCCAGAAGGTTTCATTCCGTTTGGACTCCATTTGATATTCCTTTTCTGCGATACTCTAAAACAAGGAAAAAACAGAAACTGGCACTGGGCTCTAGCTTAATAGGTTAGTCCCAAAAATCATATAAAATAGCATATAAATGCATATAAAACATCCAAGGTTGATAATATAATAGCATGGAACAATCAAAAATTATAGAGACGTTGGAGACATATCAGCGCGCTCCTTCTGCGATGACCCTGCTGCGAGAAGATCTTCAAGGCGTCGACCCCTGCCTGGTAGCCGGGCACCTGGAGCTGGTCTCTAGCTGGCTTCACTCAGACGTGTCCGTTCGGGCGGCGCTGAGCCAGGCGGCTGCAACCTCCAAGAAGGACAAGCAGGCCGCGGCCGCTGGCGAGGTGGCGCTGAAAGATGCCGGGGCCGCCCAGGATCGATGTTAGTCGCTAGAGGCCGAGCTGGAGACAATATGCAACGAGCGTGCGGCCGAGGCGCGAGGCCACAAGGCGGAGGAGGAGAAGATGAAGGCCCGGGAGGACGCTGTCAGGGGTCGCGATGCCGAGCTAGAGCAGTTGGGAAGGCGCAGGCCATGGAGCGCAGCCGGCTGGAGAAGCTAAAGCGGAAGATGGAAGCAGAGAAAGCCGAGCTTGATGCAAGGCGAAGGTCCTGGCCGAGGACCGCGCGGCCTTCAAGTCTCTCAAGGAGAGGTCCCACGTGGCGTTGCAGGCACTCTACGAGAAGGGCTTGGAGGAGCTGCTAGCCACCGTCGATGAGGGCCCCACCTAGCTGCTTCCTCATGTGGTCGGGGCGCTTGTGGAGGTCGTGGGAGGAATCGGCCCCTTGGTAGAAGGAGAAGCCCGCACGCTTTCCTCGGTTGTGCTGACGTGCGTCTTCAGCCACCTCTATCTTCGTGATCCTGCCGCCAACCTCGATGAGCTGCTAGAGCATGTGGACGACGAGCGCTGCGCAGCCGCTACCGAAGCCGTGAAGGTCCAGGTGGAGGATTTGCTGAAGAAGTTTCGTGCCTTCGACATTGCGCCGCCAACTGGTGACGCTGCTGAACCTGCAACTCCAGCTGGCGGCTCAGGTGAGGGCGGCATCACCGTCGAAGGGATGCCTCTTGCAAGCGACGGTGGTGTCGGATCACGGGTTCCGGCAAAACCCTCAAGGTTCGAACATTGGGGTGCCCGCGAAGATCTCCCCTGTACCGATCCACGTCCTAATTTAGCCAAGATCTTATGAACTAACTCGACGAACTCGCAACACAATGGACACAAGATGTATACTGGTTTGGGCCACCGTTGTGGTGTAATACCCTACTCCAGTGTGGTGGTGGTGGATTCCTCTCGGGCTGAGGATGAACAGTATAGGGGGGAAGAACAGCCTCCTGAGGAGAGGTGTTCTTGTGCTTGGTGGATGTGATTGTGGGGATGAACTAGTTCTAGTCTAAGATGAGGTCGCCTCAGTCTCAGATGGGGTCGCCTCCCCCTAGCTACAGTGGTGGTCAGTCCTATTTATAGTGTCCTTGGTCCTCTTCCCAAATATTGAGCGGGAAGGGATCCCACAACGGCCAATTTGAAGGGGGACAACTAGTACAAACTATCCTGACAAAAGCAGTCTTCGCCTGCCAAAGGATCTAGTGGTGACGCCGTCTTGGGCTCCACGGTGACCTCCGTCTTGCCGTCCTTCTGGTCTTGGTCTTGTTGCACTGATATGGAAACCTTTGCTTGATACCTCAGGACTCCGCGCCTGCGCTTGCTTCTTTAGCACCGAAGAGGAAACAAGGACACTGTGCGCGCTAGCGCCCGCCTGGCCTTGGTCATCATGGTTGACGTCACTAGAACCTCGCGAGGTTTACCCGGCCTTGAACTCTCCGCCCCTCGCGAGCACCCTGGTGAGGTCGCTCCTGAGGAGGTCTTGTGTCGCCCGCCTCGCGAGGCTTGGCCCCTCGCGTGGGTCTTGAGTATTTGCTGGTGAAGATGGGCCGTACAGGCCCGCTCGCAGAGCCACGCCGTGGGCCGCAGGCAGGCAAGTCTGGGGACCCCCATTCCCAGAACACCGATAGTAGCCCCCGGGCACAAGGCGCGCTCGGGCTTGGCTTTGAGGCGAAGCCAAAGGGCAAAAGATGAAGACAAGGGGGCCCACACCCTAGCCACGAGGGTGGGGGCGCGCCTGCCCCCCTGGGCGTGCCCCTACCTCGTGGGCCCCCTGGAGCTCCTCCGACCTGAACTCCAACTCTATATATTTGCTTTCGGGGATAAAAAAATCAGAGAGAAGGATTCATCGCGTTTTACGATACAGAGCCACCGCCAAGCCCTAAAACCTCTCGGGAGGGCTACCAGGAGTTTGTTTGGGGCTCCGGAGAGGGGAATCCGTCGCCATCGTCATCATCAACCATCCTCCATCACCAATTTCATGATGCTCACCGCCGTGCGTGAGTAATTCCATCATAGGCTTGCTGGACGGTGATGGGTTGGATGAGATTTATCATGTAATCGAGTTAGTTTTGTTAGGGTTTGATCCCTAGTATCCATTATGTTCTGAGATTGATGTTGCTATGACTTTGCTATGCTTAATGCTTGTCACTAGGGCCCGAGTGCCATGATTTCAGATCTGAACCTATTATGTTTTCATCAATATATGAGAGTTCTTGATCCTATGTTGCAAGTCTATAGTCACCTACTATGTGTTATGATCCGGCAACCCCGAAGTGACAATAATCGGGACCACTCTCGGTGATGATCGTAGTTTGAGGAGTTCATGTATTCACTATGTGTTAATGCTTTGGTCTAGTACTCTATTAAAAGGAGGCCTTAATATCCCTTAGTTTCCGCTAGGACCCCGCTGCCACGGCAGGGTAGGACAAAAGATGTCATGCAAGTTCTTTGCCATAAGCACGTATGACTATATTCGGACTACATGCCTACATTACATTGATGAATTGGAGCTAGTTCTGTGTCACCCTAGGTTATGACTGTTCCATGATGAACCACATCCGGCATAATTATCTATCACCGATCCATTGCCTACAAGCTTTCCATATATTGTTCTTCGCTTATTTACTTTTCCGTTGATATTGCTATCACCACTACAAAATACCAAAAACATTAGTTTTGCTATCATTACCTTTTGTTACGGTTACCATTACTATCATATTACTTTGCTACTAAACACTTTGCTGCAAATAGTAAGTTTCTAGTTGTGGTTGAATTGACAACTCAGCTGCTAATACTTGAGAATATTCTTTGGCTCCCCTTGTGTCGAATCAATAAATTTTGGTTGAATACTCTACCCTCGAAAACTGTTGCGATCCCCTATACTTTTGGGTTATCAAGACTATTTTCTGGCGCCGTTGCTGGGAAGCATAGCTCTATTCTTTGAGTCACTTGGGATTTATATATGCTTATCATTATGAAGAACTTGAGAAATCCAAAAACCAAGACTTATCCCTCAACTACGAGGGGAGGTAAGGAACTGCCGTCTAGCTCTGCACTTGATTCACCTTCTGTTTTGAGTAAGCTTGTGACACCTAAACCTGCTTCTGCTATTCGTTCTGATATGTCGCATGTTATTGATGATACCACTTCTGCTATGCATGATACTTATGATGAAACTACTTCTACGCTTGATACTAATATGCCACTTGGTGAGTTTCTTGATGAACAACTTGCTAGGGTTAGAGAGAATGAAATTATTGAAAATGATAAAATTGATGAAAGTGATGACGAAGACTCCCCCCTAATAAATATGAATCACCTGTTATTCCCGAGGGTTATGTTTTTGAAAAAGAAGATGCTTTAGCTATTTTAGCTTGCAAAGATAGATACGAGATCAAGAGGTTATTAGCTAAATGGAAGCAGCAATCTCTTAATGCTAGAATGAAACCTGACCCTGCTTTTGCTACTTCACCTATTTGTGTTACTGATAAGGATTATGAATTCTCTGTTGATCCTGATATAATTACTTTTGGTTGAATCTGATCCTTTTCATGGCTATGAATCTGAAACTATTGTGGCACATCTTACTAAATTAAATGATATAGCCACCCTGTTCACTAATGATGAGAAATCTCGCTACGTTTATATCCTTAAAATATTTTCGTTCTCATTAAAGGGTGATGCTAAGATATGGTTTAATTCTCTTGATCCTGGTTGTGTGCGTAGTCCCCAGGATATGATTTATTACTTCTCTGCTAAATATTTCCCTGCTCATAAGAAACAAGCTGCTTTGAGGGATATATACAACTTTGTGCAAATTGAAGAAGAGAGTCTCCCACAAGCTTGGGGGAGGCTTCTCAAGTTAGTTAATGCTTTGCCTGATCATCCTATTAATAAAAATGAAATACTTGATATCTTTTATAATGGACTAACCGATGCTTCCATAGATTACCTGGATAGTTGTGCTGGTTCTGTTTTCAGGGAAAGAACACTGGATGAAGCTGAAATTCTATTGAATAAAATGTTGACAAATGAAAATAATTGGACACTTCCTGAGGCAGCTCCTAAGCCTATTCCCAAACCAACTCCGAAGAAAAGAGGTGTTCTATTTCTCAGTCCTGAAGATATGCAAGAGGCAAAGAAATCTATGAAAGAAAAAGGTATTAAAGCTGAAGATGTTAAGAATTTACCTCCTATTGCAGAAATACATGGTCTTAATTTACGGTCTGTTGAAGAAACATATGATCTTAATCCATTACCTATTGAAGAAAAACATGGTCCTAATAACCCGACACAGGTAGTAAAGGTAAATTCTCTCTATAGATATGATAAAGCTGAAATCCCATTTACTAAGTTTGCTAGCCCATGCTTAGACGAGTTTGATAAATTTATGGTTAAGCAAGAAGACTTCAATGCTTATTTTGGTAGATAATTAAAATGCAGTGCTGGTATGCTTGAACACTTGGGTGATTATACGGCTAATGTCAAAGGTTAACTTAAACTTGTTAGCAAACATGCTTCTATGGTTACCACTCAAGTAGAACAAGTACTTAAAGCTCAAAATGATTTGCTCAATGACCTGAATAGTAAGAATAATGATTATGCTGTTAGAGTGGCTACTAGAACTAGTAGAATGACTCAGGAACCTTTGTATCCTGAAGGACACCCTAGGAGAATTGAACAAGATTCTCAGAGAAATAATATAGATGCACCTAGTCCTTCTAAAAGGAAGAAAAAGAAAAATGATAGGAGTTTGCATGCTTCTAGTGAACCTATTGCTGAAACACCGGAGAATCCAAATGATATTTCTATTTCTGATGCTGAAACCCAATCTGGTAATGAACCTGAAACTAGTGATAATGTTAATGATAATATTCATGATGATGCTCAACCTAGTAATGATAATGATATAGAAATTGAACCTGCTATTGATCTTGATAACCCACAATCAAAGAATCAAAGTTATGATAAGAGAGACTTTGTTGCTAGGAAACATGGTAAAGAAAGAGAACCATGGGTTCAGAAACCCATGCCTTTTCCTCCCAAACCATCCAAGAAAAAGGATGATGAGGATTTTGAGCGCTCTGCTGAAATTATTAGACCTATCTTTTTGCGTATGCGATTAACTGATATGCTTAAAATGAATCCTTATGCAAAGTACATGAAAGATATTGTTACTAATAAAAGAAAGATACCGGAAGCTGAAATTTCCACCATGCTTGCTAATTATACTTTTAAAGGTGGAATACCAAAGAAACTTGGAGATCCAGGAGTACCCACTATACCATGCTCCATTAAAAGAAACTATGTTAAAACTGCTTTTATGTGATCTTGGAGCCGGTGTTAGTGTTATGCCTCTTTCTTTATATTGTAGACTTGATTTGAATAAGTTGACACCTACTGAGATATCTTTGCAAATGGCTGATAAATCAACTTCTATACCTGTCGGTATTTGTGAGGATGTGCCTGTTGTAGTTGCAAATGTTACTATTTGAACGGACTTTGTTATTCTTGATATTCCCGAGGACGATAGTATATCTATTATTCTTGGAAGACCCTTTTTAATACTGCAGGGGCTGTTATTGATTGCAACAAAGGCAATGTCACTTTTCATGTTAATGGTAATGAGCATACGGTACACTTTCCGAGGAAACAACCTCAAGTTCATAGTATCAATTCTATTGGAAAAATTCTATCGATTATTTTTGGAGGTTTTGAATTTCCTGTACCTACTGTCAAGAAGAAATATGATATTCTTATTATTGGGGATGTGCATATCCCCGTTGAGGTAACCTAGTGTTATTCGAAAATTCTCCGGTTCCATGTTATTCGGAATGAGTTTGTTAACAAGACTTGATCAACCTTGTTAATGGGTTCCTCTTGATGATCATGAGATGGATGAATTTAGAAAACACAACTCTCTGTACCCTCCTTTTACTTTCTGTTGTTTATATTAAATAAAATAAAAATAAATATTTTTCCATCTGTTATCTGATTTATCCGTGCAATATAAAAATACCCCGAAAATAAAAGTTCTCCAAATGCCCTAAAATTTAAATATGATTTTTCTGGAATATTTGAGAATATTTGGCACTCAGAACATAGCAGAGGGGGCATCCACCTGGCCACGAGGTTGGAGGGCGCGCCCTACCCCCCTGGGCGCGCCCCCTGCCTTGTGGGCCCACGGTGGCCCCCCTCCACTTATTCCTACACCCACACACTTCTTCTTCCTCCCACAAACACCAATATCCAGCTCAAGCACGAGTTCTAGCTCATTTTGCTGCGATTTTCGATCTCCTTGCTCAAAGCACCTCTCACAAAACTGCTTGGGGAGATTGTTCCTTGGTATGTGACTCCTCCATTGGTGCAATTAGTTTTTGTTCTAGTGCTCTATTCATTGCAAATTTTTGCTGCTTAGGTGACCCTGTTCTTGAGCTTGCATGTCAAATTTATATGCTCAAAAGTAGTTTTGATACATAATATAGGCTCTAGGCACTTGTAGGAGTAGTTGCTATCAATTTTGTTGAGTTTGGTTCACTTTTATTTTGAAGTTACTAGAAATTTCAGAATTTTTCAGAAAAAAATGAAGAGATTTTTGAGGGGCTCATCGAGTCGAAGCTCGAAGGAAAAGCAAAATGAAAAAGCAAAGAGGCCCAAATATAATCGGCCTCACACCGCGGAGGTTCTGCCGTGTGAATGGCCTTCCGATGATTTCTTGAGAGCAGCCGGGATTTATGATAATTTTTATGAATTGGCTGAGAATGCAGGCCTCACCGCCTTCCTCCACGACCAACGCGAACAATATCTCTTACTCACCAATATCTTTGTGAAAAACATTCATTTCCATGCTAGGAGCTCACCACCTACGGTGGAGTTTTATTTATATGATGAGCATAAGGAGATGTCACTTTATGATTTTTGTCGGGTTTGTTTGATCCCTTTCGAGGGCACGATAGAGGAACCACATCGCGGCGATGTGGATGGGTTTATTGATACCATCACTGTAGGGGAAACGAGGAAGGTTTCCGGTGCACGAATCACTAGCATACATTCTCCTGTTTTGCACTACTTTGCAATATTTGCTAGTTGTTGCTTAATTGGTCGCGGAAACTGTGGAAACCTTAGTGTTCCTGATATTATTATTTTGTTCCACGGTTTATTCTGTGATAACTCTGTTAGTATGGGCGGTATTATTGCTGAACGGTTAAGTCTGAACCGTACAAAGGGCCCCATATTTGGAGGCATCTATGCTTCACACCTAGCTGCACATTTTAAGATACCTATTAGGCATTATGAGAAGGAAGAAAAAATTGTTGCCCCCTATTTATTTAGATTATAAGAGTATGGTGGCACACAATTTTATTGTTAAGAATAGGGAAGGGGAGCTAAAATACAAATTGTTCTTTGATAAACATCATCCTGAGACTATTACCCTGCCTGCTCCTTCCTTGTTTGATTTATCTGCAGGCCAGTACCTTGTTCCGTTAGAGGATATTCACGCCTACCGGAACCCTACATCAGCCACAGAGCCAGAATCGGAACCACAAGTTGATCCCCCACGACAGTCTAATTACCAGTGGGATCCGGAGATGATTGCCAACCAGTGGCAATCAGAGTGTTCTTCTTCGCAGTACGACCCCAACTATCACTATGGATATCCGCCAGGCCAACCGTGGCCACAAACCAACTTAGGCCAAAAGCCTAAGCTTGGGGGAGTACGTATTTCTCACCAACATTATATTCATGTTCACACACTCATTGCTAGATGTCGGTGCGCATACCTTTTCATTGTAATATCCATGCTAGTTTATTTTCCTTTTTATGCTTTCTTCTTGTGTGTTTAATAAACCTTAAGAAAAACCAAAAAAATAGTTGTAGCTTTTAGGTAGTTTTAATTTCTATGCTTGTAGTAGTAATTAAAAAGAAAACCCAAAAAGATTTCCTGTTCTTCTTTTGCTTGTTGGGAGCTTTCCCGTGTAAATAGTTTTATTTATTTTCCTTTCTTTGGGGGTCTATAGGAGAAGACCATGAATAAATTGTGGAAGTGGCTCTTATATGCATTATTGTTGATTTAACAAAGAGCCCATATTGCCTTGTCTTTTCATGTTTATTGAATGCTTGCAGATTCCAGCTTAGTCCAATGCACGTGCACTAGTATTATTATTCACATTGTTCGGTCGTGCAAGTGAAAGGCAATTATGACGATATATGATGGACTGACTGAGATGAGAAAAGCTGGTATGAACTCGACCTCTCTTGTTTTTGTAAATATGATTAGTTCATCATTCCTGATTCAGCCTATTATGAATAAACATGTTTGCAATGACAACTAGAGATCATAGTTTCTTGTGCCATGCTTGATTAGCTAGGAGCTTATAATGGTTTACCTTGTGTGCCAACATGCTATTAAAATGGTTGTGATGTGGTATGATAGGGTGGTATCCTCCTCTGAATGATTTAAGTGACTTGACTTGGCACATGTTCACGCATGTAGTTGAAACAAAATCAACAAAGCCTTCACGATATTTATGTTCATGGTGGATTATATCCTACTCGTGCTTGCATTCGGTGTTGATTAATTTTAATGCATGTTCATGACTGTTGTCGCTCTCTAGCTGGTCGCTTCCCAGTCTTTTGCTAGCCTTCACCTGTACTAAGTGGGAATACTGCTTGTGCATCCAACTCCATAAACCCCAAAGTTATTCCATATGAGTCCACCATACCTACCTATATACGGTATCTACCTGCCGTTCCAAGTAAATTTGTATGTGCCAAACTCTAAACCTTCAAACAAATATCTTGTTTTGTATACTCGAATAGCTCATGTATCAACTAGGGTTGTCTGTATCTTCCATGTTAGGCGGGTTATTCTCAAGAGGAGTGGACTCCGCTCCTCACTCACGAGAAAATGGCTGGTCACCGGGATGCCCAGTCCCATGCTTTATGCAGATCAAATCAAAATAATTGCAAAAAAAAACTCCCCCTGGGAATCTTGTTAGTTGGAGGCACTCGTTGTTTCGAGCAAGCCATGGATTGATGCTTGTTGGTGGAGGGGGAGTATAAACTTTACCATTATGTTTGGGAACCGCCAATAATCTATGTAGCATGGAAGATATTGCCATCTCTTGGTTGTTATGTTGACAATGAAAGTATACCCTCAAAATATTATTCACCTCTATTTCAAAACCGAGCTCTGGCACCTCTACAAATCCCTGCTTCCCTCTGCGAAGGGCCTATCTATTAACTTTCCTTTTGAGTCATCATCCTCTTATTAAAAAGCACCAGTTGGAGAGCACCGCTGTCATTTGCATTCATTACTGTTAGTTTACATTGAGTATGACTTGACTGGATCTCTTTTACCATGAATTACAATGTCTAGTCAGTCCTTGATCTTTAAAGGTGCTCTGCATTTATGTTTTGCGGTCTCAGAAAGGGCTAGCGAGATACCATCTTGTTATATCATATTATGATTGTTTTGAGAAAGTGATGTCATCCAAGATTTATTATTATTGCTCGCTAGTTGATTATGCCATTGATATGAGTAAACATGAGACCTAAGCTTTATTGTGAACATGGTTAGTTTATAATCTTTGCTGAAAACTTGAATGCTGGCTTTACATATTTACAACAACAAGAGCAAACAGAGTTTGTAAAAGTTTTTCTTTATCACTTTCAGTTTGTCAACTGAATTGCTTGAGGACAAGCAAAGGTTTAAGCTTGGGGGAGTTGATACGTCTCCGTCGTATCTAATTTTCCAAACACTTTTGCCCTTGTTTTGGACTCTAACTTGCATGAATTGAATGGAACTAACCTGGACTAACGCTGTTTTCAGCAAAATTGCCATGGTATTATTTATGTGCAGAAACAAAAGTTCTCGGAATGACCTGAAACTTCATGGAACATCTTCTTAGAAATAATAAAAAATCCTTGCAAAAGATGAAGACCAGGGGGCCCACACCCTAGCCACGAGGGTGGGGGGCGCGCCTGCCCCCCGGGGCGGGCCACCTACCTCGTGGGCCCCCTGGAGCTCCTCCGACCTCAACTCCAACTCTATATATTTGCTTTCAGTGAGAAAAAAAATAGAGAGAAGGATTCATCACGTTTTACGATACGGAGCCGCCGCCAGGCCCTAAAACCTCTCGGGAGGGCTGATCTGGAGTCCGTTTGGGGCTTCGGAGAGGGGAATCCGTCGCCATCGTCATCATCAACCATCCTCCATCACCAATTTCATGATGCTCACCGTCGTGCATGTGTAATTCCATCGTAGGCTTGCTGGACGGTGATGGGTTGGATGAGATTTATCATGTAATCGAGTTAGTTTTGTTAGGGTTTGATCCCTAGTATCCACTATGTTCTGAGATTGATGTTGCTATGACTTTGCTATGCTTAATGAGTGTCACTAGGGCCCGAGTGCCATGATTTTAAATCTTAACGTATTATGTTTTCATCAATATATGAGAGTTCTTGATCCTATCTTGCAAGTCTATAGTCACCTACTATGTGTTATGATCCGGCAACCCCGAAGTGACAATAATCGGGACCACTCCTGGTGATGACCGTAGTTTGAGGAGTTCATGTATTCACTGTGTGTTAATGCTTTGGTCCGGTACTCTATTAAAAGGAGGCCTTAATATCCCTTAGTTTCCGCTAGGACCCCACTGCCACGGGAGGGTAGGACAAAAGATGTCATGCAAGTTCTTTTCCATAAGCATGTATGACTGTATTCGGAGTACATGCCTACATTACATTGATGAATTGGAGCTAGTTCTGTGTCACCCTAGGTTATGACTGTTACATGATGAACCACATCCGACATAATTCTCTATCGTTGATCCATTGCCTACGAGCTTTCCATATATTGTTCTTCGCTTATTTAATTTTCCATTGAAATTTATATCACCACTACAAAAGACCAAAAACATTACTTTTGCTATCATTACCTTTTGATACTGTTACCATTCATATTTCTTTGCTACTAAACACTTTGCTGCAGATATTAAGTTTCCAGGTGTGGTTGAATTGACAACTCAACTACTAATACTTGAGAATATTCTTTGGCTCCCCTTGTGTCGAATCAATAAATTTGGGTTGAATACTCTACCCTCGAAAACTGTTGTGATCCCCTATACTTGTGGGTTATCAACCGACTGTCTAAAGGCTGGCGTAGACAGTGCTCGCCTTCATTGTTTTCCTTCGCCTTGCTCAGATCCCCTTTCTTGCTCCCCGCTTTTGAAATCTCCAGATCTGCTCCCATCCTTTCCTACATCAGCGACCAATGGCGCCCTGGAGGGTCAAGCCCGCCTCGTCGCCAGCTTGGTACGAGACGGCTCTCGACGCGCCCAATGTTTCGGAGAAGAACCTCGCCGCCACGCGCTTGCTAACGGCGGGGGAAAGCAACAATAAGGGGAAGATTGGACTCCAGGCCGGCTCCGACGTGCCTGAGCCCGAGGGAAGCACCTTCTACCCCTTCTTCACGAGCATCATTGCTGCTGGGCTGGTTCCCCCCTTCTCTGACTTCTTTTACGAGGTCATTGATCACTTCGGACTGCAAGCGCTGCATCTTCATCCCAACTCTATCCTGCTCTTGTCGATCTTCGCCTACTACTGCGAGGCGTACCTTGGCGTGATGCCATCTGTGGCCCTTCTGTGCCACTTCTTCTTCATCCGCGCCAAGGAGGGTCACGCCTCCGGGTGTGTCAATTTCATCGCGGTCGGCAAGGCCAACTCGATCTCGAAGACGGGGAAGAAAGCCGATGGCTTTTGGAGCAAGTGGGCCATAATGGATGCTAAATGCATCCACCCATGCTTAACGCTGCCGACGGAAAGGCACCAGTCCGACAAGGGTAGGTCCTGCGCGAAGCTACCGACGAGCGGGCGACGTTGGTGCTGGAGCAGATGAAGTCCGACCTGAAGCCTGGCCACGCGAAGGCAACAAAGATTACAGGGGCCATGCTCCTGACGAAATTCCTGGCGCTGCCCGTGGCCCCACTTCAAGCCTGCACGCGCCCCTTGTGGGAACTTGGGGATGAAGAGGACAAGGTTTTCTTGAGCACAGAGGCCTTGTCCGAAGAGGAGCTGACCGCAGCTCTCCGCCTCCTGGTTGGGGATGATCAGGAGTATCCGCCGAATGTCTTTACTCCCTTGTTCCGAACAAGGACGGGGCACTGATCATGGCCTCCAAGCCGACCTTTGACGGGCATGGACTGCTGCCGCCGGTGCTCACCGGGGCCCCTATGGCGCCAACGCTGGTGGAGCTGTCTTCGGGTGAGTCCCACGGGGAGGAAGAAGACGAGGAAGAAGACTTGGAGGTGACCCCCGAAGGGACGGGGGAGACCTCCACCCTGAGTAAGGCTGACATCCTCCGTGCCTTTACTGATGATGACAAGGCCGACGCTCCCCAGGGGAACGAGGAACTGGCCGTGATCCCGACGAGGAGCAGGTCGGTGCTGATCTCCCGAGATTCTGCTGCTGTTCCAGTGCTGGATGGAGCCGCTTCCGGCTCAATTGCTTCTCCTGCTTCAGCTTCTGGGGCTAGTGCGCCCACGCCTCGAGTCGCAAAGCTCTCATACTTCAAGCTCACCAAGCGGAAGGTGGACTATGTTGCTGTGGACCAGTAGGTGCCCCACCTCGCCTTATTCCTGCTGTTGATGCTTGTTTCCAACTCTCTTTCCTTGTTGTGTAACCAGGCTGTCATCTGTGGCGAAGAGGAGAAGGGAGAGCAAGGTGGTCCCGCTTGAGTCAGTGTCGCCTCCTGCGACCGCGCCCCTCTCCATGAGCAAAGGTGGGGATGGTGCTCGTGCTTCTCCATCCCAGTCATCCTCGCGAGGCCCGGGGAGCATCCTCGGGAGGAGTCAACCCCCGAAGCGCCGCTCGCTCAGGAGGTGCCGGTGTCCGGCTCGGGTGCTGAGGTCCAAGAGGCTCAGGAGCCTCCTGCCTCCCAGGCCATGGTGGCGACGACGCTTCTTCCTCCTGCTGTGCCCTTGCTTCCAGGGTCTCCTTCCTCCTCTGCTTTCTTGGAGCGTGCCCTTTCAGAGATGACTCAGCTGCAGGAAGACCTCCTGGGTGCGGATCCGTGCCTGGTGGCTAGTCGCCTGGAGCTAGTCTCCGGTTGGCTCCATTCTAACATGGCAGTCTGAGCAGCGCTGAGCCAGGCACCGACGACCTACGAGAAGGAGAAGCAAGCCGCGGCTCGGGCAACAGCGGCTCGCGAGGCAGTGCTCAAGGACGTCGAGGCCGCTCAAGGTCGCTGCCAGGTGCTGGAGGCCGAGCTGAAGATCCTGTGTGACGAACATGCTGAAGCTGTTCGTGGCCATAAGGCAGAGGAAGAGAAGATGAAGGCCCGGGAGGACGCCGTCAAGTGTCGTGAGGCCGAGCTGGAGCAGCTGGCGCAGGCGCAGGCTGCTGAGCGCGGCCGGCTGGAGGAGCTGGAGCAGAAGGTGTAGGCTGAGAGGGCTGAGCTCAATGCCAAGGCTAAGGTTCTGGTCGAGGACCGCACGGCCTTCGTGCTTCTGGAGAAGAGGTCTCGCAAGGCCCTGAAGTCGCTTTATGAGAAGGTCTTGGAGAAGTCGTTGGCCACCAGTGAGGACGACCCCGCCCGGTTGCTCCCCTACTTGGTCGACGCGCTTGAGGAAGTTGTGCGCGGCATCGGCCCGATGGCAGAGGCCGAGGCTCGCATCCTTTCTTCAGCCGCGCTGACACGTGTCTTTATCCACCTCCATCTTTGCGATCCTGCTTCCCGCCTTGACGAGCTGTTGGAGCCTGTGGCTGATGAACACTGCTCAGCCGCCGCCGCAGCCGTGAAAGGTCAGGTGGAAGCCCTGCTGGAGAAGTTCGACGCCTTCGCCCCCATGCCCTTGACAGGTGATGCAGGTGAAGGCGACGCTACCCAGGAGGGGGCACCTCTTCCAGGTGCCGGTGGTGTTGAGGGATGACGGGCTTGCAGCTCCTTTCCTCTTGAGATTCCTGCAGCATGTAACGTGCCTCGTGGAGGCGTTTAAATTTGCACTTGACATTTGTGAGAGCAATATGTCTTGTAATATTTGTTTTGAGATTTGTGGTTTTCTTCCTATTTGCTTTATGTTGTACGTCGGCAGACCCCGACCCCGCGCATACCTCAACCGCCGTTGGCCCGACCGGAAACCAGGATAGAACCAAGGAGTGAGGGGCTATGTGACCAGTTAGGCTCCTGAGTCACGATGCTCAGGAGTCCCCCTTGACATGCAAACAACTTGTGGGAAGGAGGTGCAATGGTTGGTCTTGTGTTCTACGTCGGCAGGGCCCGACCCCGCGCATACCTCAATCACCGTTTGGCAGACCGGAAACCAGGACGGACCAAGGAGTGAGGGGTTACGTGGTTAGTTAGGTTCCTGAGTTGCGATGCTCAGCAGTCCCCCTTAACGTTCAAATGACCTTCATACCATAGCTCCGCTTGGGAGGGCGCGCGACGACCAGGTCCGAGGGACCTAGCGGGGTGGCGTATGCTAGGGCATGACCCGAGTGCAGCCCCCTTGCCCAGCCCCCTCGCGCGGCTCTCCCGAGGGGAGGCATTGCGTTGAGGCCAAGCACTGAGGCCGGAGGCTCCCTGAGGTTGATACGGCCGTGAGGCCACCCTCAGTTGTTTATCACCAGGACGGACCATGGCGCTTCCGCACTTGCACGGGCATAGCCACTCCTCGGCAGTGTCGACTGCCAGCGCAGAGCATGGTGCTTCCACTGGTACGTGGGAAGGGACTCCCTACTGCGGAGAGCCCCCGGGGCGTGTAAAGCCCCGCCCTGACACGTGGCTTGCATGGCAGGGCTAGACAAGGTGTGTCTGGGCACTCATGAGGTAGCGCGGGACTCACGAGGCCCTACCTCAAGGCGGGTTGCGCCTGGTCTTGGTTCTTGTTTGCTATATTGGTCCTGCGAGGTGGTTAGACAACCTGCACCGAACGAATCTCCTGAGGTTATCGATTAGAAGGCCAAGCACCAACGGCCCCAGGAGGTGACGTGAATGGGGCCGGCCCGCCAGATAGAGCTCGGCCGTTGGATTTATCAACGCTGAAGTGACGGGACCGAGCACAGACGCCGTGCCTAATCCTCACGCGAAGGGTCCTGAAGAAAGACGACCCGTGCGCGGCTCTCGCGATGGGCGACAATCAAGTAGGTGATACTCATAGATAGACTAAGCATGAAAGACAACCTAGCTCAAGTAAATGCATAACGATACGCGCCACTGGGTCCGGCCCGAGCGGCTTGGGGATGATGTGGCCCGAGGGGCGCCCCCAGCAAGGTAAGCTAAGGACATAAACAAGGAAAGATACATGCCACAGGGATGGACCCACGCGACATGGGAATAATGCAGCCCCCTGGGCGCTCCCAGCTAAATGAACTTGGAAAATGTCATCTGGTTCCGTTGATGAAGGGGTGTTGAGGTAGCTGAAGGTACGTGGCGAAGGGGTTGCCCCTCACGAGCCACCGGGACCTTGAGCCTTGGGAGGCTCTGGGGGTCCCGACGGTTCCTTGAGGACCATCTCCATCTCCGCCATGACTGCGTGGTGCCTGGCCTCCTGACCAGCCATGACACTCCACAGGTTGCGCTGGAAGGCAGCGGCCATGCTCGGTAGGCCGAACGGCATGTGAACGTAGCTGTGAGGTGGACCTTCGCAGCGCCCGACACGTGAAGGCCAGAAGCGCTCCTGAGATGCGGCTTGGTTGAGCCCTGGTATGTCGATGCGGACACGCAGCTCACCACCCTCGCCTAGGTGGGGAGCAGCGCTAGGTGGGCGGCGGTCGCCGTGTATTGCTCTTGCTTCCTGAAGCTCCTGAGATACCTTGGTGATGAACTCCTGAGCACCGGGCGCTCCTTGCCCAGTGTCCTCCTGGAGGAGTCGTGTCGTGAAACACGCCTCCAAGTGGTGCCTGAGTGCCTCCCTCGTGACATTGGCAAGGTCTGAGGCCCTCCAGAAGAGAGCCCCCATGGCCTGCCCAAGGAGGGCGTCGGGCGCGCCTTCCTATGCGATAGAGGGAGGCACCCCTGGTGCGGGAGCTGATCCTGACGAGGTGCCACTTGCGGCGCTGCCCTCCTGAGGTCCGGCACGGAGTTGCTGCTTCTTCTTCTTGGGGACGACCTCTGGAGGGTGCCGAGCTACATTGTGGCTGGGGTCCTTGATTGGGCTGCTTGGAAGGCGCGCTTGAGGGAGCACACCGCATCTCTTTCTTCGCAGGAGACTGTGATGATCCCACCGCTTCCTGGCATATTGAGGACGTTGTAGCCGTGGTGCGTCACGACCATGAACTTGGCCAGGGCCGGATACCTGAGGATGGCATTGTATGGCAGACGGATGTGGGCATCATCGAAGTCGATGAGCTCGGTGTCGGTAGTTGTTGCACTGTTCGAAGGTGACTGGGAGGCGGACTTGACCGATCGGCGTGGTGGAGCCTTCGGTCACTTTGAGAAAGGCTTGGTGGGATGAAGCTGATCATACGGCACTTGGAGGCTGTTGAACGTCTCGGCGGACAGGACGTTGAGCCCTGCACTACCGTCGATGAGGGTCTTGGTGACTTGCACGTTGCTGATGACGGGTGAACAAAGCATCGGGAGGACGCCGACAGTAGCCACACACTTGAGCTGGTCTGCTGAGCTGAATGTGATGGCGCACTAGGACCACCTGAGCGCGCGCATGGTCTCGAGCTTGGGAAGGACCGCGTTCACCTTGCAAGCAAACTGCTTGAAGATACCCTGTGAGATCGGGGCTTGAGCTCCGCCCAAGATGTAGGCGATGGCACGCGGCTCTTGGAAGCCCCCAGCCCCCTCGTCTTGGTGGTGATCGTCATTCCTTCTTGGTGGTAGCGGTAGTGGAGGAAGACCGGCATTGCCCTGAAGACGATCCTCACTGAGTTGATCCCTCTAGGCGCCCTCGCGAGGCTGATCCTGCCAGTGGTCCTCACAAGGCCGGTCGTGCCACTCCTAGCGCGGGCCACGGTCGTCCCAGTGTCCGCCACCACATCCTCCTCCTCGGCCGTAGCCCTAGTCGTTGCGCTCATGGCGTCGACCGAAACGTCCTTCTCGAATGGCTCTGAGCTCTTGACAGTCACTGGTGTTGTGGCTATGCAGGTTATGGAAGGCGCAGAACGGTCAGCTGCTCTTTGATGACCCGGGCTGGTCCCTGCCGCGCTTTGTGTCCGGTTCCGCCGCGAGCACGACTGCTCCCTTGCCCTTCGCGTCTTTGGCCTTGGCTTTCTTCTCCTCCGGGTCCGCAACCGGGAGCTCGAGGAGGGAGAGGCTCCCCTCCTCAGCTCTTGCGCACTTGGTCGCCAGGTTGAACAACTCCAGAGATGTGCACAGCTCCTCGTGGATGGCAAACTCCTCCTTCATCTTGACGTCGCGGATGCCATCAGAAAACGCAGAGATGGTGGCCTCATCCGTCACCTTGGGGATCTTGAGGCGGACGTTGTTGAAGCGCTGGATGTACTTCTGGAGGGTCTCTCCTGGTTGTTGCTTGATGCGGCACAGGTCAACCGCAGCCGGTGGGCGGTCGCGAGGGCCCTGGAAGTTGGTGACAAAATGGTCGTGCATCTCGTCCCAGGAGGAGATCGAGCCTGGAGGCAGATTTAGGAGCCAGAAGCGGGCACCATCCTTGAGAGCCATGGGAAACCAGTTCGCCATGACTTTCTTGTTGCCGTTGGCTGCCTCGATGCTCAGCTCGTAGAGCTGCAGGAACTCCGCATGGTCGGGGGTGCCGTCGTAGCGAGGTGGCAGATCTGGCTTGAACTTGCCCGGCCAAGCGACGCTATGTAGCTCAGGGGTGAAGGTGCGGCAGCCTGCCGTGGTCACCCAGACTCTGCACTGGTGGAGAACTTGTCCTTGATGGTGTCCGCGCACAAACGCCACAGGCGGCATGCGGTTTTGCCGTCGTGGCACTGGGAGCGCGACGGCGTTTTCTCACAGCCAAGGGACTTCTTGGCAACTTCTTTCTTCTTGCACGGGCGCCGGACGCGGAAGGTTGCGCCGTGGGGCCACGCGCCTGGGCGCCCAGACTCCATCTTGGGGCATAGGTGGTGGAGGCGCTTCTCAGGCCACGCCGCCCGCGGCTGGCGGAGGGCGAGGTGGCGAGAGGGACGGTGCGGGGGAGCCCCCTGCGGCGCTGACAAGCTCGACGATGCGGTCGAGCCAATCCTCGTAGAGGTCGTTGATTGCACGATAGCGCGGGAGCTCGCGCGCCATGCACAGAGCAGCGTGAGCATCCACGGGATCGCGATGAGCATGGGATGAGGAACTGGCCGGGGTCAGCGATGGAGTGGTGGTGCGGCCGTCCCGCCGCACCGAGGGGAGCAACGAGGATGCTTGCTGCTCGTTCCCCACTGGGCCGGTGGTGGCGTTGGTGGCATGCGACGGAGAATGATGGGGCGGCCCGCCGACCGGAGCCGTCTAAGCAACGTGGGTGGCGAGGGCAGCCCGATGCTCAGCGCTAGCGCGGCGAGCGTCTGACATGGAGACGATGGAGCAACAAACGCGGAGCGGCAGAAGGGAAGCTTCAGCACACCCCTACCTGGCGCGCCAAATGTCGGATCACGGGTTCCGGCAAAACCCTCAAGGTTCGGACACTGGGGTGCGCGCAAAGATCTCCCCCTACCGATCCACGTCCTAACTCAGCCAAGATCTTATGAACTAACTTGACGAACTCGCAACACAACAGACACAAGATTTATACTGGTTCGGGCCACCGATGTGTTGTAATACCCTATTCCAGTGTGGTGGTGGTGGATTGCCTCTCGGGCTGAGGATGAACAGTACAGGGGGAAGAACAGCCTCCTGAGGAGAGGTGTTCTTATGCTTGGTGGATGTGATTATGGGGATGAACTAGTTCTAGTCTAAGATGAGGTCGCCTCAGTCTCAGATGAGGTCGCCTCCCCCTAGCTACGGTGGTGGGTAGTCCTATTTATAGTGGCCTTGGTCCTCTTCCCAAATATTGAGCGGGAAGGGATCCCACAACGGCCAATTTGAAGGGGGGCAGCTAGTACAAGCTATCCTGACAAAAGCAGTCTTCGCCTGCCAAAGGCTCTGGTGGTGACGCCGTCTTGGGCTCCATGGTGACCTCCGTCTTGCCGTCCTTCTGGTCTTGGTCTGGTTGCACTGATATGGAAACATTTGCTTGATGCTTCAGGACTCCACGCCTGCGCCTGCTTCTTTAGCAGCGAAGAGGAAACAAGGAAACTGTGCACGCTGGCGCCCACCTGGCCTTGGTCGTCATGGCTCACGTCACTAGAACCTCGCGAGGTTTGGCCGGCCATGAACTCTCCACCCCTCGCGAGCTAGCCTGGTGAGGCCGCTCCTGAGGAGGTCTTGTGTCGCCCGCCTTGCGAGGCTTGGCCCCTCGCGAGGGTCTTGAGTCTTTGCTGGTGAAGATGGGCCGTACGGGCCCGCTCGTAGAGCCACACCATGGGCCACAGGCAGGCAAGTCTGGGGACCCCCGTTCCCAGAACACCGACAGGCGGCATCCAGGGATGATGGGATGACTTGCCGGTGGCTCCTATTCCTGCTTTGCTTCCGCAACATGAACCATGCCTCGTGGAGGCATTTAAACTTGTGCTTGGTATTCGAGAAACAATATGTCTTGTAATATTTGTTTGAAATTCTGCGATTTCCTTTCCGTTTGCTTTGGTGTTCTACGTTGACAAGGCCCGACCCCGTGCATACCTCAGCCCCATTGCGCCGTCCGGATCACTAGGACGGACCAAGGAGTGAGGGGCTACGTGGCCAGTTAGGCTCCTGATTCGCGATGCTCAGGAGTCTCCCTTGACATGCAAACAGATTATAGAAAGGAGTTGTGAGAGTAGGCCTAGTGTTCTACGTCGGCAGGGCCCGGCCCTGCGCATACCTCAACTGCCATTGGACCATCCGGATCACCAGGACGGACCAAGGAGTGAGTGGCTACGTGGCTAGTTAGGCTCCTGAGTCACGATGCTCAGGAGTCCCCCTTGATGTCCAAATGATCTTCATACCTTGGCTCCGCTTGGGAGGGCGCGACGACGACCAGGCCCGAGGGATCTGGCAGGGTGGCATACGCTCGGGCATGACCCTCGCGTAGCCCCCGTTCCCAGCCCCCTCGCGCGACTCTCCCGAGGGGAGGTGTTGCGATGAGGCGAGACACTGAGCTCGGAGGCTCCCTGAGGTTGATATGGCCATAAGGCCGCCCTCAATTGTTTATCACCAGCATGGAGCATAGCGCTTCCAGACTTGCACGGGCATAGCCGCTCCTCTGTAGTGTTGACTGCCAGCGCGGAGCATGGTGCTTCCACTGGTGTGTGGGTGAGGGCTCACTTTGAGTGGAGCTCCCAGGCGTGTACAGCCCCGGCCTAACACGTGGCTTGCATGACAGGGCTAGACGAGGTGTGTGTGGGCACTCGTGAGCCAGCGCAGGACTCACAAGGCCCTACCTCAAGGCGGGTTGTGCCTGGTCCTGGCTCTTGATGGCTGTGGTGGTCCTGCGAGATGGTTAGGTAACCTGCGCTGAGTGAATCTCCTGAGGCTATCACATGAGGAGGCCAAGCACGAATGACCCCAGGAGGTGATGTGAACGGGATCGGCCCACCAGACAGAGCTCAGCCATTGGGTTTATCGACGCTGCAGGGACGGACCCAAGCACAGGCGCCGTGCCTAGTACTCTCATGTGAAGGATCCTAAAGAAAAACGTTTGGCGCGCGGCTCCCGTGGTGGGTGGCAATCAAGCAGGGGATGACTATAAATAAATCATGCATGGGAACCAACTAGCTTAGATAGATGCGAGAATGATACATGCCGCTGGGACGGACCTGAGCGGCCTGGGGATGATGCAGCCCGAGGGGCGCCCCGAGTAAGGTAAGCTAAAAAAATGCAAGAGGATACACGCCGCAGGGACAGGCCCATGCGACCTCGGAATAATGCAGCCCGAGGGGCACTCCCAGCTGAATGAACTTGGAAAATGTCACTTGGTTTTGTTGTTGAAGGAGCGTTGGGGTAGCTGAAGGTGTGTGCTGAAGAAGTCACTCCTCATGAGCCACCAAGACCCTGAGCCTCGGGAGGCTCTGGGGGCTCAGGTGGCTCCCTAAGGACCATCTCCATCTCCGCCAGGACCGCATGATGCCTGGCCTCCTGGGTCACCGGGATGCTCCGTATGTTGCGCTGGAAGGCGGCTGCCATGCTCGGCAGGCCAAACGACATGCAAAGGTAGCTGTGAGGTGGACCCTCGCACCGGCCAGCGCGCGAAGGCCAGAAGCGCTCCTGAGATGCGGCCCTGTTGAGCCCTGGGATGTCGATGCAGACGCGCAGCTCGCCACCCTCGCCTGGATGGGGAGCTGCACCAGGTGGGTGGTGGTCGCTGCGTATTGCCCTTGCTTCCTGAAGCTCCTGGGTGGCCTTGATGATGAACTCCTGAGCGCTGGGCGCTCCTCGCCTGGTTCCCTCCTGAGGGAAATGTGCCGTGAAGCACACCTCCACGTGGTCCTAAGCGCCTCCCTCAAGATGTCGACTAGGTCTGAGGCCCTCCAGAAGAGAGCACCCGAGCTCTACCCGAGGAGGGCGCCGGGCGCGCCTTCCTACGCGAGGGAGGGGGACGCCCCAGGTGCGGGTGCCGATCATGATGTGGCACCGCTAGAGGCGCCGCTCCCCTGAGGCCCTGTGCGGAGTTGTTGCTTCTTCTTCTTCTTGGGGGTGGCCTCGGAGGGTACTATGTGCCCTCGCTGTCAAGGTCTTCGATTGCTGCGGCCTGGAAGGCGCGCTCGAGGGAGCACACCGCATCTCTTTCTTCGCAGGGGACTGTGATGATCCCGTCGCTTCCTGGCATCTTGAGGATGTTGTAGCCGTGGTGGGTCAATGCCATGAACTTGGCTAATGCTGGGTACCCAAGGATGGCATTTTACAACAGATGGATGTGTGCGACGTCGAAGTCGACGAGCTCGGTGTGGTAGTTGTCGCGCAGACCGAAGGTGACAGGGAGACGAACTTGCCCTATAGGGGTGGTGGAGCTGTCGGTCACTCCTGAGAAGGGCTTGGTGGGCTGAAGCTGATCATATGGCACTTGGAGGTTGTCGAATGTCTCGACGGACAGGACACTGAGCCCCGCGCCGCCGTCGATGAGGGTCTTGGTGACTTGGACATTGCCGATGACGGGTGAGCAGAGCATCGGGAGGACGCCGGCGGTCGCTGCGCATTTGAGCTGGTCCACTGAGCTGAAGGTGATGGCGTACTTGGACCACCTGAGCGGGCGCGTGGCCTCGAGCCTAGGAAGGGATGCATTCACCTCGCGAGCAAACTGCTTGAAGATACACTGAGATGCTAGGGCCTGAGCTCCGCCCAAGATGCAGGCGATAGCACACGGTTCCTGGAAGCCCCCAGCCCCTCATCCTGATGGTGGTCGTCGTTCCTTCTTGGTGGTGGCGGCAGCGGAGGGAGGCCAGGATTGCCCTGAGGATGGTCCTCCCAAGGCTGGTCACGCCAGGCGCCCTCACGACGCTGCTCCTATCAGTGGTACTCACGAGGATTGATCCCGCGGGCAGGTTCAGGAGCCATCAGCCGGCGCCATCCTTGAGAGCCATGGGAAACCAGTTCGCCATGACCTTTTCATCGCCGTTGGCCACCTCGATGCTCAGCTCGTAGAGCTGCAGGAACTCTGCGGGGTCGGGGGTGCCATCATAGCGCGGAGGCAGATCCGGCTTGAACTTGTCTGGCCAAACGACGGTGCGCAGCTCAGGAGTGAAGGCGCGGCAGCCTACGGTGGCCACCGAGGCCCTCTGCAGGGGCGGAGCCTGCCCTTGATGTCCTCGCACCGCCGCCGCAGGTGGCACGCGGGCTTGTCATGGTGGTGCCGGGAGTGCTGGAGCATTTTCTTGCGACCGGGGAACCTCTTGGCATCTTCCTTCTTCGTGCGCGGGCACACGGCATGGCGGATCATGCTGCGGGGCCGTGTGTCTTGGGGCGAGGACACCGTCTTGACACGGAGGGGGCGGTGGCGCTTCGTAAGCTGCGCGTCCCGGCGCGAGGGTGCCGTCTTGATGCGGAGGCTGGGGAGGCGCTCCGTGAGCTACATCGCCCGCGGCTGGAGGTGGGCGAGGCAGCGAGAGGGATGGTGCAAGGGAGCTCCCATCGGCGCTGACGAGCTCGGTGATGCGGTCTAACCAGTCCTCATAGAGGTCATCGACTGGGCGGTAGCGCAGGAGCTCACGTGCCATGAGCAGCGCAGCCTGCGCATCTGTGGGTCCGCGGCGAGCGTGAGACGATGAGCCGGCCGGAGTCAGCGACGGGGTGGCGGTGCGAGTGTCCCGCCGCACAGAAGGGTGCAGTAAGGACGCTTGCTGCTCGTTTCCCGCCGGACCGGTAGCGACGTTGGCAATAGGAGATGGAGAACAACGGGGAGGCCCACCGACAGGGGCTATCTGAGCGACACTGGCGGCGAGGGCGGCCCAGCGCTCGGCGCGGGCTCAACACGCGTCTGACATGGATTCGGTGGAGCGATGGAACGTGGAACAACAGAAGGAAAGCTTCAGTGCACCCCTACCTGGCGCACCAAATGTCGGATTTCTGGTTCTGGCAAAATGCTTGAGGTTCAAACAATGGGATGCGCACGAAGATCTCTCCTCCCTCCTGCACTCTCCCTCATCGCGATCTCAAGGCTAAGCGCATCGACCTTGCAGAATAAAGGGACACAAGATTTATACTGGTTCGGGCCACTGATGTGTTGTAATACCCTACTCCAGTGTGGTGTGGTGGATTGCCTCTTGGGTTGAGGATGAACAGTTACAAGGGAAGAACAGCCTCCTCAGGAGAGGTGCTCTTATGCCTGGTGAGTTTGTGTGTATGAGGGTGGAATGGATCTCTCCCCGGATCCATCTGTTTGGATCAGTTGCCTCCTACGGTGGTGGCTAGCCCTATTTATAGAGGCCCTGGTCCTCTTCCCAAATGCTGGCGGGAAGGGAGGCCACAACGGCCAAATTTGAAGGGAGACAACTAGTACAAGCTATACTGACTAAAGGTGGTCTTTGCAAGCCAAAGGCTCTGGTGGTGACTCCGTCCTGGGCTCCACAGTGACCTCCGTCCTGTCGTCCTGCTGGACTTGGCCTCGTTGCACTGATATGGAAACCTTTGCCTGATGCCTTGGGGCTCCTCGCCTACGCTTGCCCCTTTAGCACCAAAGAGGAAACGAGGACACTGCACGCGCTGGCACCCGCCTAGCCCTGGTCGTCATGGCTTGCGTCATAGGAACCTCGAGTACTCCGAAAAATTCCCGAAATACTTTGGAACCATTCCGGTGTCTGAATATAACCTTCCAATATATCGATCTTTACCTCTCAACCATTTTGATACTCCTTATCATGTCCGTGATCTCATCTTGGACTCCGAACAAACTTCGGTCATCAAATCACATAACTCATAATACAAATCGTCATCAAACGTTAAGCTTGCTGACCCTACGGGTTCGAGAACTATGTAGACATGACCGAGACACATCTCCGGTCAATAACCAATAGAGGAACCTGGATGCTCATATTGGTTCCTACATATTCTACGCAGATATTTATCTGTCAAACCGCATAAGAACATATGTTGTTCCCTTTGTCATCGGTATGTTACTTTCCCAAGATTCGATCGTCGGTATCATCGTACCTAGTTCAATCTCGTCACCGGGAAGTCTCCTTACTCATTCCATAATGCATCATCCGGTAACTAACTCATTAGCCACATTGCTTGCAAGGCTCATAGTGATGTGCATTACCGAGAGGGCCTAGAGATACCTCTCTGATACACAGAGTGAAAAATCCTAATCTTGATCTATGCCAACTCAACAAACACCATCGAAGACACCTATAGAGCATCTTTATAATCACCCAGTTACGTTGTGATGTTTGATTGCACACAAGGTGTTCGTCCGGTATTCGAGAGTTGCATAATCTCATAGTTAGAGGAACAGGTATAAGTCATGAAGAAAGGAATAGCAACAAAACTAAATGATCATTATGCTAAGCTAACGGATGGGTCTTGTCCGTCACATCATCTCCAATGATGTGATCCTGTTCATCAAATGACAACACATGTCTATGGTCAGGAAACATAACCATCTTTGATTAATGAGCTAGTCAAGTAGAGGCATACTAGGGACATTCTGTTTTGTCTATGTATTCACACATGTATCAAGTTTCCGGTTAATACAATTCTAGCTTGAATAATAAACATTTATCATGATATAAGGAAATATAAAAAACAACTTTATTATTGCCTCTAGGGCATATTTCCTTCAACAACTACATGGACTGAGTCTGTAACTTGAGGATTATCCTCATTGCTGCACTGAAGAATTACGTCTTGGAAGCATCGCTAGATGCAAGACCCGCTGCAGGAGCAACTCCGGAGGTTATGAACGTCTGGCAGAGCAAAGATGATGAGTACTCAATATTTCAGTGTGCCATGCTTTATGGCTTAGAATCGGGACTTCAAATACATTTTGAATGTCATGGATCATATGAGATGTTCGAGGAGTTGAAGTTAATATTTCAAGAAAATGCCTGAATTGAGAGATATGAAGTCTCCAATAAGTTATATAACTATAAGATGGAGGAGAATTGTTTTGTTAATGAACATATACTCAGAATGTCTGGGTACCACAACAACTTGACTCAACTAGGAGTTCATCTTCCTGATGAGAGTGTCATTTACAGAGTTCTTCAATCACTGCCACGAAGCTACAAAAGCTTCGTGATGAACTATAATATGCAAGGGATGGATAAGACAACTCCTAAGCTCTTCGCAATGATAAAGGTTGCGGAGGTAGAAATCAAGAAGGATCATCAAGTGTTGATGGTTAACAAGACCACTACACTACTGCAGGATGCTGCTAACGTGACACTATGATTAGAGACCCTTCGACGAAACTGTGTGCGATACCATAATCACATACAGTGGTGTAAAAAACTGTCAAAAAGGTGCAAAACATTTGCGATGGAGGATGCATCAAACACGGTTCAGATTTTAGTTGCATGTGCGATGCAGGGCATACATTTTAGCTTGATTAACTGTTTGCGATGAGGAGGAACAAAAGAAACGGGTAGCCAGAAGAAGGTGTGTGTGATGTATAGCATACGGTTCACTTGGATGAACTGTTTCTGATTAGGTAACACAAAAGAAACGGTTAGCCAGATCAAAGGTGTGTGCGATGTACGGCATGTGGTTCACTCGGATGAACTGTATGCGTTGAGACATGAGAGCAGAAACGGTTCAGTATAACAAGATGTTTGTGAAACGCGGCAAACAGGTCTGTAATCAGAAATGTGTGCAAATACCGATAATAACATAAACGGTTCCCTAATGTGGTCCGTGTTCATCTGATCATCATCTCCTTCTTGTGCTAGCTCGATGTTCCTTCTATGCTAAGTTTCCATTAATTGATGGCGTTTTATGAACACGCCACTGTTTCCCGCCATTTCCTCACCTGTTTCCCGCCACCCAGTGATATTGCGCATAGGCGGCGCGCGACGCACGGAGGCGACAAGAGTAGCCTGTAGCACATCCACCTTTTCCAAGCATGCCAACCCACCAAAGTGCCTCCTCTGCCAACCACGGCCCATTGAGGCTGAGGCGCTCCCCGGCAACGTGATGGACGACGCCATGATGCGCGTCATCGCCAGGGTTGAGCAGACCTTTGGCGCATGGCGCTTGAGCACCGTGGATCAAGATAGGCATGTCAGCGCCGACATGCTGCAGCTCGCCGCACAACATGATCAATGGCACGCCGCAGAGCAAGCTAGGCGCGTCCGCGCCAATAGTCTGTGGCTCGTTGCACGACGAGACTGTTGGAGCGCCACAGAGCGAGAGGCGCAGTGCACCGCACAGCAAGAGCGGATCCATCGGCGCTTGCCTACTGTCAACACGGTGTCGCAGCTGGGTACACATCCGGTGAATACCCCCATTCCTCGCCAGGAGTGGGCAGAGTCCCTCAGCGCCGTACTTGCACTAGAGGCCGGCAGCGCCATACTGGCACCGCATGCTTGCTGCGCCATTCGCATGGGTGCCACATTTCGCCTTGTCTGCGGCCTGCTGGATGCCAACGCACTAGTCTGTAGGCTCGACCGCTTCCTTAGCCCAGGTATCCACCTGGGCGCAGTAGAGGAACATGGATGTCGCATCCTCGAGCTGGTGATCTCTGATGAAATAGCCAACTTGGAGCTCGAGATCGCGTCAAGATGTACCGCGAGCGTGTCGGCCGCTTGGACGAACGCCTGCACGAGTTCAGGCAGAGCTAAGATCTATCGTAGGCAAGGGCTGCTGGTCATGGCCTCATGTGGACACGTTTTATTTTGAAAAGTCGCTTCGACGTGGATAGCTATGTATTCACAGCAATCATAGTATTGCTCTGTTTTAATGTGTGTACTCTGTTTTCCATTCTTATATGTTTTGTTTCAATGTGTGTATATACGCTTTCCATTCTGTATATGTGATTGATAACAGCTAGATTCAAATTAGTATACAAAAACAGATAGAAAATGGAATTCACAATATATATATATATTAAATGTTCATTAGTTCATCACAGAATATATATATATATAATATCATCACATATACGTGATGATACTTAACTACTAGGTACAATGCATAAAATTGAAAATGAACAATACTAAAACTAATAATCCCTCCTTGGGCCAGTATTCCAGCAGCCCCTCGCCAGCAGCTCCCTGGTGCGCGGCATCTTCCCAGTGTGGAGGCAATACTCCGCCTCCTCCGCCTCCTCCGCCTCGCAGCGCTTGACGTACCGATTGGCCTCTTTCTGGCGGACGCGCGCGGCCGATCATGCCATTTTGTTGGGCGCCCACCAGAGCTCCTCGTCGGTGGCACGCTGGAGCTTATCAGCCAACCTCCACGTAGCGATGAGGCACCCAGCTCCTATGACCTTCCTCGCGAAGTACCCGTCTTCGTACACCTCCTCGACACAATGATGCGCCCACCCCCAAAGCTCCACCACCTCCTTTTTCCAGGCGGCATCACAGGCTTCACAGGCCGCCTGGTACCTAGCTTCCTTCTCCACCATCTCCTTCTTGAATGCCACTTGCCTGGCTTTCTTAGCCGGTGGCAGCGACTTTCACACACAAAGATTGTACTAGCCCCAAAACCAATCCAAAGTTGGGGGGTCCGACGCAACCTCGTCAGGCGGCGCGTAGGGGTCCTTGTCGCTGCTAATCGAGTGAGCATCCTCGGGGGGTGGCAACTCGTCGTTGGCGCGTGGGCAGACCAGCGGCGCCATGACAGAGATTTGAGAGAGAGAGAGAGAGAGGCGAGCGAGGGGAGGATGTAGATGAGAATGCACGCGGGACAATGTGAGCAAGGTAGTATTTATTGGCGGCCGAAATCTAGATCGATGGGGACTGTACACACACCGGTCGCCGAAATTTACGAGTACTGTAGTTTGAATTACAAATGATTCCCGCAGCAAAATCTATGTGTGAACATAATAGCCAAAATCCGTGTGTGAACATAATAGCTGACGGTTTCCAATGTAGAACCGTGTGTGATTAATTATCCCCGCCACTCACCTACCAAACCTCGAGCCGCGAGATAGAGTGCCAACCGTGTGGGGGCCGGTTGTCTTGCCAGATCTTTACATTTTCTTTTTTGAACACCAGATAATTTCATGGTCTGATGATTTTTCAACTCGCACACAAGTACACTAAAATATGATTTTTCAAACCGTTATGGTTAGCCGTTGCATGTAGATGTAGTTCAAATTTGAATTATGGTCATTAAATGGTTAGAAAATCACTTAAATGTCTTTAAAAGGTCAAATGACCCCTGAAATTTTCAAATTTTCACATGACAGTTGTATTAGTGCACGTTAAACATAGAAAAAAATTTGATGGCTGTAAGAGGAAGTCATCTCCCGTTCGTCATCAAACATGCATTGTTCCCTCTCGGAACCACGAACCTTCTAGTGGGTTGCTCTATTTTGTGAGGGGTGTGTGTCCAAACTTTCGTCAAACATGCCAATTTTTTTACCACATCATCTTGGTGGCATGACATTAAATCAAGCAAGGTTTCATGTTTTCTGATCATTTTTTAATTTTTTGGAATTAAAATGCCATGGCACTCCATGCATGTGTGCCCATGCCTTGAGACCAGTATGTTTGAAAATTCATTCTAATTTATTGCACGTGGAATTAACTCACACACAAGTACACGAAAATATGATTTTTCAAACCGTTATGGTTAGGCGTTACATGTAGATGTAGTTCAAATTTGAATTACCGTCATTAAATGGCTAGAAAATCACTTAAATGTCTTTAAGATGTCAAATGATCCCTGAAATTTTCAAAAATTTCACATGCAGTTGTATTAGTGCATGTTAGACGTAGAAATAAAATTGAAGGCCGTAAGAGGAAGTTATCTCCCGTTTATCATCAAACATGCATTGTTCCCTCTCGGAACCACGAACCTTCTAGTGAGTTGCTCCGGTTTGTGAGGGGCGTGTGTCCAAACTTTCGTCAAACAGGCCAATTTTTTTACCACATCTTTTTGGTGGCATGACATTAAATCAAGCAAGGTTTCATGTTTTTATGATCATTTTTTATTTTTTTGAATTAAAATGCCATGGCACTCCATGCATGTGTGCCCATGCCCTGAGACTATTATGTTTGAAAATTCATTCTAATTTACAACACATGGAATTAACTCGCACACAGGTACATAAAATTATTATTTTTCAAACCGTTATGGTTAGGCGTTGCATGTAGATGTAGTTTAAATTTGAATTATGGTCATTAAATGGCTAGAAAATCACTTACATGTCTTTAAAAGGTCAAATGACCCCTGAAATTTTTGAAAATTTCACATGACAGTTGTATTAGTGCACGTTAGTTGTAGAAATACAATTGAAGGCCGTAAGAGCAAGCTATCTCCCATTTGTCATCAAACATGCATTGTTCCCTCTCGGAACCACGAACCTTCTAGTGAGTTGCTCTGGTTTGTGAGGGGTGTGTGTCCAAACTTTCGTCGAACAGGCCAATTTTTTACCACATCATCTTGGTGGCATGACCTTAAACCAAGCAAGGTTTCATGTTTTTCTGATCATGTTTTAATTTTTTGGAACTAAAATGCCATGTCACTCCATGCATACGTATGCCTGTGTTCATGTCGTGGGACCAACATGTTTGAAAATACCTTCTAACTTACTACACATAGAATTAACTTGCACACAAGTACACATATATGATTTTCCAAACCGTTTTGGTTAGGCGTTGCATGTAGATGTAGTTCGAATTTGAATTATGGTTATTAAATGGTTAGAAAATCACTTAAATGTCTTTAAAAGGTCAAATGACCCCTAGATTTTCAAAAATTTCACATTACAGTTGTAGTAGTGCACGTTAGACGTAGAAAAAAATTGAAGGCCGTAAGAGGAAGCTATCTCCCGTTCGTCATCAAACATGCATTGTTCCCTCTCCGAACCACGAGCCTTCTAGTGAGTTGCTCCGGTTTGTGAGGGGTGTGTGTCCAAACTTTCGTTAAACATGCCAATTTTTTACCACATCATCTTGGTGGTATGACATTACATCAACCAAGGTTTCATGTGTTCCTGATATTTTCTTAATTTTTTGGAATTAAAATGCCATGTCACTCCATGCATACATATGCATGTGTCCATGTCGTGAGACAAATATGTTTGAAAATTCCTTCTAATTTACCGCACATGGAATTAACTGGCACACAAGTACACAAATATGATTTGTCAAACCGTTATAGTTAGGCGTTGCATGTAGATGTAGTTCAAATTTGAATTAAATGGCTAGAAAATCACTTAAATGTCTTTAAAAGGTCAACTGGCCCCTAGAATTTTCCAATTTTTCACATTACAGTTGTAGTAGTGCATGTTAAACATAGAGAAAAATTGAAGGCCGTAAGGGAAGCTATCTCCCGTTCGTCATCAAACATGCATTGTTCCCTCTCGGAACCATGAGCCTTCTAGTGAGTTGCTCCGGTTTGTGAGGGGTGTTTGTCCAAAATTCGTCAAACATGCCAAAAAAATTCCACATCATCTTGGTGGCATGAAATTACATCACATCAACCAAGGTTTCATGTGTTTCTGATATTTTTTTAATTTTTTGGAATTAAAATGCCATGTCCCTCCATGCTTAATTGCGTCATAGCCTTGAGACCAATATGTTTGAAAATTCCTTCCAATTTACTGCACATGGAATTGAATCGCACACAAGTACATAAAATATGATTTTTTTAACCATTATGGTTAGCTGTTGCATGTACATGTAGTTCAAATTTGAATTACGGTCATTAAATGGCTAGAAAATCACTTAAATGTCTTAAAAGGTCAAATGACCCCTGAAATTTTCCAAAATTTGACATGATAGTTGTATTAGTACTACAAAATTTCTCGTATATTTAAAACACCATCCGTTGCCACTGTACCCCGAATTTGTCTTTCACAGCTAATAAAAAATATCTACTACATCACACGTAGTTGTTTTCTAGGAACCGTTTGCGATGAACATATCTGGGTCTATTTAAGTCTCGCTCCTTAAGCTTCGCCGGCTCATCTGCTCCAGTGCCAGTGTCGGCGTTCTAGGAACGGTGGTCCCCAAATTTGCCTGCCTGCGGACCATGGCGTGGCTGTGCTGGCAGGTCTGTATGGCCCATCATCATCAACAAGGCATTCAAGACCCTCGTGAGGGGCCAAGCCTTGCGAGGCGGATGACGCAAGACCTCCTCAGAAGTGGCCTCACCAGGCTGCCTCACGAGGAGCGGAGATACCAAGGCGGGGAGAACCTCGCGAGGCTCTCGTGACTTGAGCCATGACGATCGACACCAGGTGGGCGCCAGGCGGGCGCCAGCGTGCGCAGCGACCTTGTTTCCTCTTTGGTGCCAAGGGGGCAAGCACAGGCGCGGAGTATCGAGGCATCAGGCAAAGGTTTCCATATCAGTGCAATGAGAGCAAGACCAGAAGGATGGGAGGACGGAGGTCACCATGGAGCCCAGGACGGCGTCACCACCAGAACCTTTGGCAGGCGAAGACCACCTTTTGTGAGGATAGCTTGTACTAGCTGCCCCCTTTCAAATTGGCCGCTGTTGTTGGCTCCCTTCCCGCTCAATATTTGGGGAGAGGACCAGAGCCTATATAAGTAGGACTAGCCACCACCAAAGAGGGGAGATCCGATCTGATAAAAGGCCAACCCTTAGCTACACCAAGCACAAGAACACCTCAACCACAGGAGGTTGTTCGTCCCCTTGTATTTTTCTTCATCAGCCCAAGAGGCAATCCACCACCACCACACTGGAGTAGGGTATTACACCACATCAGTAGCCTGAACCAGTATAAACCTTGTGTCTTTGTGTTGCGAGTGCGTCGAGTTCGTCTGTGAGACTTTAGCGAGCTAGGGCGTAGATCAGTAGGAGGGAAAGAACTTCGCGCGCACCCCAGAGTTCGAACCTCAAGGGTTTGCCAGAACCCGTGATCCGATAGCCGACAACCCTCGAATCCCGACCCCCATTCCCACACCCCATTCTTGCAAAGATGACGCCATGTAAACGCTTCGTGAAGGCCCGTACGATGGTCGCGTCA
>NC_041380.1:194739078-194785228 GCF_002162155.2 Triticum dicoccoides
CGAGACGGCTGGAGCAGCCAAGACGGCTGCAGCTGCTGCTGCGACGGCGGTTGCAAACGCCAAGAGCGCTCGAGCCGTCGTCTGTGCCGCTGATGTCGCCCTAGCCCGGATCGAGGCCATCCACGCCAAGATCGAGGATGCACACGCCAAGATATTCCAGGCCACCTCGGACTCTAGCATGCAACCCATGTCTAAAAAGGTGGTGGTGGCCATGGAGCACCTGCTTCCTCATGAGGTCGCCGAGCGGGAGCTAGAGATGCAGGAGGCGGCGGAGATTGGGGAGTGCTGGGAGGAGGAGTTGCGCGTGGCCAAGGTCGAGATAGAGAAGAGTTTGTCCGTCGAGGAATCGTCGGTGGAGTACCAACGCGAGCTTTGGTGCTGCCACTACTACGAGTACTACAACTTTGAGGGCGGCGCCGAGGACGGGGACGAGGACACGGTCGTCTTTAGCCAGGACAAGTCATCGACATCTCATCTCACACCAGCTATGCATAGGCCGGCGCGGTGGCGGATTTTTTAAAATTATGCGTACTTAGGCTTTGTTTTTAATGTTGGTCTTTTGTTAGAGCAATGTTTAGGTCAACTGGCTCTGTTTAATTACTAAAATTGCTCGATTCAGTAAGTGTGGTATGTCTACTGTACGCTCTTTTATGGCCCAAATTATCAAGCGATGTTAAATTACGCAATGACATACCCGGGGAAATTTCCACCAAAATTTGAATTATCAAACTCATCCATGCGCGTAAAGCAGAAGAATCGTTTGCGATGCACACAATCATTCAAAGGGAATGGTGCGGCGGCACCGCGCGTAAAGTTTCCCTCCACATTTCGCAAATTTTGTCCTACCGCCAAAATATCTACCCCACCCCCTTTTCTTCCTGACTACAAGTCACATTTCCCCTGCTTCCTCCTTCCTTCCTTCCTTGCTAAGCTATAGCCGCCTCCTTGCTCTCGCCGTCTCGCATCCTACTGCCTGGGTCGCCATGGTCTTCTTCAAAGACCTCTCCAACGGTTCATCCTCCGATGACTACTCCTTCACCACCTGGGTATGCCTCTCTTCTCTCTCTCTGGCTATGACTTGGAATGAAGGATTTTTACCCGGCGGTCGATTTGAGCCATTTCTTCCTCTTGTAGCTCCCTAAGACCATCAGTGGCAATGAATGGAGTGGGGTGGCTGAAGACCTATGTGCTCATTGTCACCATCAATCTCCATGCGTGAAGCTAGTTGCGTTTGATTCTCTGGACAGTGGGAGGAAGTTTCTGGCATGTGCAGAGAAGGTTAGACCTTCTTTCATTGTTACAAATCTTTCTTAGATGTGATTCAGACACTGTCACGGTCCCAACCCATTCATACCACACCTTCAATCAAACGCATCCTAAGACAGTGTCACAGTTTGTACCTAGTATCTTAAATTGTTGCCATCTCATCAGCAGGGCCATTAGAAAATTATTTGGCACTGCTTCAGCAGTTTGTGCAGCCAACTTCGGTTCACACATCCGAGCAGCCAAGCAGTAAAATAATAAATCTTTATGGCACGAAGGAACTGGGCATCGGAGGAACTGCGTGCTCTGGAGTCCGGGTCCCTAATTTTTTCCGCTGCATCGGCTCGCCAGTGCAGGGCACCGGTGAGAGATGTAGCAATAGTTGTCTTTACCCTAGTTTGGGCATACATAGTGGACGGCCTTAGTGCTATTAGTTCTATGTTACTAAATTTGTGCATGTACACACCTGTTAGTATCAATTTGCTGTCATCCAAACACTCTCGCTATGCGGTTGTAGTTATATTTACCTTCCTCATAAAATGTTCAATTTATTATTTATTGTACATGGGTAAGAACTTGTAGCATCATTGTAGTTAATTATAGCTTCTGATGTTCCAAAATTTGGTTGTTGTCTCAGTACCAATTATTTCATTTGCACATTGATCTTTTCTAGAAGATATGTGATAATTAACATGTTTCTTCAGTTTTTCAAAATAAGCATTGGTGATTTTCTATGTTGCTATAAACCCATTTCCCCTACAATTGTTACTGGTCTAGTTTTAAATATTATAGGATGAATGGAAGTGTTCTTACTTGGAGTGGGTTGATCAAGAGTGGCCATAGTCTTTGAAGATGTGCCTAGCGAAGCTCTGGAGCATGTATGAGGAAGAGAACATACGTAGGCTTAGAAAAAGTGTTGTCAATGCTGATGCATATCTCAAGATGCGGGATAAAAAGTTGAAGGTGGAGAATGAGCTCAGATTTTTTTAAATCAGACTTTGCTAAGATGGTGTTGGCGAAGGAGGAGGCACTTTCCCAGTTGGCCCGTGCAAAAAGGGTTCTTACTAAACTGAAAGCAGAGGTGGATAAGACGAGCCTGGATGATCTCGATTAGGGAAATGAATATATTGTGCTTATGAAGTTGAACTAGCTATATGTTGTACTGTGATGTTCTCATGTAGCTACCGTACTATGATGTTATAATATATTTATGTGCCTGACATGAAATTGGCAAACAGCTGTTCGATACGAAATGTGAATTTTCATAGTACTAGAATTATTAATTGTAAACTAATAAACCTATTGAATGTGTCATGGACCTTTGCAACCGGTTCTAGTAGTAAAAGCGCTTGCGATGGATAGCCCAGCACCACACAGTTTTCTTCAACAAATCGTGTGTGATATAGTTGATAAAAGCAAACAGTTAACCATGGCAAACCATGTGTGATAGTTACACCTTTCACACGCGAGCCTACACATAAAACTGTGTGGGATGTACGTCCAAACGGAAACGTGGTCCCTGGATTGACTATGTGGGATGTACATAAGAACGAAAACGTATTCCTTGTATTGACGGTGTGTGATATACATATGAACGGAAATGTTTTCTGGGATTCACCGTGTGGGATGTACATACCTACGGAAATGATTTTCTCGGATTACCATGTGGGGTGTACATACCTATGGAAATGATTTGGTTTCGATGCCTTGCCCGATCGCACACAGCCCCAACCTGGGTCCCAGGAGGGCCTATCTCTGACGATTTCTGGGTCGTGTGCGAAGGACACCCTATCGCACACACTCACTTGGGGACGGTTCCAAATGTCGTTGCGGAAGGGGTTAAAAACCGTTTGTTTAGGACCGACACGTACCGGTGCTAGTTTCAAGAAAAGGGGCAAAGGGAAGAAGGGGGACTTCAAGAAGAACGGGAAGCAAGTTGCTGCTCAAGTGAAGAAGCCCAAGTCTGGACCTAAGCCTAAGACTGAGTGCTGCTACTACAAAGGGACTGGTCACTAGAAGTGGAGCTGCCCCAAGTATTTGGCGGATAAGAAGGATGGAAAAGTGAAAGGTATATTTGATATACATGTTATTGATGTGTACCTTACTAATGCTCGTAGTAGCGCCTGGGTATTTGATACTGGTTCTGTTTCTCATATTTGCAACTCGAAACATGGGCTACGGATTAAATGAAGATTGGCTAAGGACGAGGTGACGATGCGTGTGGGAAATGGTTCCAAAGTCGATGTAATCACCGTCGGCATGCTACCTCTACATCTACCGTCGGGATTAGTTTTAGACCTGAATATTTATTATTTGGTGCCAGCGTTAAGCATGAACATTATGTCTTGATATTTTTTGATGCGAGAAGGTTATTCATTTAAATCAGAGAAGAATGGTTGTTCTATTTATACGAGTAATATTTTTTATGGTCATGCACCCTTGATGAGTGGTCTATTTTTGTTGAATCTCGATTGTAGTGATACACATATTCATAATATTGAAGCCTAAAGGTGCAAACTTAATAATGATAGTTCAACTTATTTGTGGCACTGCCGTTTAGGTCATATTGGTGTAAAGCGCATCAAGAAACTCCATGCCGGTGGGCTTTTGGAATCATTTGATGCTCACGAACCATGCCTCATGGGCAAGATGACTAAGACTCTGTTCTTCGGAACAATGGAGCGAGAAACAGACTTATTGGAAATAATACATACTGATGTATGCGGTCCGATCAGTGTTGATGCTCACGGCGGGTATCTTTATTTTCTGAACTTCATAGATGATTTGAGCAGATATGGGTATATCTACTTGATGAAACATAAGTATGAAACATTTGAAAAGTTCAAAGAATTTCAGAGTGAAGTGGAAAATCATTGTAACAAGAAAATTAAGTTTCTATGATCTGATCATGGAGGTGAATATTTGAGTTATGAGTTTGGTCTTCATTTGAAACATTGTGGAATAGTGTCGCAACTCACGCCACCTGGAACACCACAGTGTAATGGTGTGTTCGAATGTCGTAACCGCATTTTATTAGATCTGGTGCGATCTATGATGTCTCTTACTGATATACCGCTATCGTTTTGGGGTTATGCTTTAGAGACGGCTGCATTCACATTAAATAGGGCACCATCGAAATACGTTGAGACGACACCATATGAATTGTGGTTTCGCAAGAAACCCAAGTTGTCGTTTCTTAAAGTTTGGGGCTGCGATGCTTATGTGAAAAAAGCTTGAACCTGATAAGCTCGAACCCAAATTGGAGAAATGTGTCATCATAGGATACCCAAAGGAAACTGTTGGGTATACCTTCTATCATAGATCCGAAGGCAAGATATTCGTTGCTAAGAATGGATCCTTTCTAGAGAAGGAGTTTCTCTCGAAAGAAGTGAGTGGGAGGAAAGTAGAACTTGATGAGGTAATTGTACCTTCTCCCTTATTGGAAAGTAGTTCATCATGGAAATCAGTTCTAGTGATTCCTACACCAATTAGTGAGGAAGCTAATGATGATCATCATGAAACCTCTGATCAAGTTACTATCGAACCTCGTAGGTCAACCAGAGCAAGATCCGCACCAGAGTGGTACGATAATCCTATTCTGGAGGTCATGTTAGTTGACCATGACGAACCTACTAACTATGAGGAAGCGATGATGAGCGCAGATTCCGCAAAATGGCTTGATGCCACGAAATCTGAGATGGGATCCATGTATGAGAACAAAGTGTGGACTTTGGTTGACTTGCCCTATTATCGGCAAGCCACAGAGAATAAATGGATCTTCAAGAAGAAGACTGATGTTGATGGTAATATTACTGTCTACAAAGCTCGACTTGTTGCGCAAGGTTTTTGGGAAGTTCAAGGAGTTGACTACGATGAGACCATCTCACCCGTAGCGAGGCTTAAGTCTGTCCGAATCATGTTAGCAATTGCTGCATTTTTTGATTATGAAATTTGGCAAATGGATGTCAAAACGGCATTCCTTAATGGATATCTTAAAGAAGAGTTGCATATGATGCAATCAGAAGGTTTTGTCGATCCTAAAGGTCCTCGCAAAGTGTGCAAGCTCCAGCGATCCATTTATTGACTGGTGCAAGCCTCTAGGAGTTGGTATTTAAGGAAATATGCCCTAGAGGCAATAATAAAGTTGTTATTTATATTTCCTTATATCATGATAAATGTTTATTATTCATGCTAGAATTGTATTAACGGGAAACATATTACATGTGTGAATACATAGACAAACAGAGTGTCCCTAGTATGCCTCTACTTGACTAGCTCATTAATAAAAATGGTTAAGTTTCCTAGCCATAGACAAGTGTTGTCATTTGATGAACGAGATGACATCATTAGAGAATGAAGTGATGGATAGGACCCATCTGTTAGCTTAGCACTATGACCATTTAGTTTATTGCTATTGCTTTCTTCATGACTTATACATGTTCCTATGACTATGAGATTATGCAACTCCCGAATACCGGAGGAACACTTAGTGTGCTATCAAACGTCACAACGTAATTGGGTGATTATAAAGATGCTCTACAAGTGTCTCTGATGGTGTTTGTTGACTTGGCATAGATCGAGATTAAGATTTGTCACTCCGAGTATCAGAGAGGTGTCTCTAGGCCCTCTCGGTAATGCACATCACTATGAGCCTTGCAAGAAATGTGACTAATGAGTTAGGTGCGGGATGATGCATTACGGAATGAGTAAAGAGACTTGCCGGTAACGAGATTGAACTAGGTATGATGATATCGACGATCGAATCTCAAGCAAGTAACATGGCGATGACAAAGGGGACAATGTATGTTGTTATGCGGTTTGACCGATAACGATCTTCGTAGAATATGTAGGAATCAATATGTGTCTCGGTCATGTCTACATAGTTCTCGAACCCGTAGGGTCCGCACACATATCGTTCGATGACGATTTATATTATGAGTTATGTGATTTGATGACCGAAGGTTGTTCGGACTCCCGGATGAGATCACGGACATGACAAGGAGTCTCGAAATGGTCGAGACATAAATATTAATATATTGGAAGATTAGATTTGGACACTGGAATGGTTCGGGTCATTTTGGATGAGTTTCAAAGTAGTGGGGGTTACCGGACCCCCCCGGGAAGTTATTGGGCCTTATGGGCCTAGTGGTGGAAGAGAGGAGGCAAGCCAGGGAGTGGTGCGCGCCCCCTAGCCCAAACTGAATTGGACTAGGGTTGGGGGCGGCCCCCCTTTCCTTCTCTTCTCCTCTTCCTTCCCCCCTTCTCCTTGGGGAATAGGAAAGGGGGGGCGAATCCAACTTGGTGTAGGACTCCCCCCTTGGGCGCGCCACCCCTTGGCCGGCCTCCTCCTCCCTCCCCCTTTATATATGTGGGAGGGGGGCACCCCATAGACACAGAAGTTGATCTTTTAGCCATGTGTGGTGCCCCCCTCCACAGTTACACGCCTCGGTCATATCGTGTTAGTGCTTAGGCGAAGCCCTATGTCGGTAACTAAATCATGCCGTCGTGCTGATGGAACCCTCCCTCGGCCTCAACTAGATCAAGAGTTCAAGGCACGCCACCGAGCTGAACGTGTGCAGATCACGGAGGTGCCATACGTTCGGTACTTGGATCGGTTGGATCGCGGAGACGTTCGACTACATCAACTGCGTTACTAAACGCTTCCGCTTTCGGTCTACGAGGGTACATAGACACATTCTCCCCTCTCGTTGCTATGCATCTCCTAGATAGATCTTGCATGATTGTAGGTAAATTTTTTCAAATACTGCGTTCCCCAACAGTGTCATCTGAGCCTGGTCTATGCGTAGATGTTATATGCATGAGTAGAACACAAAGAGTTGTGGGCGATAATAGTCATACTTCTAACCATCATGTCATACTTTAATTCAGCGGTATTGTTGGATGAAGCGGCCCAGACCGACATTACATGACCGCGTTCATGAGACTGGTTCTACCGCTGTGTTTCGCACACAGGTGGCTAGTGGGTGTCTGTTTCTCCAGCTTCAGTTGAATCCAGTTTTGACTACGCCCGGTCCTTGTTGAAGGTTAAAACATCACACTTGACCAAGAATCATTGTGGTTTTAATGTGTATGTAAGAATGGTTCTTGCTAGAAGCCCGTAGTAGCCACGTAAAACTTGCAACAACAAAGTAGAGGACGTTTAACTTGTTTTTGCAGGGCATGTTGTGATGTGATATGGTCAAAACATGACGATGTATAAATTGTTGTATGAGTTGATCATGTTTTGTAGAAGTTATCAGCAACTGGCAGGAGCCATATGATTGTTGCTTTATTGTATGAAATGCAATCGCCATGTAATTACTTTACTTTATCACTAAGTGGTAGTGATAGTCATAGAAGCAATAGCTGGTAAGACGACAACGATGATATAATGGAGATCAAGGTGTCAAGCCGGTGACAATGGTGATCATGACGGTGCTTTGGAGATGGAGATCAAAGGCACAAGATGATGGTGGCCATATCATATCACTTATATTGATTGCATGTGATGTTTATCCTTTATGCATCTTATTTTGCTTAGTACGGTGGTAGCATTATAAGATGATCTCTCACTAAATTTTAAGGTATAAGTGTTCTCCCTGAGTATGCACCGTTGCTACAGTTCGTCCTGCCGTGACACCACGTGATGATCGGGTGTGATAAGCTCTACGTTCACATACAATGGGTGCAAGCCAGTTTTGCACAAGCAGAACACTTAGATTAAACTTGATGAGCCTAGCATATGCAGATATGGCCTTGGAACACTGAGACCGAAAGGTCGAGCGTGAATCATATAGTAGATGTGATCAACATAGTGATGTTCACCATTGAAAACTTCTCCATCTCACGTGATGATCAGACATGGTTTAGTTGATATGGATCACGTGATCATTTAGATGACTAGAGGGATGTCTATCTAAGTGGGAGTTCTTAAGTAATATGATTAATTGAACTTTAATTTATCACGAACTTAGTACCAGATAGTATTTTGCATGTCTAGGTTGTTGTAGATAAATGGCCCATGCTACTGTTCCTTTGAATTTAATGCATTCCTGGAGAAAGCTAAGTTGAAAGATGATGGTAGCAAGTACACGGAATGGGTCCGTAACTTGAGGATTATCCTCATTGGTGCACACAACAAATAACGTCCTGGAAGCACCGCTAGGTGCAAATCCCGCTGCAGGAGCAACACCAGATGTTATGAACGTCTGGCAGAGTAAAGTTGATGACTACTCGATAGTTCAGTGTGCCATGCTTTACGGCTTAGAATCAGGAATTCAACGACGTTTTGAACGTCATGGAGCATATGAGATGTTCCAGGGGTTGAAGTTAATATTTCAAGCAAATGCCCATATTGAGAGATATGAAGTCTCTAATGAATCCTACATATGCAAAATGGAGGAGAATAGTTCTGTCGGTGAACATATACTCAGAATGTCTGGGTACCACAACCACTTGACTCAACTGGGAGTTAATCTTCCTGATGATAGTGTCATTGACAGAGTTCTTTAATCACTGCCACCAAGCTACAAAAGCTTCGTGATGAACTATAATATGCATGGGATGGATAAGACAATTCCCGAGCTCTTTGCAATGCTAAAGGCTACGGAGGTAGAAATCAAGAAGGAGCATCAAATGTTGATGGTCAACAAGACCACTAGTTTCAAGAAGAAGGGCAAAGGGAAGAAGGGGAACTTCAAGAAGAATGACAAGCAAGTTGCCGCTCAAGTGAGGAAGCCCAAGTCTAGACCTAAGCCTAAGACTGAGTGCTTCTACTGCAAAGGGACTGGTCACTGGAAGCGGAACTGCCCCAAGTATTTGGTGGATAAGAAGGATGGAAAAGTGAAAGGTACATTTGATATACATGTTATTGATGTGTACCTTACTAATGCTCGTAGTAGCGCCTGGGTATTTGATACTGGTTCTGTTGCTCATATTTGCAACTCGAAACAGGGGCTATGGATTAAACGAAGATTGGCTAAGGACGAGGTGACGATGCACGTGGGAAATGGTCCAAAAGTCAATGTGATCGTCATCGGCACGCTACCTCTACATCTACTTTCGATATTAGTATTAGACTTGAATAATTGTTATTTGGTGCCAGCGTTGAGCATGAACATTATATCTGGATCTTGTTTGATGCAATACGGTTATTCATTTAAATCAGAGAATAATGGTTGTTCTATTTATATGAGTAATATCTTTTATGGTCATGCACCCTTGATGAGTGGTCTATTTTTATTGAATCTCGATAGTAGAGATACACATATTCATAGTATTGAAGCCAAAAGATATAAGTTTAATAATGATAGTGCAACTTATTTGTGGCACTGTTGTTTAAGTCATATTGGTGTAAAGCGCATGAAGAAACTCCATGCAGATGGGCTTTTGGAATCACTTGACTAGGACTCCGTTCTCCTGAACAATGGAGCGAGTAACAGCCTTATTGGAAATAATACATACTGATGTATGCGGTTCGTTGAGTGTTGATGCTAAAGCCGGGTACCGTTATTTTCTGAACTTCACTGATGATTTGAGCAGATATGGGTATATCTACTTGATGAAACATAAGTCTGAAACATTTGAAAAGTTCAAAGAATTTCAGAGTGAAGTGGAAAATCATTGTAACAAGAAAATTAAGTTTCTACGATCTGATCATGGAGGTGAATATTTGAGTTATGAGTTTGCTCTTCATTTTAAACAATGTGGAATAGTTTTGCAACTCACGCCACCTGGAACACCACAGCATAATGGTGTGTCCAAACGTCGTAACTGCACTTTATTAGATATGATGCCATCTATGATGTCTCTTACTGATTTACCGCTATTGTTTTGGTGTTATGCTTTAGAGACGGCTGCATTCACATTAAATAGGGCATGATCGAAATCCGTTGAGACGACACCATATGAATTGTGGTTTGGCAAGAAACCCAAGTTGTCATTTCTTAAAGTTTGGGGCTGCTATGCTTATGTGAAAAAGGTTCAACCTGATAAGCTCGAACCCAAATTGGAGAAATGTGTCTTCATAGGATACCCAAAGGAAACTGTTGGGTACACCTTCTATCACAGATCCGAAGGCAAGATATTCGTTGCTAAGAATGGATCCTTTCTAGAGAAGGAGTTTCTCTGGAAAGAGGTGAGTGGGAGGAAAGTAGAGCTTGATGAGGAAACTGTACCTTCTCCCTTATTGGAAAGTAGTTCATCACAGAAATCAGTTTTAGTGATTCCTACACCAATTAGTGAGGAAGCTAATGATGATCATCATGAAACTTCTGATAAAGTTACTACCGAACCTCATAGGTCAACCAGAGCAAGATCCACACCAGAGTGGTACGGTAATCCTGTTCTGGAGATCATGTTACTTGACCATGACGAACCTACTAACTATGAGGAAGCGATGATGAGCCCAGATTCCGCAAAATGGCTTGATGCCACAAAATCTGAGATGGGATCCATGTATGAGAACAAAGTGTGGACTTTGGTTGACTTGCCCGATGGTCGGCAAGCCATAGAGAATAAATGGATCTTCAAGAAGAAAACTGACGCTGACGGTAATATTACTGTCTACAAAGCTCGACTTGTTACACAAGGTTTTTGACAAGTTCAAGGAGTTAACTATGATGAGACCTTCTCACCCATAGCGATGCTTAAGTCTGCCGAATCATGTTATTAATTGCCGCATTTTATGATTATGAAATTTTGCAAATGGATGTCAAAACTGCATTCCTTAATGGATATCTTAAAGAAGAGTTGTATATGATGCAATCAGAAGGTTTTGTCGAGTAAAGAGACTTGTCGGTAATGAGATTGAACTAGGTATGATGATATCGACGATCAAATCTCAGGAAAGTAACATAGCGATGACAAAGGGAAAGACGTATGCTGGTATGCGGTTTGACCGATAAAGATCTTTGTAGAATATGTAGGAACCAATATGAGCATCCAGGTTCCGCTATTGGTTATTTACCGAAGATGTGTCTCGGTCATGTCTACATAGTTCTCGAACCCGTAGGGTCTGCACGCTTAACGTTCGATAACGATTTATATTATGAGTTATGTGATTTGATGACCGAAGGTTGTTCGGAGTCCCGGATGAGATCACGGACATGACAAGGAGTCTCTAAATGGTCGAGACATAAATATTAATATATTGGAAGATTACATTCGGACACTGGAATGGTTTGGGTCGTTTTGGATGAGTTTCAGAGTACCGGGGGTTACCGGACCCCCCGGGAAGTTATTGGGCTTCATGGGCCTAGTGGTGGAAGAGAGGAGGCAACCCAGGGAGCGGTGCGCCCCCTAGCCCAAACCGAATTGGACTAGGGTTGGGGTGAGGGCGGCCCCCCTTTCCTTCTCTTCTCCTCTTCCTTCCACCCTTCTCCTTGTGGGAATAGGAAAGGGGGGGGGGGCGAATTCAACTTGGAGAAGGACTCCCCCCCTTGGGCGCGCCACCCCTTGGCCGTCCTCCTCCTCCCTCCCCCTTTTATATATGTGGGAGGGGGCACCCCATAGACACACAAGTTGATCTTTTAGCCATGTGCGGTGCCCCCTCCTGAGTTACACACCTCGATCATATCGTTGTAATGCTTAGGCGAAGCCCTACATCGGTAACTTCATCATCACCGTCACCATGCTGTCGTGCTGACGTAACTCTCCCTCAGCATCAACTGGATCAAGAATTCGAGGCACGTCACTAAGTGAACGTGTGCAGATCACGGAGGTGCCATATGTTCGGTACTTGGATCGGTTGGATCGCGAAGACGTTCGACTACATCAACCGCGTTACTAAACGCTTCCGCTTTCGGTCTACGAGAGTACGTAGTGATACGTCTCCAACGTATCTACTTTTCCAAACACTTTTGCCCTTGTTTTGGACTCTAACTTGCATGATTTGAATGGAACTATCCCGGACTGACGCTGTTTTCAGCAGAATTACCATGGTGTTATTTATGTGCAGGATCAAACGTTCTCGGAATGACCTGAAACTTCACGGAGACACTTTTCAGAAAATAAGAAAAATACCTGCCAAAGATGAAGGCCAGGGGCCCACCGCCTTGCCACGAGGGTGGGGGGCGCGCCCCCCTCAGTCGTGGGCCCCCTGTTGCGTCTCCGACTCCAACTCCACCTCCATATATTGAGTTTCGATGAGAAATCAGGGAGAAGAAATCATTGCGTTTTACGATACGGAGCCGCCGCCAAGCCCTAAAACCTCTCGGGAGGGCTAATCTGGAGTCTGTTCGGGGCTCCAGAGAGGGGAATCCGTCGCGATCGCCATCATCAACCATTCTCCATCACTAATTTCATGATGCTCACCGCCGTGCGTGAGTAATTCCATCTTAGGCTTGCTGGACGGTGGTGGGTTGGATGGTTTCTATCATGTAATCGAGTTAGTTTTGTTAGGGTTTGATCCCTAGTGTCCACTATTTTCTGAGATTGATGTTGCTACGACTTTGCTATGCTTAATGCTTGTCACTAGGGCCCGAGTGCCATGATTTCAGATCTGAACCTATTATGTTTTCATCAATATAAGAGTGTTCTTGATCCTATCTTGCAAGTCTATAGTCACCTATTATGTGTTATGATCCGTTAACCCCGAAGTGACAATAATCGGGATACTTACCGGTGATGACCGTAGTTTGAGGAGTTATTCACTATTTGTTAATGCTTTGTTCCGGTTCTCTATGAAAATGAGGCCTTAATATCCCTTAGTTTCTGTAAGGACCCCGCTGCCACGGGAGGGTAGGACAAAAGATGTCATGCAAGTTCTTTTCCATAAGCACGTATGACTATATTCGGAATACATGCCTACATTATATCAATGAATTGGAGCTAGTTCTGTGTCACCCTAGGTTATGACTGCTACATGATGAACCACATCCGGCATAATTCTCCATCACCGATCCATTGCCTACAAGCTTTCCATATATTGTTCTTCGCTTATTTACTTTTCCGTTGCTATTGCTATCATCACTACAAAATACCAAAAACATTGCTTTTACTACCGTTACCATTTGTTACCGTTATCACTACTATCATATTACTTTGCTACTAAACACTTTGCTGCAGATATTAAGTTTCCAGGTGGGGTTGAATTGAAACTTAGCTTCTAATACTTGAGAATATTCTTTGGCTCCCCTTGTGTTGAATCAATAAATTTGGGTTGAATACTCTACCCTCGAAAACTGTTGTGATCCCCTATACTTGTGGGTTATCAAGACCATTTTCTGGCGCCGTTGCCGGGGAGCATAGCTCTATTCTTTGAGTCACTTGGGATATATATCTGCTTATCATTATGAAGAATTTGAGAGATCCAAAAACCAAGATCTATCCCTCAACTACGAGGGGAGGTAAGGAACTGACATCTAGCTCTGCACTTCATTCAGCTTCTGTTTTGAGTAAGCTTGCGACACCTACACCTGCTTCTGCTATTCGTTCTGATATGTCGCATGTTATTGATGACGCCACTTCTGTTATGCATGATACTTATGATGAAACTACCTCTATGCATGATACTACTGTGCCACTTAGTGCTTTTCTTGATGAACTACTTGCTAGGGCTAGAGAAATTGAAAATATTGAATCTGATGATACTAATGAAAGTGATGATGACGAACCACTTGCTATCCCTAAGGGTTATGTATTTGATCAAGATGCTTCTTTAGCTATTTTAGCTTGCAGAAATGGAACTGAACTTAAAAAAATTATTAGCTAAATGGAGTAAGCAATCTCTAAATGATAGAATGAAACCTGACCCTGCTTTGGCTACTTCACCTATCTTTGTTACTGATAAGGATTATGAATTCTCTGTTGATCCTGATATAATTACTTTGGTTGAATCTGATCCTTTTCATGGTTATGAATCTGAAACTGTTGTGGCACATCTTACTAAACCGAATGATATAGCTATCCTGTTCACTAAAGATGAGAGAACTCGCTACTTTTATATCCTTAAAATATTTCCGTTCTCATTAAAGGGTGATGCTAAGATATGGTTTAATTCTCTTGATCCTGGTTGTGTGCATAGCCCCCAAGATATGATTTATTACTTATCTGCTAAATATTTCCCTACTCATAAGAAACAAGCTGCTTTAAGGGATATATATAATTTTGTGCAAATTGAAGAAGAGAGTCTCCCACAAGCTTGGGGGAGGCTTATCCAATTACTTAATGCTTTGCCTGATCATCCTCTTAAGAAAAATGAAATACTTGATATCTTTTATAATGGACTAACCGATGGCTCCAGAGATTACCTGGATAGTTGTGCTGGTTCTGTTTTCAGGGAAAGAACACCGGATGAAGCTGAAATTCTATTGAATAATATGTTGACAAATGAAAATAATTGGACACCTCCGGAGCCAATTCCCGAGCCTATTCCTAAACCAACTCCGAAGAAGAGGGGTATTCTATTTCTCAGTCCTGAAGATATGAAAGAGGCAAAGAAGTCTATGAAATAAAAAGGTATTAAAGCTGAAGATGTTAAGAATTTACCTCCTATTGAAGAAATACATGGTCTTAATTTACCGCCCGTTGAAGAAACATATAATCCAAATCCTTTACTTATCAAAGAAACTCATGGTCTTGATAACCCGACACATGTAGTAAAGGTAAATTCTCTCTATAGATATGATAAAGTTGTAATCCCATTTACTAAATTTGCTAGCCCATGCTTAGATGAGTTTGATAAATTTATGGCTAAGCAAGAAGATTTAATGCTTATTTTGGTAGACGATTGAAATAAAATTCAAATATGCTTGGACACTTGGGTGATTATATGGCTAATGTTAAAAGTCAACTTAAACTTATTAGTAAACATGCTTCTATGGGTACCACCCAAGTAGAACAAGTACTTAAAGCTCAAAATGATTTGCTCAATGAATTGAATAGTAAAGATAATGATTATGTTGTTAGAGTGGCTACTAGAACTGGTAGAATGACTCATGAACCTTTGTATCCTGAAGGCCACCCTAAGAGAATTGAGCAAGATTCTCAGAGAAATAATATAGATGCACCTAGTTCTTCTAAAAAGAAGAAAAAGAAAAATGATAGGACTTTGCATGCTTCTAGTGATCCTATTGTTGAAACACCTGAGAATCCAAATGATATTTTTATTTCTGATGCTGAAACATAATCTGGTAATGAACCTGAAACTAGTGATAATGTTAATGATAATGTTCATGATGATGCTCAACCTAGTAATGATAATGACATAGAAATTGAACCTACTGTTGATCTTGATAACCCACAATCAAAGAATCAACGTTATGATAAGAAATACTTTGTTGCTAGGAAACATGGTAAAGAAAGAGAGCCTTGGGTTCAGAAATCCATGCCTTTTCCTCCCAAACCATCCAAGAAAAAGGATGATGAGGATTTTGAGCGCTTTGCTGAAATGATTAGACCTATCTTTTTGCGTATGCGATTAACTAACATGCTCAAAACCAATCCTTATGCTAAGTATATGAAAGATATTATTACAAATAAAAGAAAGATACCGGAAGCTGAAATTTCCACCATGCTTGCTAATTACACTTTTAAGGGTGGAATACCAAAGAAACTTGGAGATCCAGGAGTACCCACTATACCATGCTCTATTAAAAGAAACTATGTTAAAACTGCTTTATGTGATCTTGGAGCCGGTGTTAGTGTTATGCCTCTCTCTTTATATCGTAGTTTGATTTGAATAAGTTGACACCTACTAAAATATCTTTGCAAATGGCTGATAAATCAACTGCTATACCTGTCGGTATTTGTGACGATGTGCCTATTGTAGTTGCAAATGTTACTATTCTAACGGACTTTGTTATTCTTGATATTCTCGAGGATGATAGTATGTATATTATTCTTGTAAGACCCTTTTTGAATACTGCAGGGGTTGTTATTGATTGCACTAAAGGCAATGTCACTTTTAATGTTAATGGTAATGAGCATACGGTACACTTTCCGAGGAAACAACCTCAAGTTCATAGTATCAACTCCATTGGAAAAATTCCATCGATTATATTTGGAGGTTTTCAATTTCCTCTTCCTACTGTCAAGAAGAAATATGATTATTCTTATTACTGGGGAGGTGCATATCCCTGTTGAGGTAACATAGTGTTATTCGAAATTTCTCCGGTTCCATGTTACTCAGAATGAGTTCATTAACAAGACTTGATCAACCTTGTTAGTGGATTCCTTTTGATGATCATGAGATGGATGAAACTAGAAGGCACAACCTTCTGTACCCCACTTTTACTCTCTGTTATTTATAATAAATAAAATAAAAATAAATAATTTTCTGTCTGTTATCTGATTATCCATGCAATATAAAAATACTCGAAAATAAAAGTTCTCCAAATGCCATGAAATTAAATATGATTTTTTCTAGAATATTTGAGAATTTATGGAACAAAGAACACACCAGGGGGGTCAACCACCGTGCCACAAGGGTTGAGGGCGCGCCCCCTACCTCGTGGGCCCACGGTGGCCCTACTCCACTTATTCCTGCACCCACACACTTCATCTTCCTCCCACAAACACGAATAACCAGCTCAAGCATGAGTTCTAGCTCATCTTGCTGCCATTTTCGATCTCCTTGCTCAAAGCACCTCTCACAAAACTGCTTGGGGAGATTGTTCCTTGGTATGTGACTCCTCCATTGGTCCAATTAGTTTTTGTTCTAGTACTTTATTCATTGCAAATTTTTGCTGCTTAGGTGATCCTGTTCTTGAGCTTGCATGTAAAATTTATATGGTCAAAAGTAGTTTTGATGCATGATATAGGCCCTAGGCACTTGTAGGAGTAGTTGCTATCAATATTATCGAGTTTGGTTTACTTTTATTTTGAAGTTACTAAAAAATTTGAGAATTTTTCAGAGGAGGAAAAATGCTTAGGAAAATGTTCCAAGGTGGTTCTTCAAAGAAGCAAGGACCCATGCTTGCAATGCGTGATGCTGACGAAGAGCCACCGAGAGACGCTCCAGTGCGTCCTTGTGAGTGGCCTTCTGAAAATTTTAAATTTTATGGATCAAGCGGGAATAAAAGAAGAATTCAACACATATTTGCGTAACATTGATCTCGTGAGCTTCAAGGAAGAGAAGTGCAGTCAGTATCATGAGCTCACTAGCTCCTTTGTGAAGAGGTTTGAATTTTCCACTTCACGTAATTCTCCAACTGTCATGTTTGATCTTTGTGATAAATCTTATACCATGGACTTAGAGGATTTTACCACTGCATGCATACTTCCACAATGGGGTAGTATAAGGGATCCTCGCAAATCTGAATTTAGAGATTTTCTTGCTGATATAACTGTGGGAGAATCTAGATATATTACACAAGCTACCATGGGGAGCATTCACTTTCTACCATACATTATTTTGCTCTCTTCATAGGTAGATGCATAAATGGTAAAGATGAAGCATGTCACGTGTGTGCTGTGTTAGGAGACAAATCATATAATTTGGGAGCCATTGTTGCACGTAGGTTGCATCTTAATAGACGTAATGGAGATTTCTTTGGTGGAATTTATGCAACCCGCATAGCTAATTTTCTTGGTATAGATGTGCGCAAAGATGATATTGAATTACCTCCTGCCTATCTAGATTTTAATGCTATGGTTCACCACCAGTTTGTCGAGAGGAACGAATCACCTCTCCAGTATCGACTAATCTTTGACACATGCCGTGCTTTCTACTCTCCTTGCTCCTACTTTCTTTCATTATCAGGCAAGAGGAGGATATACTATTACCAGAGAGGAGGCAGATGAGTACGAGAGGAGAGAGGAGGCTGCTCGTCGCCACGCTGCAGCTCAGCAGGCGATAGCTGCTGCATCACAGTATGACCCCAACAACTATTATTATGGATATCCGCCAGGCTAGCCGTGGACATACACCAACTTAGGCCAAAAGCCTAAGCTTGGGGGAGTACGTATTTCTCACCGACATTACATTTATGCTCACACACTCATTGCTAAATGTCGGTGCTCATACTTTTTCATTGTATCATCCATGCTAGTTTAATTTCCTTTGTATGCTTTCTTCTTGTGTGTTTAATAAACCTAAAAAACCAAAAAAATTAGTTGTAGCTTTTGATTAGTTTACTTTCCATGCTTGTAGTAGTAATTAAAAAGAAAACCCAAAAAGATTTCCTGTTCTTCTTTTGCTTGTTGGGAGCTTTCCCGTGTAAATAGTTTTATTTCTTTTCTTTTCTTTGGGTGTCGATAGGAGAAGACCATAATTAAATTGTTGAGGTGGCTCTTATATGCATTATTGTTGATCTGACAAAAGAGTCCATATTGCCTTGTCTTCTCCTGTTTATTGAATGCCTGCAGATTCCAGCTTAGTCCAATGCGCGTGCACTATTATTATTATTCACATCATTCGGTCGTGCAAGTGAAGGGCAATTATGATGATATATGATGGACTGGCTAAGATGAGAAAAGCTGGTATGAACTCAACCTCTTTTGTTTTTGTAAATATAATTAGTTCATCGTTCCTGATTCAGCCTATTATGAATGAACATGTTTGCAATGACAACTAGAGATCATAGTTTCTTTTGCCATGCTTGATTAGCTATGAGTTAAAATGATTTACCTTGCGCGCCAACATGCTATTGAGATGGTTATGATGTGGTAAGCTAGGGTGGTATCCTCCGCTGAATGATTTAAGTGACTTAACTTGGCACATGCTCACGCATGTAGTTGAAACAAAATCAACATAGCCTTCACGATATTTATGTTCATGGTGGATTATATCCTACTCATGCTTGCATTTAATGTTGATTAATTTTAATGCATGTTCATGATTGTTTTCGCTCTCTAGCTAGTCGCTTCCCAGTCTTTTGCTAGCCTTCACATGTACTAAGCGGGAATACTGCTTGTGCATCCAAACTCCTTAAACCCCAAAGTTATTCCACATGAGTCCACTATACCTACCTATATACGGTATCTACCTGCCGTTCCAAGTAAATTTGTATGTGCCAAACTCTAAAGCTTCAAATAAATATCCTGTTTTGTATGCTCGAATAGCTCATGTATCAACTAGGGCTGTCTGTATCTTCCATGTTAGGCGGGTTATTCTCAAGAGGAGTGGACTCCGCTCCTCACTCACGAGATAAATGGCTGGTCACCCGGATGCCCAGTGCCATGCTTTATGCAAACTAAATCAAAATAATTGCAAACAAAACTCCCCTTGGGACTCTTATTAGTTGGAGGCACTCGTTGTTTCGAGCAAGCCATGGATTGATGCTTGTGGTGGAAGGGGGAGCATAAACTTTATGATTCTGTTTGGGAACCGCCTATAATGTGTGTAGCATGGAAGATATCGCCATCTCTTGGTTGTTGTGTTGACAATGAAAGTATACATCTCAAAATATTATTCACCTCTGTTTCAAAACCAAGCTCTGGCACCTCTATAAATCCCTGCTTCCCTCTGCGAAGGGCCTATCTATTTACTTTTATGCTGAGTCATCATCCTCTTATTAAAAAGCACCAGTTGGAGAGCACCGCTATCATTTGCATTCATTATTGTTAGTTTACATTGAGTATGACTTGATTGGATCTCTTTTACCATGAATTACAATGTATAGTCAGTCCTTGATCTTTAGAGGTGCTCTGCATTTATGTTTTGCGGTCTCAGAAACGGCTAACGAGATACCACCTTGTTATATCATATTATGATTGTTTTGAGAAAGTGTTGTCATCCGAGTTTTATTATTGTGGCTCACTAGTTGATTATGCTATTCACATGAGTAACTTGAGACCTATGCGTTAATGAGAATGTGGTTAGTTATAATCTTTGCTAAAAACATGAATGTTGGCTTTACATATTTACAACAACAAGAGCAAACAGAGTTTGTAAAAGTTTTTCTTTATCACTTTCAGTTTGTCAACTGAATTACTTGAGGACAAGCAAAGGTTTAAGCTTGGGGGAGTTGATACGTCTCCAACGTATCTATTTTTCCAAACACTTTTGCCCTTATTTTGGACTCTGACTTGCATGATTTGAATGGAACTAACCCGCACTGATGCTGTTTTTAGCAGAATTACCATGGTGTTATTTATGTGCAAGATCAAACGTTCTCGGAATGACCTGAAACTTCATGGAGACACTTTTCAGAAAATAAGATAAATGCCTGCCAAAGATGAAGGCCAGGGGGCCCACCACCTTGCCACGAGGGTGGAGGCGCGCCCCTACCTCGTGGGCCCCCTGTTGCTTCTCCGACTCCAACTCCACCTCCATATATTGAGTTTCGATGAGAAAAAAATCAAGGAGAAGAAATCATCGCGTTTTACGATACGGAGCCGCCGCCAAGCCCTAAAACCTCTTGGGAGGGCTGATCTGGAGTCCGTTCGGGGCTCCGGAGAGGGGAATCCGTCGCCATCGTCATCATCAACCATCCTCCATCACCAATTTCATGATGATCACCGCCGTGCGTGAGTAATTCCATCATAGGCTTGCTGAACGGTGATGGGTTGGATGGGATCTATCATGTAATCGAGTTAGTTTTGTTAGGGTTTGATCCCTAGTGTCCACTATGTTCTGAGATTGATGTTGCTATGACTTTGCTATGCTTAATGCTTGTCATTAGGGCCCGAGTGCCATGATTTCATATCTGAACCTATTATGTTTTCATCAATATATGAGTGTTCTTGATCCTATCTTGCAAGTCTATAGTCACCTATTATGTGTTATGATCCGTTAACCCTGAAGTGACAATAATCGGGGTACTTATCGGTGATGACCGTAGTTTGAGGAGTTCATGTATTCACTATGTGTTAATGCTTTGTTCTGGTTCTCTATTAAAAGGATGCCATAATATCCCTTAGTTTCTGTAAGGACGCCGCTGCAACGGGAGGGTAGGACAAAAGATGTCATGCAAGTTCTTTTCCATAAGAACGTATGACTATATTCGGAATACATGCCTACATTATATCAATGAACTGGAGCTAGTTCTGTGTCACCCTAGGTTATGACTGCTACATGATGAACCGCATCCGTCATAATTCTCCATCATCGATCGATTGCCTACAAGCTTTCCATATATTGTTCTTCGCTTATTTACTTTTCCGTTGCTATTGCTATCATCACTACAAAATACCAAAAACATTGCTTTTACTACCGCTACCTTTTGTTACCATTATCACTACTATCATATTACTTTGCTACTAAACACTTTGCTGTAGATATTAAGTTTCCAGGTGTGGTTGAATTGACAACTCAGCTGCTAATACTTGAGAATATTCTTTGGCTCCCCTTGTGTCGAATCAATAAATTTGGGTTGAATACTCTACCCTCAAAAACTGTTGCGACCCCCTATACTTGTGGATTATCACGTAGACACACTCTCCCCTCTCGTTGCTATGTATCCCCTGGATAGATCTTGTGTGATCGTAGGTGATTTTTTTGAAATACTATGTTCCCCAACAATGGCATCCGAGCTAGGTCTATGCATAGATGTTATATGCATGAGTAGAACACAAGGAGTTGTGGGCGATAATAGTCATACTGCTTACCATCATGTCATACTTTGATTCCGCGGTATTGTTGGATGAAGCGGCCCAGACCGACATTACATGACCGCGTTCATGAGACTGGTTCTACCGCCGTGCTTCGCACACAGGTGGCTAGTGGGTGTCTATTTCTCCAGCTTTAGTTGAATCATGTTTTGACTACGCCTGGTCCTTGTTGAAGGTTAAAATAGCACTCTTGATGAAAAATCGTTGTGGTTTTGATGCGTAGGTAAGAACGGTTCTTGCTAGAAGCCCGTAGTAGCCACGTAAAACTTGCAACAACAAAGTAGAGGACGTCTAACTTGTTTTTGCAGGGCATGTTCATGTGATATGGTCAAAACGTGACGATATACAAATTGTTGTATGAGATGATCATGTTTTGTAGAAGTTATCGGCAATTGGCAGGAGCCATATGGTTGTCGCTTTATTGTATGAAATGCAATCACCATGTAATTGCTTTACTTTATCACTAAGTGGTAGCGATAGTCGTAGAAGCAATAGTTGGTGAGACGACAATGATGCTACGATGGAGATCAAGTTGTCAAGCCGATGACAATGGTGATCATGATGGTGCTTTGGAGATGGAGATCAAAGGCACAAGATGATGATGGCCATATCATATCACTTATATTGATTGCATGTGATGTTTATCCTTTATGCATCTTATTTTGCTAAGTATGGCAGTAGCATTATAAGATGATCTCTCACTAAATTTCAAGGTATAAGTGTTCTCCCTGAGTATGCACTATTGCTATAGTTCGTCGTAACGAGACACCGAGTGATGATCGTGTGTGATAAGCTCTACGTTCACATACAACGGGTGCAAGCCAGTTTTGCACAAGTAGAATACTCAGGTTAAACTTGACGAGCCTAGCATGTGCAGATACGGCCTCAGAACACTGAGACCGAAAGGTCGATCGTGAATCATATAGTAGATGTGATCAACATAGTGATGTTCACCATTGTGTCAGATTTCGGGTTCCGGCAAAACCCTTGAGGTTCAAACACTCGGGTGCGCACGAAGATCTCTCCACCTCCCTAGCTCGTGCAATCTATGATCTCACGGCCTAGCTCGACTAACCCAAAGAACATGAGACACAAGATTTATACTGTTTCGGGCCACCGTTGTGGTGTAATACCCTACTCCAGTGTGGTGTTGTGGATTGCCTCTTGGGATGAGGATGAACAGTACAAGGGGAGAACAGGCTCGCGAGGAGAGGTGTTCTTGTGCTTGGTGTGCTTGTGTGGTTAAAGATTGGAATCCCCTCTCCCTCCTATGGTGGTGGCTAGTCCTATTTATAGTGGCCCTGGTCCTCTTCCCAAATATTGAGCGGGAAGGGATCCCACAACGGCCGAATTCGAAGGTAGACAACTAGTACAAGCTGTCCTGACAGAAGTAGTCTTCGCCTGCCAAAGGCTCTGGTGGTGACGCCGTCTTGGGCTCCACGATGACCTCTATCTTGCTGTCCTGCTGGTCTTGGTCTTGTTGCACCGATATGGAAAACTTTTCCTGATGCCTCGGGACTCCTCGTCTGTGCTTGCCCCTTTAGCACCAAAGAGGAAAGGAGGACACTGCGCGTGCTGGCGCCCGCCTGGTTCCAGTCGTCATGACTTGCGTCACAGGAACCTCGCGAGGTGTCCCTTGCCTTGATCTCTCCGCCCCTCATGAGCCAACCTGGTGAGGCCGCCCCTGAGGAGGTCTTGCGTCGTCCACCTCACGAGGCTTGGTCCCTCGCGAGGGTCTTGAATGTTTGCTGGTGAAGATGGGCCGTACAGGGCCACTGGTGGAGCCATGTTGCGGGCCGCAGACAGGCTAGTCTGGGGACCCCCATTCCTAGAACGCCGACAGTAGCTCCCGGGCCCAAGGCGCGCTCGGGCTTGGCTTTGACGTAAAGCTAAAGGGCAAGTGCGGAGCACCACGGGCCCCAACAGCCTGCGGCCCCGCTCGACGCGTGGCGATTGATTGGACGTGGGCGTCTCTGCTTCCCCACACCGCCTCGGCAATTGCCCGACTTGATGAGTCCCTGCTGCATGCAAAAAAAGGTCATTATTACCTTAGATCATGGAGGCTAGCGGTTGGCCTCCCCTTGGCTATAAATGGGTAGAGGAGCGGAGCCCCCATCACCCATCTCTTCCTTTGCTTCTCCCGCTCCTTCTTCTTCCTTGCTTCACTGCCAGCAGCGAAACCCATGGCGCCTACAAAGAGGCTCTCAGCAGCAGAGTAGGGCAAGGCTCGCCAGGAGGGGCCCGGCTCTCCACCTCCCAAGAGGGGGCGCGGTCGTCCCCACAAACACGCTGTGACCCCTGTCGCGGCCCCTCGCGGCCGTGGCAGCGCCTCTTCTGGTGGCGGCAGCCGCCCAGGTCGTGGCACTCCTGTTGATGAGGTGAGGCATGCTGTGGTTGCGCGGCCTCCTCGGCTGCACTTCCATTTGGCGGAGGTGATGCCGGAGTTCATCGTGTGGTCGGATAACCCGGCCGGCACTTGGCTTTAGCTCCCGTGCTTCTTTGTCGATGAGCTGCCAGCCACTGGTGCAGGTGGTCTTTGGCTGCAGGTGGACAGCTGCTGTAGCAAAGCTTCTTGGGGTCACGATCGAGGTCTCTGCCACGGGTAATGTGGTCCTGGCCCGTGGCTAGCAGACGTTCGCCCGCACGCCCGGACTGGGCAGGCGGTGTGCCCTCCACTTCAAGTACGACAGCGATGCGACCCTCTTCGTAAGGGTATTTGGGGAAGATTGTCGCCGCATCGGGTGCTGGAGGAAAATGACGGCGACGAGGTGCTCAGCCTTGGCGATGGTCGTGATGAGGAGGAGGGCGGCTTTGTCCTCGGTGCTGGCCATGGCTCGTCCAGCTACGGCGGCTCCTCGTCCGACAGCAGCTCCAGCAGTGGTGGCTATGACCAGTCACCACGCCCGCTTCGAACGTGGCAGCGGGTTGACTCGCCGCCGCGCTCCGGTGAAGCACGAGGAGGGGTCTGGCTAAGCTCGGGAGAGCGCCACGAGCCCGTCCTCGCAGCGTGTTGTGGGAGCATGTTCCGCTTTTGTTTCGTTCTTCCTTCCCTTTCTGCATTAGAGAGAGACAAGTATGGGGCCCTGCTAGGGCGTGCAACAATTATGGTTTCTAAGTGGTTGTGCTATGTTTATCATTCATGTGTTGTGTTACAGCGTCATGTTTTATGTATGCGCATAGAATGACTTAGCTTTCTCCGCCTGGGGTAGATTCTGCCTCGCAATACGTGCGTTCCCCAATGCCTGACGAGGTCTCCTGTGCTCGGGAGGCGCCTGAGAACTGCAAAAAATTTCTAGGAAAACCTTATTCTTTCAGACCCTGATCATAGGCACTGCCGGCCGTAACCCTGTTCTTCCCGTCGCGGTACCCGGGGGGCACGGACTGACAAGGGTGCGCTAGCTTGCGAGCTCGAGCGAGGGTGCCTTGCAAAAGATAAGAAAACGAAAACGTTCATGAGGGCGCCTGTCTAGCCCCCTCACGAGGCACGCGAGGGAGAGAATAGGTCAAAAATGAGGAACCGAGGGCAGAAAGGGAGGCGACAAGGACAATGAAACCAGGCCAGCAAGGAACACCAGAAAACCAATTCTCGCTTTAAAAGAGGGGGCAAATCAACTGCGGAAAGCAAATGAAAACCCGCGTTTGGCACCTAGTCTAGTCTTCTTGTCTTCTCACCAGCGTGGAGCTAAGTGCTGCCACTAGGCGTGGGAGGGAGCCCCCGAGGCCCGAGGGCGGCACTCCTGAGACTCCGGGGCGTGTACATTCCCACTCATTATTACGTGAGAGTGTCACGAGCGGAGATTCTTCACAGGCACTGGGCCTTGCTTCACAAGCACCAGGCCTTGCTTCATGGGTAGAACTTCCGGAGGTGCTGGATGTTCCAGGCGTTCTGGATGGGGATATCGTCCTGCGTCTCTAGGGGCGCGGCGCCAGGCCTGGACATGTGGGCAACCCGAAACGGGCCCTCCCACATGGGTGAGAGCTTGTGCGGCCCTTCCCTAGAGAGGACCCATCTCAGCACAAGATCACCGACCTCGAGCGTCCTAGAGTGGACGCTGCGGTAGTGGTACCGCCGCAACGCCTGCTGGTACCTCACAGCTCGGAGCGAGGCTTCACGGTGGCATTCCTAGCACGAGATCCACCCCCGCATGGCCTACTGTTGTATTTCATCAAACGCTAGGACCCGCGTGGAGTGATGCCTGACCTCTTGTGGGAGAACCACTTCTGCTCCGTAGACGAGGAAGAACGGGGTTTCTCCTGTCGGCCTAGTGACGGTGGTGCGGATGGACCACATCACAGACTGGAGCTCATCGTGCAAGCCCCTACCACAGGCCTCAAGCTTCTTCTTGAAGGTCCTTGTCTTGAGACCCCTCAAGACCTCCACGTTGGCGCGTTCGGCCTGGCCGTTGCTCCTGGGGTGCGCCACGGAGGCGTAGCTGATCTACGTTCCAAGGTTAGCACAATATGTTTTGAAGAGATTGCTAGTAAACTATGAGCCATTGTCGGTGATGACGCGATTAGGGACTCCAAATCGGCTTACTAGGCCCTTGATGAACTTGACTGCTGACCCAGCCCGGATGGTGCGGACAGCTTCCACTTCCGCCCACTTGGTGAATTTGTGAATGGTGACGTAGAGGTAGCGATAGCCTCCAGGTGCTCGAGGGAATGGACCTAGGATATCCAGCCCCCACACCGCGAACGGCCATGAGAGCGGGATAGTCTGGAGGTCCTGAGCAGGCTGGTGGATATGCTTGGCGTGGAACTGGCAGACCTTGCAAGATTTCACCAGCTCAGCCGCGTCGTTGAGTGTCGTGGGCCAGTAGAACCCGCTATAGAAAGCCTTGCCGACCAGGGTGCGCGACGACGAGTGGTGCCCGCAGTCTCCGCCATGTATGTCATCCAGCAACTCTTTCCCCTATTCCCTACAAATGCATCACAGAGAAACATCATTTGGCTGCTTCCTATATAGCTCACCATCCTGAATGCAGTATGCCATAGCCTGACGGGCCACACGCTCCGCGTCTTCCTCCTTCTCCAGCAACGTGCCTTGCATCAGGTACGCCTTGAACTCCTTAGTCCAGCAACCCTCGTGAGGCTCGAGCGCTAAGAGGAGGCGCGCTCCCGAGGTCGGGCCACAGGCGGGGGCTCCCGAGGCTGGTGGCTGGGGGACCTCCTCCTGAGGCGGCGTCGGCTCCACAGGCGGAGGTGCTTCCGAAGGCTTGAAGAGCCGCTCCTTGAAGATGCCAGGCTCTTGGGGCTCCCGCTTGGATGCTCTTCTGGCGATGTCGTTGGCCTCTTTGTTGGTTCCACGAGGCACATGTTGTAGCTCCAGGCCCAAGAATTTCTTCTCAATTTTGCGCACCTCCGTGAGGTGTGCCTCCATGTGCTCATCCTTTGGCTCTCACACCTTGTTGGAGGAGTTGACGAAGAGCTGTGAGTCTCCCTTGATGGTGATGCGCCTCACTCCCATGGCCACCACCACTTTGAGGCCAGCAATGACACCCTTGTACTCTGCGATGTTGTTGGAGACCTTCTCGCCCCGCTGGAAGCAGAGCTGCACGGCATAGTAAAGCTTGTCCTGAGTGGGCGAGATGAGTATGGCTACAGCCCCCGTGCCCTGTCGTGCGAACGCGCTATCGAAATACATGACCCAACCATCTGGCGCTTCACTTCCTGGCGAGAGAGATCAGTTCTCGCCTGCTTCGAGCTCCGGGGTGTCGGTCCATTCTGCCACAAAGTCAGCGAGTGCAGCCCCCTTGATGACTCTGGTTGTGCTGAACTCCAGGTCGAACGCTTCCAGCTCGATTTTCCATTCGGCGACCCTTCCCGAAGCATTGGGGCTTCTGAGCACTCTCTCCAATGGGTAAGCTGAAATGACCTTGATGGGGTGACCTTGGAAGTAATGGCGCATCTTGCGCGAGGCCACCAGGAGCGCGAGCAAGAGCTTGTGAGGCCTGGGGTATCGCGCCCTCGCATCTCGCAGGACTGTGCTGACAAAGTACACAAGGTGGTCGACAAGGGTGGGAGAGCTGACGGAGTTTTTGGCTCCCGGGGACTGAGGTGTTTCCTACGGGTTTCCAGCTCCTGGGGCTTGGTGACCTATAGGGGCAGTCGCTGTCTCAGGAGCATCGCCTTGGTGCTGAGCTTCCTCATCCGGCTTGACAACTCCACTTGGCGGGTCCTCGACCTCGGGCCCCTCCCTGAGGGCCACCAATGCCGCGCTGGCGGAGTGGGGTGTGGCAGACAGGTAGAGTACCAAGGGCTCGTGAGGACAAGGCGCTACCATCACCGGTGGGTTGGTCAAGTATCTCTTGAGGTCTTGAAATGCCAGGTCGGCCTCGAGGGTCCACTCGAACGGACCCTTCTTCTTCATCAGCTTAAAGAACGGCAATGCGTGCTCCCCTAACTTGGAGATGAAGTGCCCCAACAAAGTCACGCAACCTGCTAGCTTCTGCATCTCCTTGAGCTTCTGTGGTGGGCTCATGTCTTCAATTGCCTTGACCTTCTCTTGGTTGGCCTCGATCCCCCTGTGAGACACGGGGAAGCCCAGCAGCTTGCCTGAAGGGACACCTAACACGCACTTCTCCGGTTTGAGCCACAGGTCCACCTGGCGTAGGCTCGCGAAGGTCTCCTCCAGGTCCTGAATCAGAGTTCTTGCCTCCCGAGACTTCACCACAATGTCGTCGACGTAGGCCTCAGCGTTCCTCCCGAGCTGTTGCCCCAAGCCGATGTGCATCAGTTGCTGGAAGGTTGCTCCTACATTGCGCAGTCCGAATGGCATACAAGTGTAGCAGTACACCCCGCATGGGGTCAAAAACCAGTTTTCTCCTCATCTTCCACCACCATCTTGATCTGGTGATAGCCTGAGAACGCATCCAGGAAACATAGCAGGTCGTACTCGGTGGTGGAGTCGACAATCTGATCGATGCGCAGCAGCGGGAACGGGTCTTGAGGGCAAGCCTTGTTGAGGTTGGTGAAGCCGACACACATGCGCTCCTTCCCTCCTTTCTTCGGCACGACGACCGGATTCGACAGCCACTCTGGATATCAGACTTCGCGAATAACGCCCGCTGCCTCCAGCTTGCAGGTTTCCTGAACGATGAAGGACTGCTTCTCCATGGATTGCCGCCTTGCCCTCTGCTTCACATGGCGCACGTTGGGGCACACCCTCAGATGATGCTCGATCACTTTTCTCGGGACCCCAGCCAGCTGCTTGGGTTCCCAGGCGAATGCTTCCCTGTTCGCCCGCAAGAAGTCCACCAACTCTTTTTCTTGATCTGGGGCGAGGTCGGTGCCTAAGGTAAAGGTGGCGCCAGAGGTAAAGGTGAACATCTGCTTCTTCTTGGTCGGTGCAGCCCCCTTGGTTCTTGACACTGCCTTGTTGGTTGGGTGAGTTGCTGCCATGGCCCTGAAGGTGAGCTTGAGGGCCGTCACGGCTTCCTTGGTGTCTCCCATCACGGTGAGGACGTCCTTGCTTCCTGGCATCTTCATGAGGTTGTGGGCAGGATGAGTGGCTAGCATGAACCGGGCCAGCATCGGGTACCCGAGGATGGCGTCGTACGGCAACCCGATGCGGGGGATGTCGAAGTCGATCAGCTCGGTGCGGTAGTTGTCGCGTGTGCCGAAAGTGACGGGGAGACAGATCTGTCCTAGGGGGTCGGAGGTGCCGCCGCCGATCCCGGAAAAAGGCTTGCTTGGGCGGAGCCGCTCAAGTGGTACGTGGAGGAGGCTGAAAGCCTCCATGGAGAGCACGTTGAGGCCGGCGCCACCGTCGATGAGGGTCTTGGTGACGGCTACACCACATATGGTGGGCGTGCAAAGCATCGAAAGCACGCCCGAGCCAACGGTGGTGACTGGGTGATCCAACGAGCTGAAGATCAGGTCGGCCTTGGGCGCCGCCCAACCCGGGGGAGCCCCCTGCCGCGTGGAGACGGCACTGATCTGGCGAAAGAACGACTTGGTGTGACGATCTGAGGGCAGCGCCTGAGAGCCACCGAGGAGAGATGCGACGACAGGGGGTGCTGGTCCTCCGAAGCGCGCGATGAAGAGATCACGCAGCTCTTCCCAGGAGGCCACGGAAGACTCTAGCAGATGGAGGAGCCAGGCGCGCGGTACGCCAGTTAGGGTCATCAGAAGCCAGTTGGCCAAGATGGCCTCCTCGTATGCCAGCAAGAAGGCTGCCGGATCCGCCACACAATTGTAACGGGGTGGCATCTCCGGCTTGAACTTGTGCAGCCACTGCACCCACCGCAAGGCGGGAGTGAAGGCCCGAAGCCCCACGGTGCTGCGAAGAGGCGGCATCCATGAGAGTCGGCTGGAGAGGCGAGGCCGCCGGGATGGCAAAGCTTCGATGAACTCCTACTTGGCGTGCCAAATGTCGGATTTCGGGTTCTGAAAAAACCCTTGAGGTTCGAACACTGGGGTGTGCACGAAGATCTCTCCCCCTCCCTAGCTCGCGCACTCTACGATCTCACGGCCTAGCTCGACGAACCCAAAGAACATGAGACACAAGATTTATACTGGTTCGGGCCACCGGTGTGGTGTAATACCCTACTCCAGTGTGGTGTGGTGGATTGCCTCTTGGGCTGAGGATGAACAGTTACAAGGGGAAGAACAGCCTCCTGAGGTTGAGGTGTTCTTGTGCTTGGCGAACTTGTGTGGGTGAGATGCCTATGAATGAGTTCTCCCTTTTCTCTCTTTTTTCCGTCCCCCCTACTGTGGTGGCTAGTTCTACTTATATAGGCCCTGGTCCTCTCCCCAAATATTGAGTGGGAAGGTAGCCAACTATGGCCAATTTGAAAGGGGACAACTAGTACAGCTTATCCTGACAAAAGTAGTCTTCGCCTGCAAAAGGCTCTGGTGGTGACGCCGTCTAGGGCTCCATGGTGACCTCCGTCTTGCCGTCCTGCTGGTCTTGGTCTCGTTGCACTGATATAGAAACATTTGCTTGATGCCTCGGTACTCCACGCCTGCGCTTGCCCCCTTGGCACCAAAGAGGAAGCAAGGATGCTGTGTGCGCTGGCACCCGCTTGGTGCCCGCCTAGTCTCAATCATCATGGCTCACGTCACGAGGACCTCGCGAGGTTTTCCTTGCCTTGATCTCTCCGCCCCTCGTGAGCCTGCCTGGCGAGGCCGCTCCTGAGGAGGTCTTACGTCATCTGCCTCGTGAGGCTTGGCCCCTCGCGAGGGTATTGAATACCTCAGCAATGAAGATGGGCCGTACAGACCTGCTAGCTCAGCCCCGCCATGGGCCGCAGGCAGGCAAGTCTGGGGACCCCCGTTCCCAGAACACCGATAGTTGTCCCCGGGCCCAAGGCACGCTCAGGCTTGGCTTCCAGGCAAAGCCAAAGGTCAAGCGCGGAGCGCTGCAGGACCCAAAAGCCTGCAGCCTCGGTTGACGTGTGGCGGTTGATTAGACGTGGGCGTCTCCGCTTCCCCATGCTGCCTTGGCAACTGCTCGACTTGACAAGTCCCTGCGACATGCAAGGAAAACCATCATTACCTGTGATCGTGGGGGGCGCTGGTTGGCCTTCTCCTGCTATGAATGAGGAAGGGGGAGGATCCCCATCCCCCACTTCTTCCCATTCCACTTGCTTCTTCTTCCCCCGCTCTACTGCTAGTAGAAACTTCAATGGCGCCGATCCGAAGGTTCTCAGCTGACGAGAAGGGAAAGATTCCCCTCGACAACACACGAGCAAACAAGAAGCGAGCAAAAAAGAGGCGAACGGAAAAAGAGATGGCGAATAAAACGGCAAGGGTGAAGTGGGGGAGAGGAAAACGAGAGGCAAATGGCAAATAATGTAATGTGAGGGATAAGAGTTTGTGATAGGTACTTGGTATGTATTGACTTGTGCGTAGACTCCCCTGCAACGGTGCGAGAAATGGCTCAGTGTCGGGAGCCAAATCTTGACTTGACTTGGCACGAATTTCCCCGGCAACGGCGCTAGAAATCCTTCTTTCTACCTCTTGAGCACTGTGTTGGTTTTCCCTTGAAGAGGAAAGGGTGATGCAGTAAAGTAGCGTAAGTATTTCCCTCAATTTTTGAGAACCAAGGTATCAATCCAGTAGGAGATCACGCTCGAGTCCCACACACCTACACAAACAAATAAGAACCTCGCAACCAACGCGATGAAGGGGTTGCCAATCCCTTCACGGTCACTTACGAGAGTGAGATCTGATAGATATGATAAGATAATATTTTTGGTATTTTTATGATAAAAAGAAATAAAGATGCAAAGTAAAATAAACGGCAATAGAAATAGCTATGTATTGGAAGATTAATTTGATGGAAGATAGACCCGGGGGCCGTAGGTTTCACTAGTGGCTTCTCTCAAGAGCATAAGTATTATGGTGTGTAAACGAATTACTGTCGAGCAATTGATAGAATTGAGCATAGTTATGAGAATATCTAGGTATGATTATGTACATAGGCATCACATCCGCGACAAGTAGACCAAAACGATTTTGCATCTACTACTATTACTCCACACATCGACCGCTATCGCGCATGCATCTAGAGTATTAAGTCCATAAGAACAGAGTAATGCTTTAAGTAAGATGACATGATGTAGAGGGATAAACTCATGCAATATGATATAAACCCCATCTTTTTATCCTCGATGGAAACAATACAATACGTGTCAGTTCCCTTTCTGTCACTGGGATCGAGCACCGCAATATTGAACCCAAAGCTAAGCACTTCCCCATTGCAAGAAAGATCAATCTAGTAGGCCAATCCAAACTAATAATTCGAAGAGACTTGCAAAGATAAACCAATCATACATAAAATAATTCAGAGGAGATTCAAATATTGTTCATAGATAAACTTTTTCATAAACCCACAATTCATTGGATCTCGATAAACACACCGCAAAAAAGATTACATCGAATAGATCTCCAAGAAGATCGAGGAGAACTTTGTATTGAGATCCAAAGAGAGAGAGGAAGCCATCTAGCTAATAACTATGGACCCGAAGGTCTGAAGTAAACTACTCACACATCACCAGAGCGGCCATGGAGTTGATGTAGAGGCCCTCTGCGATCAATGCCCCCTTCGGAGGAGCTCCGGGAAAGGCCCCAAGATGGGATCTCTCGGGTACAAAAGGTTGCTGTGGTGGAATTAGGTTTTTCTGGTGCTCCTGTATGTTTGGGGGTACGTGGATATATATAGGAGGAAGAAGTAGGTCGGTGGAGCAGCGAGGGGCCCACGAGGGTGGAGGGCGCGCCCAGGGGGGTAGGCGCGCCCCCTGCCTCGTGGACTCCTTGATTGTTTCTTGACGCCCACTCCAAGTCTCCTGGATCACGTTCGTTGAGAAAATCACGTTCCCGAAGGTTTCATTCCGTTTGATATTCCTTTTCGGCGAAACTCTAAAATACGCAAAAAAACAAGCAATTTGGGTTGGGCCTGCAGTTAGTAGGTTAGTCCCAAAAATGATATAAAAGTGTAAAATAAAGCCCATTAACATCCAAAATAGATAATATAATAGCATGGAGCAATCAAAAATTATAGATACGTTGGATACGTATCAAGCATCCCCAAGCTTAATTCCTGCTCGTCCTCGAGTAGGTAAATGATAAAAGAAGAATTTTTGATGTGGAATGCTTTCTAACATATTTCTCAATGTAATTTTTCTTTATTGTGGCATGAATGTTCAGATCCGAAAGATTCAAGATAAAAGTTTAATATTGACATAGAAATAATAATACTTCAAGCATACTAACTAAGCAATTATGTCTTCTCAAAATAACATGGCCAAAGAAAGTTATCCCTACAAAATCATATTGTCTGGCTATGCTCTATCTTCACCACACAAAATATTTAAATCCTGCGCAACCCCGATGACAAGCCAAGCAATTGTTTCATACTTTTGATGTTCTCAAACTTTTTCAATCTTCACGCAATATATGAGCGTGAGCCATGGATATAGCACTATATGTGGAATAGAATGGTGGTTGTGGAGAAGACAAAAAGGAGAAGATAGTCTCAGATCAACTAGGCGTATCAACAGGCTATGGAGATGCCCATCAATAGATATCAATGTGAGTGAGTAGGGAATGCCATGCAACGGATGCACTAGAGCTATAAGTATGTGAAAGCTCAACAAAAGAAACTAAGTGGGTGTGCATCCAACTCGCTTGCTCATGAAGACCTAGGGCATTTTGAGGAAGCCCATCATTGGAATATACAAGCCAAGTTCTATAATGAAAAATTCCCACTAGTATATGAAAGTGATATCATAGGAGACTCTCTATCATGAAGATCATGGTGCTACTTTGAAGCACAAGTGTGGAAAAGGATAGTAGCATTGTCCCTTCTCTCTTTTTCTCTCATTCATTTTTTTATTTGGTCCTTTCTCTTGTTTTGGCCTCTTTTTTTCTTTTCTTTTTATTTTTCGTCCGGAGTCTCATCCCGACTTGTGGGGGAATCATTGTCTCCATCATCCTTTCCTCACTTGGGACAATGCTCTAATAATGATGATCATCACACTTTAATTTACTTACAACTCAATATTTAGAACAAAATATGACTCTATGTGAATGCCTTCGGCGGTGTACCGAGATGTGCAATGATGCATGAGTGACATGTATGAAGAATTATGAATGGTGGCTTTGCCACAAATACGATGCCAACTACATGATCATGCAAGCAATATGACAATGATGAAGCGTGTCATAATAACGGAATGGTGGAAAGTTGCATGATAATATATCTCGGGATGGCTATGGAAATGCCATAATAGGTAGGTATGGTGGCTGTTTTGTGGAAGGTATATGGTTGGTTTAGGGTACCGGTGAAAGTTGCGCGATACTAGAGAGGCTAGGAATGGTGGAAGGGTGAGAGTGCATATAATCCATGGACTCAACATTAGTCATAAAGAACTCACATACTTATTGCAAAAATCTAGTAGTTATCGAAACAAAGTATTACACGCATGCTCCTAGGGGGGTAGACTGGTAGGAAAAGACCATCGCTTGTCCCCGACCGCCACTCATAAGGAAGACAATCAATAAATAAATCATGCCCCGACTTCATCACATAACGGTTCACCATACGTGCATGCTACGGCAATCACAAACTTCAACACAAGTATTTCTCAAATTCACAACTACTCTACTAGCATAACTCTAATATCACCATCTCCATATCTCAAAACAATTATCAAGTATCAAACTTCTCATAGTATTCAACGCACTTCTATAAAAGTTTTTATATTATTCCTAAAAGAAAATTTCCATGTTGTTCTAAAGGACTCTCAAAATAATATAAGTGAAGCATGAGAGATCAACTATTTCTATAAAACAAATCCACCACCGTGCTCTAAAAGCTATAAGTGAAGAACTAGAGCAAAAACTATATAGCTCAAAAGATATAAGTGAAGCACATAGAGTATTCTAATAAATTTCAAATCATGTGAGTCTCTCTCTCAAAAGGTGTGTAAATCAAGGATGATTGTGGTAAACTAAAATGAAAAGACTCAAATCATACAAGCTCTCCAAGCAAAACACATATCATGTGGTGAATAAAAATATAGCTCCAAGTAAAGTTACCGATGAACGAAGACGAAAGAGGGGATGCCTTCCGGGGCATCCCCAAGCTTAGGATTTTTGGTGTCCTTGAATTTTACCTTTGGGTGCCATGGGCATCCCCAATCTTAGGCTCTTGCCACTCCTTGTTCCATAATCCATCAAGACTTTACCCAAAACTTGAAAACTTCACAACACAAAACTCAAAATAGAAAATCTCGTGAGCTCCGTTAGCGAAACAAAACAAAACACCACTTCAAGGTACTGTAATGAAATAATTATTTATTTATATTGGTATTAAACCTAATGTATTACAACTTCTCTATGGTTTATAAGCTCTTTTACTAGCCATAGATTCCTCAAAATAAGCAAACAACACACGAAAAACAGAATCTGTCAAAAACATAACAGTCTGTAGTAATCTGTAGCTAACGCAAACTTCTGGAACCCCAAAAATTCTAAAATAAATTGCTGGACATGAGGAATTTATCTATTAGTCATATTCAAAAAGAATTAACTAAATAGCACCTTCCAAATAAAAATGGCAGCAATTCTCGTGAGCACTAAAGTTTCTGTTTCTTACAGCAAGATCAAAAAGACTTTCCCCAACTCTTCCCAACGGTTCTACTTGGCACAAACACTAATTAAACACAAAAAACACAACCAAAACAGATGCTGGATAAATTATTTATTACTAAACAGGAGCAAAAGGCAAGGAATAAAAATAAAATTGGGTTGCCTCCCAAAAATCAAGGATAGATCTAGGTATTGCCATCTTTGGTATGCAATCCATAAGTGGCTCTCATAATAGATTCATATGGTAATTTTATTTTCTTTCTAGGGAAGTGTTCCATGCCTTTCCTTAATGGAAATTGGAATATAATATTCCCTTCCTTCATATCAATAATTGCACCAATTGTTCTAAGGAAAGGTCTACCAAGAATAATAGGACATGAAGGATTGCAATCTATGTCAAGAACAATGAAATCTACGGGCACATAGTTCCTATTTGCAACAATAAGAACATAATTAATTCTTACCATAGGTTTCTTAATAGTGGAATCCGCAAGGTGCAAGTTTAGAGAACAATCATGAAAATCACGGAAACCTAGCAAATCACACAAAGTTTTTGGAATAGTGGAAACACTAGCACCCAAATCGCATAAAGCATAGCACTCATGATCTTTAATTTTAATTTTTATTGTAGGCTCCCACTCATCATAAAGTTTTCTTGCAATAGAAACTTCCAAATCAAGTTTTTCTTCATAAGATTGCATCAAAGCATCAACGATATGTTTAGTAAAAGCTTTATTTTGACTATAAGCATGAGGAGAATTTAACACAGATTGCAACAAGGAAATAAAATCTATCAAAGAGCAATTATCATAATTAAATTCCTTGAAATCCAAAATAATGGGTTCATTGATATCTAAAGTTTTTATCTCTTCAATCCCACTTTTACCAATTTTTGCATCAAGATCTGAAAACTTCGAATTTTTGGAACGCCTTCTAGGTAAAGGTGGCTCATCTTCAGTCCCATCATTATCAAGATTCATATTGAAAAACAAATATTTAATAGGAGACACATCAATCACTTTTAGATCTTCATCCTTATTATCATGAAAACTAGAAGAACACGCTTTCACAAAGCAATCTTTGTTAGCATGCATCCTAGCGGTTCTTTCTTTGCACTCATCAATGGAAATTCTCATGGCTTTGAGAGACTCATTGATATCATTCTTAGGTGGAATAGAACTAAGTTTCAAAGAATCAACATCAAGAGAAATTCTATCAACGTTCCTAGCCAATTCATCAACCTTAAGCAATTTTTCTTCAAGCAAAGCATTGAAATTCTTTTGCAAATTGATAAACTCCTTAGCACTAGTCTCAAATTTAGAGGGAATCTTATTAAAATTTCCATAAGAATTGTTGTAGGAATTACCATAATTACTAGAGGAATTACTAGGAAACGGCCTAGAATTAAAATTTCCTCTATACGCGTTATTACCAATATTGTTCCTACCAATTCACATCCATAGATTCATTATTATTCTCAATCAAGGTAGACAAAGACACATCATTAGGATTAGAGGAAACACTCTTATTAGTAAACAATTTCATAAGTTCATCCATCTTTCCACTCAAAACATTAATTTCTTCTATCGCATGCACTTTTTTACTAGTAGATCTTTCAGTGTGCCATTGAGAATAATTAACCATAATATTGTCTAGGAGTTTAGTAGCTTCTCCTAAAGTGATTTCCATAAAAGTGCCTCCCACGGCCGAATCTAAAAGATTTCTAGAAGCAAAATTCAATCCGGCATAAAAATTCCATATAATCATCCATAAATTCAAACCATGTGTAGGGAAATGACGTATCATTAATTTCATCCTCTCCCAAGATTGTGCAACATGTTCATGATTAAGTTGCTTAAAATTCATAATATCGTTTCTAAGAGAGATGATCTTAGCGGGAGGAAATTACTTAGAGATAAAAGCATCTTTGCACTTATTCCATGAATCAATACTATTTTTAGGCAAAGATGAAAACCAAGCTTTAGCACGATCTCTAAGGGGAAAAGGAAATAGCTTCAATTTAACAATATCATTGTCCACATCTTTCTTATTTTGCATATCACAGAAATCAACAAAGCTATTTAGATGGGTAGCAGCATCTTCACTAGGAAGGTCGGCGAATTGATCTTTCATGACAAGATTCAACAAAGCAGCATTAATTTTACAAGATTCAACATCGGTGAGAGGAGCAATCGGATTGCTAAGAAAATCATTGTTGTTGGTATTGGTAAAGTCACACAATTTAGTATTATCTTGAGCCATCGTGACAAGCAAGCAATCCAACATATGAGCAAACAACAAGCAAGCGAAAAAGAGGCGAACAGAAAAAGAGAGGGCGAATAAAACGGCAAGGGTGAAGTGGGGGGAGAGGAAAACGAGAGGCAAATGGAAAATAATGGAATGCGAGGGATAAGAGTTTGTGATGGGTACTTGGTATGTCTTGACTTGTGCATAGACTCCCCGGCAACGGCGCCAGAAATGGCTCGTTGTGGGGAGTCAAATCTTGACTTGACTTGACGCAAATCTCCCCCGCAACGGAGCCAGAAATCCTTCTTGCTACCTCTTGAGCACTGCATTGGTTTTCCCTTGAAGAGGAAAGGGTGATGCAGTAAAGTAGCGTAAGTATTTCCCTCAGTTTTTGAGAACCAAGGTATCAATCTAGTAGGATATCACGCTCGAGTCCCACGCACATACACAAACAAATAAGAACCTCGCAACCAACGTGATAAAGGGGTTGTCAATCCCTTCACGGTCACTTACGAGAGTCAGATCTGATAGATATGATAAGATGATATTTTTGGTATTTTTATGATAAAGAGAACTAAAGATGCAAAGTAAAATAAACGGCAATAGAAATAGCTATGTGTTGGAAGATTAATATGATGGAAGATAGACTCGGGGGCCGTAGGTTTCACTAGTGGCTTCTCTCAAGAGCATAAGTATTACGGTGGGTAAATGAATTACTGTCGAGCAATTGATAGAATTGAGCATAGTTATGAGAATATCTAGGTATGATCATGTATATAGGCATCACGTCCGCGACAAGTAGACTGAAACGATTCTGCATCTACTACTATTACTCCACACATCGACCGCTATCGAGCATGCATCTAGAGTATTAAGTTCATAAGAACAGAGTAACGCCTTAAGCAAGATGACATGATATAGAGGGATAAATTCATGCATTATGATAAAAAAACCATCTTGTTATCCTCGATGGCAACAATACAATACGTGCCTTGCTGCCCCTACTGTCACTGGGAAAGGACACCGCAAGATTGAACCCAAAGCTAAGCACTTCTCCCATTGCAAGAAAGATCAATCTAGTAGGCCAAACCAAACTGATAATTCGAAGAGACTTGCAAAGATAAACTAATCATACATAAAAGAATTTAGAGGAGATCCAAATATTGTTCATAGATAAACTTGATCATAAACCCACAATTCATCGGATCTCGACAAACACACCGCAAAAGAAGATTACAACAAATAGATCTCCAGGAAGACCGAGGAGAACTTTGTATTGAGATCCAAAGAGAGGGAAGAAGCCATCTATAATAACTATGGACCCGAAGGTCTGAAGTAAACTACTCACACATCACCAGAGAGGCCAAGGAGTTGATGTAGAGGCCCTCCATGATCAATGCCCCCTCCGGCGGAGCTCTGAAAAAGGCCCCAAGATGGGATCTCTTGGGTACAGAAGGTTGCGGCGGTGGAATTAGGTTTTCGTGGTGCTCCTAGATGTTTGGGGGTACGTGGATATATATAGGAGGAAGAAGTATGTCGGTGGAGCAACGAGGGGCCCATGAGGGTGGAGGGCGCGCCCAAGGGGTAGGCGCGCCCCCTGCCTCGTGGCCTCCTCGATTGTTTCTTGACGCCCACTCCAAATCTCCTGGATCACGTTCTTTGAGAAAATCACGTTCCCGAAGGTTTCATTCTGTTTGGACTCCGTTTGATATTCCTTTTCGGCGAAACTCTAAAATAGGCAAAAAACAACAATTTGGGTTGGGCCTCCGGTAAGTAGGTTAGTCCCAAAAATGATATAAAAGTGTAAAATAAATCCCATTAACATCCAAAATAGATAATATAATAGCATGGAGCAATAAAAAATTATAGATATGTTGGAGACGTATCATGTGGTGGATTGCCTCTTGAACTAAGGATGAACAGTACAAGGGAAGAACAACCTCGGGAGGAGATGTGTTTTGTGCTTGGTGTGCTTGTGTGGTTAAAGATCAGAATCCCCACTCCCTCCTATGGTGGTGGCTAGTCCTATTTATAGGGGCCCTGGTCCACTTCCAAAATATTGAGCGGGAAGGGATCCCACAACGGCCGAATTTGAAGGGAGAAAACTAGTACAAGCTATCCTAACAAAAGTAGTTTTCGCCTGCCAAAGGCTGTGGTGGTGACGCCGTCTTGGGCTCCACGATGACCTCCGTCTTGCCGTCCTGCTGGTCTTGGTCTTGTTGCACCGATATGGAAACCTTTGCCTGATGCCTCGGGACTCCTCCTCTACGCTTGCCCCTTTAGCACCAAAGAGGAAACGAGGACACTGCATGCGCTGGCGCCCGCCTGGTTCCAGTCGTCATGGCTTGCGTCACAAGAACCTCGCGAGGTGTCCCTTGCCTTGATCTCGCCGCCCCTCACGATCTAGCCTGGTGAGGCCGCCCCTAAGGAGGTCTTGCGTTGTCCGCCTCGTGAGGCTCGGCCCCTCGCAAGGGTCTTGAATGTTTGCTGGTGAAGATGGGCCATACGGGGCCGCTGGTGGAGCCACGCTGCAAGCCGCAGGTAGGCAAGTCTGGGGACACCCGTTCCCAGAGCACCGACACATTGAACACTTCTCCATCTCACGTGATGATCAGACATGGTTTAGTTGATATGGATCACGTGATCATTTAGATGACTAGAGGGATGTTTATCTAAGTGGGAGTTCTTAAGTAATATGATTAATTGAACTTTAATTTATCATGAACTTAGTACCTGATAGTATTTTGCATGTCTATGTTGTTGTAGATAAATGGCCCGTGCTACTGTTCCTTTGAATTTTAATGCGTTCCTAGAGAAAGCTAAGTTGAAAGATGATGGTAGCAACTACACGGACTGGGTCCGTAACTTGAGGATTATCCTCATTGCTGCACAGAAGAATTATCTCCTGGAAGCACCGCTAGGTGCAAATCCCGCTGCAGGAGCAACACCAGATGTTATGAATGTCTGGCAGAGCAAAGCTGGTGACTACTCGATAGTTTAGTGTGCCATGCTTTACGACTTAGAATCGGGAATACAACGACGTTTTTAACGTCATGGAGCATTAGTAAGTTAATATTTCAAGCAAACGCCCGAATTGAGAGATATGAAGTTTCCAATAAATTCTACAGTTGCAAAATGGAGGAGAATAGTTCTGTCAGTGAACATATACTCAGAATGTCTGGGTACCACAACCACTTGACTCAACTGGGAGTTAATCTTCCTGATGATAGTGTCATTGACAGAGTTCTTCAATCACTGCCACCAAGCTAAAAAAGCTTTGTGATGAACTATAATATCCAAGGGATTGATAAGATAACTCCCGAGCTCTTCGCAATGCTAAAGGCTGCAGACGTAGAAATCAAGAAGGAGCATCAAGTGTTGATGGTCAACAAGACCACTAATTTCAAGAAGAAGGGCTAAGGGAAGAAGGGGAACTTCAAGAAGAACGGCAAGCAAGTTGTTGCTCAAGCGAAGAAGCCCAAGTCTAGACCTAAGCCTGAGACTGAGTGCTTCTACTGCAAAGAGACTGGTCACTAGAAACAAAACTGCCCAAAGTATTTGGCGGATAAGAAGGATGGCAAAGTGAAAGGTATATTTGATATACATGTTATTGATGTGTACCTTACTAATGCTCGTAGTAGCGCCTGGGTATTTGATACTGGTTCTGTTGCTCATATTTGCAACTCAAAACAGGGGCTACGGATTAAATGAAGATTGGCTAAGGACGAGGTGATGATGCGTGTGGGAAATGGTCCCGAAGTCGATGCGATTGCCGTCGGCATGCTACCTCTACATCTACCTTTGATATTAGTATTAGACCTGAATAATTGTTATTTGGTGCCAGCGTTGAGCATGAACATTATATCTGGATCTTGTTTGATGCGAGACGGTTATTCATTTAAATCAAAGAATAATGGTTGTTCTATTTATATGAGTAATATATTTTATGGTCATGCACCCTTGATGAGTGGTCTATTTTTATTGAATCTCGATAGTAGAGATACACATATTCATAGTATTGAAGCCGAAAGATATAAGTTTAATAATGGTAGTGCAACTTATTTGTGGCACTGCCGTTTAGGTCATATTGGTGTAAAGCGCATGAAGAAACTCCATGCTGATGGGCTTTTGGAATCACTTGATGCTTGCGAACCATTCCTCATGGGCAAGATGAGTAAGACTCCATTCTCTGGAACAATGGAGTGAGCAGCAAACTTATTGGAAATAATACATACTGATATATGCGGTCCGATGAGTGTTGATGCTCGCGGCGGGTATCGTCATTTTCAGAACTTCACAGATGATTTGAGTAGATATGGGTATATCTACTTGATGAAACATAAGTCTGAAACATTTCAAAAGTTCAAAGAATTTCAGAGTGAAGTAGAAAATCATCATAACAAGAAAATTAAGTTTCTACGATCTGATCATGGAGGTGAATATTTGAGTTATGAGTTTGGTCTTCATTTGAAACAATGCGAAATAGTTTCGCAACTCATGCCACCTGGAACACCACAGCGTAATGGTGTGTCTGAACATCGTAACCGCACTTTATTAGATATGGTGTGATCTATGATGTCTCTTACTGATTTAACGCTATCATTTTGGGGTTATGCTTTAGAGACGGCTGCATTCACATTAAATAGGGCACCATCGAAATCCGTTGAGACGACATCGTATGAATTGTGGTTTGGCAAGAAACCCAAGTTGTCATTTCTTAAAGTTTGGGGCTGCGATGCTTATGTGAAAAAGCTTCAACCTGATAAGCTCGAACCCAAATCAGAGAAATGTGTCTTCATAGGATACCCAAAGGAAACTGTTGGGTACACCTTCTATCACAGATCCGAAGGCAACATATTCGTTGCTAAGAATGGATCCTTTCTAGAGAAGTAGTTTCTCTCGAAAGAAGTGAGTAGGAGGAAAGTAGAACTTGATGAGGTAATTGTACATTCTCCCTCATTGGAAAGTAGTTCATCACAGAAATCAGTTCTAGTGATTCCTACACCAATTAGTGAGGAAGCTAATCATGATGATCATGAAACTTCTGATCAAGTTACTACTGAACCTTGTAGGTCAACCAAAGCAAGATCTGCACCAGGGTGGTACGGCAATCCTGTTCTGGAGGTCATGTTACTTGACCATGACGAACCTACTAACTATGAGGAAGCGATGATGAGCCTAGATTCAGCAAAATGGCTTGATGCCACGAAATCTAAGATGGGATCCATGTATGAGAACAAAGTGTGGACTTTGGTTGACTTGCCCAATGATCGGCAAGCCATAGAGAATAGATGGATCTTCAAGAAGAAGACTGACACTGACGGTAATATTACTGTCTACAAAGCTCGACTTGTTGTGAAAGGTTTTCGACAAGTTCAAGGAGTTGACTATGATGAGACCTTCTCACCCGTAGTGATGCTTAAGTCTGTCCGAATCATGTTAGCAATTGCCGCATTTTATGATTATGAAATTTGGCAAATGGATGTCAAAATTGCATTCCTTAATGGATATCTTAAAGAAGAGTTGTATATGATGCAACCAGAAGGTTTTGTCGATCCTAAAGGTCCTAACAAAGTGTGCAAGCTCCAGCGATCCATTTATGGACTGGTGCAAGCCTCTCGGAGTTGGAATATACGCTTTGATAGTGTGATCAAAGCATATGGTTTTATATGGACTTTTGGAGAAGCATGTATTTACAAGAAAGTGAGTGGGATCTCCGTAGCATTTCTGATATTATATGTGGATGACATATTGTTGATCGGAAATGATACTGCATTTTTGAATAGCATAAAACTATACTTGAATAAGAATTTTTCAATGAAAGACCTCGGTGAAGCTGCTTATATATTGGGCATCAAGATCTATAGAGATAGATCAAGACGCTTAATTGGACTTTCACAAAGCACATACCTTGATAAAGTTTTGAAGAAGTTCAAAATGGATCAGTTAAAGTAAGTGTTCTTGCCTACCTTACAAGGTGTGAAGATGAGTCAGACTCAATGCCCAACCACTTCAGAAGAAAGAGAGAAAATGAAAGTCATTCCCTATGCCTCAGCCATAGTTCCTATCATGTATGCAATGCCGTGTACCAGACCTGATGTGTACCTTGCTATTAGTTTAGCAGGGAGGTACCAAAGTAATCCAGGAGTGGATCACTGGACAGCGGTCAAAAACATCCTGAAATACCTAAAAAGGACTAAGGATATGTTTCTCATTTATGGAGGTGACAAAGAGCTCCTCATAAACGGCTACGTTGATGCAAGCTTTGACACTGATCCGGATGACCCTAAGTCACAAAGTGGATACGTATTTTTATTGAATGGTGGAGTTGTCAGTTAATGCAGTTCTAAACAGAGCGTCGTGGCGGGATCTACGTGTAAAGCGGAATATATAGCTGCTTCGGAAGCAGCAAATGAAGGAGTCTGGATGAAGGAGTTCATATCCGATCTAGGTGTAATACCTAGTGCATCGGGTCCAATAAAAATCTTTTGTGACCACTGGAGCAATAGCCTTGTTGAAGGAATCCAGATTTCAGAAGAGAACCAAACGCATCAGGAGACGCTTCAATTCCATCCATGAACAAGTCAAGGAGGGAGACATAGAGATTTGCAAAATACATACGGATCTGAATGTTGCAGACCCGTTAACTAAGCCTCTCTCACGAGAAAAACATGATCAGCACCAAGACTCCATGGGTGTTAGAATCATTACTATGTAATCTAGATTATTGACTCTAGTGCAAGTGGGAGACTGAAGGAAATATGCCCTAGAGGCAATAATAAAGTTGTTATTTATATTTCCTTATATCATGATAAATGTTTATTAATCATGCTAGAATTATATTAACCGGAAACTTAGTACATGTGTGAATACGTGGACAAACAGAGTGTCCCTTGTATGCCTCTTGACTAGCTCGTTAATCAAAGATGGTTAAGTTTCCTAGCCATAGACATGTGTTGTCATTTGATGAACGGGATCACATCAATAGAGAATGATGTGATGGAAAAGATCCATCTGTTAGCTTAGCACTATGACCGTTTAGTTTATTGCTATTGATTTCTTCATGACGTATACATGTTCCTAAGACTATGAGATTATGCAACTCCCAAATACCGGAGGAACACTTAGTGTGATATCAAATGTCACAATGTAACTGGGTGATTATAAAGATGTTCTACGGGTGTCTCCGGTGGTGTTTGTTGAGTTGGCATTGATCGAGATTAGGATTTGTCACTTCGAGTAGCAGAGAGGTATCTGTAGGCCCTCTCGGTAATGCTCATCGCTATAAGCCTTGCAAGCAAAGTGACTAATGAGTTAGTTGCGGGCTGATGCATTACGGAATGAGTAAAGAGACTTTCCGGTAACGAGATGGAACTAGGTATGATGATACGGACGATCGAATATCGGGCAAGTAACATACCGATGACAAAGGGAACACCGTATGTTGTTATGCAGTTTGACCGATGAAGATCTTCATAGAATATGTAGGAACCAATATGAGCATCCAAGTCCCGTTGTTGGTTATTGACCGGAGATGTATCTCTGTCATGTCTACATAGTTCTCAAACCCGTAGGATCCGCACACTTAACATTCGATGATGATTTATATGATGAGTTATGTGATTTGATGATCGACGGTTGTTAGGAGTCCCGGATGAGATCACGGACATAACGAGCAGTCTCGAAATGGTCGAAACATAAAGATCCATATATTGGAAGGCTACATTCGGACACCGGAATGCTTTGGGTCATTTCAGATGAGTTTCGTAGTACCGGGGGTTACCGGAACCCCCCCGGATGTTATTGGGCCTCATGGACCTAGTGGTGGAAGAGAGGAGGCAAACCAGGGAGTGGCGCCCCCACCCCCCTACCCCAAACCAAATTGGACTAGGGTTGGGGGGCCGGCCCCCCTTTCCTTCACTTCTCCTCTTTCCTTCCCCCCTTCTCCTTGTGGGAATAGGAAAGGGGGGCAAATCCTACTTGGAGTAGGACTCCCCCCCTTGGGTGTGCCACCCCTTGGCCGGCCTCCTCCTCCCTCCCCCCCCCCCTT
>NC_041380.1:194785519-194818631 GCF_002162155.2 Triticum dicoccoides
CACCCCATAGACACACAAGTTGATCTTTTAGCCGTGTGCGATGCCCCCTCCACAGTTACACATCTCGGTCATATAGTTGTAGTGCTTAGGTGAAGCCCTGCGTCGGTAACTTCATCATCACCGTCACCATGCCATCATGCTGACGGAACTCTCCCTCGTCCTCAACTGGATCAAGAGTTCGAGGGACGTCACCGAGTTGAACGTGTGCAGATCGCGAATGTGCCATACGTTTGGTACTTGGACGGTTTGATCACGAAGACATTCGACTACATCAACCGTGTTACTAAACGCTTCGCTTTCGGTCTATGAGGGTACATCGACACACTCTCCCCTCTCATAGATAGATCTTGCGTGATCGTAGGTAATTTTTTTGAAATACCGCGTTCCCCAACAGGAATATACGCTTTTGATAGTGTGATCAAAGCATATGGTTTTATACAGACTTTTGGAGAAGCCTGTATTTACAAGAAAGTGAGTGGGAGATCTGTAGCATTTCTAATATTATATGTGGATGACATATTGTTGATTGGAAATAATACATAATTTTTGGATAGCATAAAAGAATACTTGAATAAGAATTTTTCAATGAAAGACCTCGGTGAAGCTGCTTATATATTGGGCATCAAGATCTATAGAGATAGATCAAGACACTTAATTGGACTTTGACAAAGCACATACCTTGATAAAGTTTTGAAGAAGTTCAAAATGGATCAGTCAAAGAAAGTGTTCTTGCCTGTGTTACAAGATATAAAGTTGAGTCAGACTCAATGCATGACCACTGCAAAAGATAGAGAGGAAATGAAAGTCATTCCCTATGCCTCAGCCATAGGTTCTATCATGTATGCAACGCTATGTACTAGACCATATGTGTGCCTTCCTATAAGTTTAGTAGGGAGGTATCAAAGTAATCCAGGAGTGGATCACTAGACAACGGTCAAGAACATCTTGAAATACCTGAAAAGTACTAAGGATATGTTTCTCATTTATGGCGGTGACAAAGAACTTGTCGTAAATGGTTATTTTGATGCAAGCTTTAACACTGATCCGGATGACTCTAAGTCGCAAACCGGATACGTATTTATATTGAATGGTGGAGCTGTCCCTTGGTGTAGTTGCAAACAGAGCATCGTGGCAGGATCTACGTGTGAAGCGGAGTACATAGCTGCTTTGGAAGAAGAAAATCAATCAGCCTGGATGAAGGAGTTCATATCTGATCTAGGTGTAATACCTAGTGCATCGGGTCCAATAAAAATCTTTTGTGACAATACTGGAGCAATAGCCTTGGCGAAGGAATCCAGATTTCACAAGAGAACCAAACGCATCAAGAGACGCTTCAATTCCATCCGCGATCAAGTCAAGGAGGGAGACATAGAGATTTGCAAAATACATACGGATTTGAATGTTGCAGGCCCGTTGACTAAGCCTCTTCCACGAGTAAAACATGATCAGCACAAAGACTCCATGGGTGTTAGAATCAATACAATGTAATCTAGATTATTGACTCTAGTGCAAGTGGGAGACTGAAGGAAATATGCCCTAGAGGCAATACTAAAGTTATTATTTATATTTCCTCATATCATGATAAATTTTTACTATTCATGCTAGAATTGTATTAACCAAAAACTTAGTACATGTGTGAATACATAGACAAAACCGTGTGTCCCTAGTATGCTTCTACTTGACTAGCTCGTTAATCAAAGATGGTTAAGTTTCCTAGCCATGGACATGTGTGTTTTCATTTGATGAACGGGATCACGTCATTAGGGAATGATGTGGTGGACAAGACCCATCTATTAGCTTAGCATAAGGATCATTTAGTTTTACTACTATTGCTTTCATCATGACTTATACATATTCCTCTGACTATGAGATTATGCAACTCCCGAATATCGGAGGAACAATTTGTGTGCTATCAAACGTCACAACATAACCGGGTGATTATAAAGATGCTCTACAGGTGTCTCACAATTTGTGTGCTATCAAGATTAGGATTTGTCACTCCATGTATCGGAGAGTTATCTTTGGGCCCTCTCGGTATTGCACATCACTATAAGCCTTGCAAGCAATGTGACTAATGAGTTAGTTATGGGATGATGCATTACGGAATGAGATTGAACTAGTTATGGGATGATGCATTAGCGACAATCGAATCTCGGGCAAGTAACATACCGATGACAAAGGGAATTACGTATGTTGTTATGCGGTTTGACCGATAAAGATCTTCGTAGAATATGTAAGAGCCAATATGAGCATCCAGGTTCCTCTATTGGTTATTGACCAGAGATGTGTTTCGTTCATGTCTACATAGTTCTCGAACCCACACTACAAAAAAAAGACACATCCGTGACATTTTGGGCTGAACGAAATTTTTTTATGTCATGCTAATGACACTTCTATGATGGTAATTGTGTCAAAACCCGGTATCATCATAGATGTGGTGGGCTCCTACTTCTGTGACAAAAATCATGACAGAGAATGGGCTTTTCGTCCTGGGCGGGCCGGAGACGCAGTTGCATGACATTCTTTGGGCCGTCCATGATGGAGAAAACCGTGGTAGAAGCGAGGCCGAGGAAAATATCGGGGGAGTTCCTAGTTATGGTGGGTGGTCGGGGGCCGAGCGATGCGCGTTTCTCTTGTACGTACGCGTGTGTGTGCGAGGCTTGCGCTCTAACTGAACCCGAGCGATTGCACTACAGGCTACGCGTTACTGAACCCGAGCGATCGATCGATCCCTTGCTGTTAACTAAATCCGAGTGATTCCTTCGCTACCGCTGCTAACTGAAGCCGATCGATGCTACCTCTTGATGAATAGTGAGTGTTGTTGGGGGATTTGGATGAACAGTTCCCGATGGGGGGGTTGGATGAATAGGACCCCGTGGTAGTAGAGGCCGTTGCCGCTGGATGAACAGTACCCCGATCGATCGAGCTAGTGGATGAACAGGACCCCATGGACGGCAGGTTGAACAGTAGCCGGTGGAGGGCAGGTTGAACAGTAGCCGGTGGAGGGCTGGATGAATAGTAGCCCGTGGAGGGGTGGTTGAACAGGACCCCGTGGAGAGGGCTGGTTGAACAGTAGCCAGTGGAGGCTGGATGAACAGGAGCCCGTGGATGAACAGTCGCAGGTGGAGGCTGGAGGTGGTCGACGGAGGATGAACAGTAGCCCGTGGAGGCTGGAGGAGGTCGACGGTGGAGATGAACAGTGTCCTGTGGAGTCCCGTTTTGTGGTACGCCACACCCCTCCCGATGAACAGGACCCCTGTTTCGACCGTAGCGCTCCAATACAAGTCCGGTTCCACCATTTTGCGGTACGCCACACCCCTCCCGATCAACAGGACCCCGTTTCAACCGTAGGTGGTCCATTTCCTCCATTTTGCGATACGCCAGACCCCTCCAGATGAACAGGATCCCATTTCGACCGTGGTTGGTTAAACACAAGGATGTTTCCTCCGTTCTGCGGTACACCAGGCCTCGTTTTCATCGGCTGTTCCATCCAAGCCGGTTGGCTCCCGATGAACATGATGACGCATTTCGTTCCGACCCAGCTAGTTGCCTACCCATGATCACAACAACGGCGCAACTTCTCCGTTCCGACCCAGCCATGTACACGAGCCCTGGTCGTACGTATGCACGAGTAGGCGTTCGAGACCCTGCCCGTATGTCCGTACGTGGTCGTATTTACTTTCTTGCACCCTGTCCGTTGTACGTACGTGTACATGCTACGTGCGCGCCTCTACTACGACACGTGCCCTTCCTTACACGGCCACGGTTCATCGCTGCAGCCTGCAGACAGACCGATCGACCAGTATGTACGTACACATTCGCGACCAGAATGACAACGCTACGTACGCTTCGACCGGGTGGGTCCTGACTGTCACGCACTTCCTTGCGTGCGAAGATGTAGCTGGTGGGTCCCAGCAGTCAGGGGGCGAATCTTATTTTTCGCCCGTAATATGGACGCACTTCCTTGCCTGCGAAGATGTAGCTGGTGGTTCTAGCAGTCAGGGGGACAAAACATTATTTTCCAAGGTAAAAAGGATGCAGTTGCATGCATGCGTCCATGGGCGTGGTGCGTCCCCACTGTCAGCCTCTCACGTACAGTCATCTTCCGATAACTCTCGTTTGTTGACCATGTTGACCACACCGTGCCAAGTGCACCATGGCCGGTGGACGACAGTGAGACCCCAGACTATAATGACCCGGAGATGGGGAAGATGCGGTAGTGGAGTCGCAGATGGAAAGGAGTGGGAAACTTGACTGGTTCGGGTGCGTGGAAGAATTGCCGCCCACGGGAGATAGGAGCAAGAACAGAGGTTGAAGAAGGAGCACGGTTGTTGGATTAACATCCAATGGTCCAGCTGCTAGAATCATTTAGTGATTAAGTTGACAAAGCCCTGAGTACACGTCTGCTTAGTAGGCCCACAAGTCAGCCACCAAATCTGACGGGGCCCAGCTATCATCGGGAGGAATGGTTTTTTCGCATAACAAGGAGGCAGTTCCTTCCGTGCAAAGATACAGCCGGTGAGTCCCAGTTGTCAGGGGGAGGAAACAGCTTAATAAGGAGGAACTTTCCTTGTGTGCGACCATGGACCTCGTGGGTCCCAGCCGTCAGGCTCTCCAGGTACAGTCCTCTTCTGATGACTCTCTTGTGTTAACCACGCCGCGCCAAGCACAGCGAGGCGGTGGACGACAGCGAGGCCCCAGACTGGAACGACCCGGAGATGGGAAGACGCGGCAGTGGAGTCGTAGACGGAGAGGAATGGGAAACTTGACTGGTTCGGGTGTGGAGTAGGCCTACACTCAGCAGAAAATAACATGAGGTGTGGAGTGGAGGGATGGCCTGGCCGTCGGCGGGGTAGCGTTTCGCTGAGGCACGCAAAATAATGTCACTTGATACCGGAGGCATGAGCAGGCGGTCCCGGCAGTGCTGGGGGAAGAAGACGAGAGATTGAAGAAGAATGTCGTCCGTTGGATGTAAATCCAATGCCTTGCTTAGGCTTCGACCTACTGGCCCACATGTCAGCCAGTCCATTTGTTTTTTAGTCCATTTGGTGGGCTGGGTGAAACAATGATGTAGCATCTATGCTGCCCGTTTACATATATGGTAGAATTTAAAGCCCATTTGCATTTTTCTCGAAATCTGCGGACTTGCTAGGCTGGGTGAAAATATCATGTTGGGCTGGACGGAGAAATGTTATAAAAACATCTATTACTGCATTGGTCAGTAAAATATTTGCAAGCTTATGTACGCAATCACTAGGAGTTAACTTGCCAAGTTATATGTACACAATTATTATTATTATTTTGTAAGAACTTTCAATTTACGAAATAAAATATCATTTTAATTTGATGAGTTAATAGGATGTGGGTTATTATTATTTTTTAGGCTAGACGTGGGACAGTTGAGTTGGTTCTAGGGAAAAGTACTGGGAGAAACTCAGTTTACATCGAAAAAGAAAGTGGAAGAAAATTCAGATATAGGATTAATGAAAATGAAAAATAAAGGAAGTGGGAAGGTCTATAAAATGGTTGGACGAATGACAGGTTTAATGGAACCTTATGTTGTTTCTATTATATATATATGTAATAAAATAAGATATAAATATAGGTTCATTTTTGCATTCTTATAGAAAACATAGGTTCAGTTTTGCATTCGTATAGAGAAATAGAACTGAGATGTGCGTCATCTTGAAAAAACAAACATAACTTGGGTTGTTGATGTTATAGACAAGCTAGGTTGGGAGGCCCAGAGGCCGCTTGATACCTATTAGATCCAAAAAATGTTGAAACATGTTGTGGGATGCCCATGTTAAACAACAAAACCTAGGCCATGGACCTGGACCTGGTGGGCCCGGGACTGTCAGCCTCTCGATGAACAGTTGTCTCCCGATTCCTCTTGTTTTGCTGACAATGTTGGGAACGATAGACGGTGACGCCGTGGCGAGAGCACCAAAGCGGAGGATGATGTCGAGACCTCGGACCGAACGAACCGGAGTGGGGGAAGACACATGCGGAGGGGAGTACGAGGGTTGACTTGTTCGGGTGCAGGGTAGGCCGGTGGAACTGCCGCTGCCGAACAATGTGTGGGAGTAGAGGGATGGCTTGGCCAACACCATAGGCTATGATGGCCAACCTCTATATAGGAAGAGAACGAAAGATTGAAAAAAATAAAGAAATACAAATGCATGGGTGGTTGGTCCCATATGTCTGTGTATGAGACCTGTTGGGTCCACCGGATAAGGGGAATATGTTGGGAGGAAGGAGATTCAAAGCACGGCAGCCGAGTGAACTAGTTTTTTTATACGGACGAGTGAACTAGTTACATACATAAGCAAATAGCCACTAAAAAAGCAAACAGGTTAATGGGTTCTTAAAAGAAACATTTCGAACAAAACAGATAATTACAGCACATAAGCTAATGCATGAAACACTCAGATGATAAAGATGCTTATAAACAGATAAAGTACAACATCTAGACCTTCCTAGCACGCTTGATCATGACGATGCGGCTGTCCATGTACTCGTCGGTTACGGGAAGCAGACACGCCCTCATGTCCAAGATTCGCCTGTACATGTCGTAGCACGTGTATGCGTCCTTGGTCGCGTAGGTTATGTAGGCTAGATTCAGAGGTACCTCCCACGTGTTCAGGTCCTTTGGTATCGTTGTCTTCTTTCATGTTGGCATATCAGGGGTCGATGATGGTCTCGACGAGGTCAATCACGGAGTCCTTCTCCTACCTGTTGCCGATGATCTTGTATTCCTTCTGGAGGTCGACAAGCTTGTTGCACCAGATGGCCAAATCGTCGCGTTCTTCCTTCTCCCCACCATAGAGAAGGTGCAGTCGGCGATGCCGATGAAACAGGCGAATGCTCCAGAACCTCTGATGGCCCTACAACATTGGTACACGAGAACCTCATCTCGCACACATACCTGGGCGACGGCGATCCGTTGGTCCCTGTCGGGAGATGAATGGACGGGCACACGGTCTACTCCTGCAACCTTGTGCTTTCTTGTCCTGTAGTTACTGCTTGAACTCGGCGAGGCAGAGCTTCATAGAGTCCGGATCGTTGGTGTACATCACATTCAACTTGGTGCAGCCATAGGACTGAACGGCGAACTCAAAGGGGAACTCCTTGCTGAAGTACATATCTGTCGGATCATGGGTTCCGGCAAAACCCTCAAGGTTCGAACACTGGGGTGCGTGCGAAGATCCCCCTACCAATCCACGTCCTTACTCAGCTAAGATCTTACGGACTAACTCGACGAACTGGCAACACAAAGGACACAAGATTTATACTGGTTCGGGCCACCGTTTTGGTGTAATACCCTACTCCAGTGTGGTGGTGGTGGATTGCCTCTCGGGCCAAGGATGAACAGTATAGGGGGAAGAACAGCCTCCTGAGGAGAGGTGCTCTTGTTGTTGGTGGATGTGATTGTGGGGATGAATTAGTTCTAGTCTAAGATGAGGTCGCCCCTAATCTCAGATGAGGTCGCCCCTAATCTCCGATGAGGTCGCCTCTAACCTCAGATGAGGTCGCCCTAGCTACGGTGGTGTCTAGTTCTATTTATAGAGGCACTGGTCCTCTCCCCAAATATTGAGCGGGAAGGGTGCCAACAACGGCCAATTTGAAAGGGGACATCTAGTACAGCTTATCCTGACAAAAGTGTCCTTCGCCTGCAAAAGGCTTTGGTGGTGACGCCGCCTTGGGCTCCATGGTGACCTCCGTCTTGCCGTCCTGCTGGTCTTGGTCTCGTTGCACCGATACGGAAACCTTTGCTTGATGCCTCGGTACTCTGCGCCTGCGCTTGCCCCCTTAGCACCAAAGAGGAAACAAGGATGTTGCGCGCGCTGGTGCCCGCCTGGCACCCGCCTGGTCTCAATCATCATGGATCATGTCACGAGAACCTCATGAGGTTTGTCGTGCCTTGATCTCTCTGCCCCTCGCGAGCCTGCCTGGTGAGGCCGCTCCTGAGGAGGTCTTGCATCGTCCGCCTCGCAAGGCTTGGCCCCTCGCGAAGATCTTGAATGCCTTGTTGATGAAGACGGGCCGTACAGGCCTGCTAGCAAAGCCACGCCGTGGGCTGCAGGCAGGCAAGTCTGGCGACCCCCATTCCCAGAACGTCGATAATATCCAGCAGGCTCACCCCGCGGATCGCCATTGGAGTTTCTTCAAGTGAATGAGTGGGTAGGCGGCGGCATCAGTTCGTTTTTCAGCTCTTGAGGAACTGGATTCAACAATAAACTGAGTGTGTACAAGCGACAACAGTTACTACCCGTCCCTCGCCCGCTGCACACCCGGCAGAAGATGCACCCTCGGCGCATTCAAATGCCTCCATTAAGAAACCTACTCCGGCCACACGTCGGTTCATGAGCGGGTCTGTATTGGTACTGTAATAACAAGAGTTAGTGGTCACTTTACTTAAATTTAATTAGCTTTAATAGAAATTTATACTTAGAACAAGCAATGCATTGGCTTGTTCTATCAGTGCCACAGGATCAACATGCACAACAATTAGAATTATTATTCAAGACGCACACGATCAACACATTTGTCGCACTTTCACATAGATAATACTACCAAGTTTGAACTATTTGTTATGGTTGTTGTCATCTGCATCATCATGCCGTGTTTCCCAGATTGCAAGATTCAGAACCAACAAATAAGATCCAAATAATTAGTACAACAAATATGCCTACACATCTCATTGATCCCCAGCTTGCAAGATTCATAACCAACAAATAAGATTCAAATAATAAGTACAACAAAGATGCCTACACATCTCATTGATTCCCAGCTTGCAAGATTCAGAACGAACCCATTAGAGCCTTTTGATAAAGTGAATATCGGGATTAAATCCATCTTGGCTAGCCATGTCATACAACCCAAGAACTTGGCGAATGCTCTTGACAATCACAACATCTGTAGTTGAGTATTCCTGTTTGCACAGCATAGATAAGAAGAGCATGATTACTATAATAGTTGCACTCCTTGAACTCAACTGAAGCTCCACTCGGATGAGGCCTGCCTGCAGTTCCATGATTCAATTCTTGCGCCTTTTTCTGCAGTTCACCTGAAAGGAAGCAAAGATTGCATCATTCAGCTAGCAAGAAGTACTTGCTCTCGTGAGCTGGCAGGTTCTTCTTTAGTAGTTGCACTAAAATTGAGGAACATTAAGGTTGGCTGTCCGGCTCATGTAAGGTGCAAATATAATTTGCTTATCCTTTTGTGCAACTCCACTCAAATAAAGTTCCATTGTGGTGACCGTGACGGCTTATCTTGCAAAAGCTAATAAAATGTTCCACGAGATTACCAGCAGAAATTAACGGAGATTTTGGAAACTCCAATCACCATTTTGTGCAGTTCCACCAAAATTGAGAGATGTTGCCCATGTGACATTTTAGTTGAACTGCACAAGACACTCATTCCAAAAAAAGTGTTTTGTGCAGTTCACCAAAAGGTCACAATAGCAACAAGGTGAAATGGATATCCCTATCTGCACAAAAAGATATAAAGTAAACAGTTGCTGGTCAATAAGAATATATGAAACATACATGAAATGAAAAGAAGCATCTTAATTGTGTTCATGGCAATCACGCAAGGATAGTAGAAATTTTAAAATGTCGGCAATGCTTCATGTTACCGCAAGCATTACGATCAACAATGACATTCGTCAAATATGGGATTACTTTAATGGTGGCATTGATTGTTTACCAGATACAGTAAATCAACAGCAGCTAAAGAGTTGGTTGAAGGGCATAGGACCGTGGGCACACCAGGACACTCAGCAGCGTAAAGGAGCAACTTACTTATCATACTGGGGAAAATAGCAGGAGTACCATTTGTAACACAGTTTAATTGCATCATATCACTAGAGGCATTAGATTAACAATAACACTGGTTAGACATGTCCTGAAGGTAATAGTGTGATCGCTTCATTTTACATGCACCCTAACATTAACAACAGCAAAAGGTTGGTATAAGGATATGCAAAAATGGACGCATCAACACAATAATGTACCTACAAGGAGGCATAAAGTGGTGATGCCGAGTTTGTTCATGCTCTGTGAGGGCAGCAAATCTAATCCTGGAGACCTTTTACTATGTGAGGGCAGCAAATCTAATCCTAGAGACCTTTTACTATGTGAGGGAAGCAAATCTAATCCTGGAGACCTATTACTATGTGAGGGCAGCAAATCTAATCCTGGAGACCTTTTACTATGTGAGGGCAGCAATTCTAATCCTGGAGACATTTTACTATGTGAGAGCAACAAATCTAATCCTGGACATACTCTGTTGACTAGTCCACCAGCCGCCACTTTCTATCCTTTTTTCAACCAATAATAGATTTGTTCCTTATCCAGTATGTACTGCGTTTTCCCATTATTTCCGTTTTCAACCAAGAGACCGGTTGGGTATCTAGTCTCTACTACTTTCACCATAGTATTTCCTCTCTGAATCAAGTCCTAGATTCATGCTACAACTTTCCACCCTTTCTTCGTTGTTTGAACCAAGTCCTATATTCGAATACATGAAGTAGCTTTACCTTTAATAATACTAAAAATTTAGGTAGCTTTGGAAGAGCTGATGTGAGTAGAAAAAGATGCACATGCAGACACGTGGGGAGCTGGGGCAGTAGATCAAGGCCGCTTTCAAAGAACTTATAACTGAGGGTCGTCGGGATGTCGGCGGAGGCAGGTCGGATCTGCGCACAATACGACAGGGAGGAAGAAGGGTCGGAGGACCTCCCGAGCCGGCGCTGTGTCGGAGAGAACGACACGGGCAGAGGATCGGGCCCCTCCGGCAGCTGTGAGTCTGTGAGTTTCCTCCCTCGCCGGCGATGACTGTGTGAACGATGCACCTAGTCCTCTACACACACCATCCGAAGGGATCTGGCCGGATCTGTGACCAGCGGTGAGCAGAGAGAAAATCTCGCTACTGCTGTCTTGTTTAGATCTGGAGAGGATGAGATAATGAAGAGAGCAACCCTAGTAAAGAAAGCACTCAGGCCCCTGCATACATATATAGTGGAGTGATTTTTTCTCTCCAAAACAAGTGTTTCAATTTGTGTACGTGGCATTAAAGAAAAGAAACTCTCTATTTAAGGTGACTAACTGTACGACTCCTACTCCCTCCGTCTGGAAATACTTGTCATCAAAATGAATAAAAGGGGATGTATCTAGATGTATATTAGTTCTAGATACATCCCTTTTTATCCATTTTGATGACAAGTATTTTCGGACGGAGGGATTACTTACTACTACTCTATACCCCTATATAGTGTGTGAATAACTTTGAAAGTTGGTCGTTGGATGAAGCCAATCCGATGGTACAAAGATGGCAAATCCGAGCACTACTGGCTGTTGGATATCATCTACAATCCACAAAATTCTGCCACGTGTAGAATCTAGAAGACTCCATGGTTGAACTTAAGCATAATGCACAAACCTCAAAACACAAGCACTTCTCCTTTGTTCTAGAATCTTCCATATCTTAATCACCCAAACTTTTTTTCAAAATGAATTGTCACTATCTGTTTTTTACTTTATGCTTTACAATGCACAATTCCATGAATCTTAAAATAGATTTTTGTAAAACTAATTGATTTTGAACTAGATGAAAACGAGTCCCATCTGACATGAGTGCTCAGTACTCCTATTCTATCAACACGAGTCCCATCTCTCAATAGTGTTCGTGCTACAGCTAGCTCTTCTCCCTCGTTCCTCTCTTCTAATTCTAAACTCAGCCGACGCCCGGTGGGCAGGTTGGGGATTTACCAATGGTCGGTTTGCTCAACTGCGGCCCCACCTCATAGTGAAAACGTTACTACTGGAATAAAAATGCCATATACTCCCTCCGTTCCTAAATGTAAGTCCTTTTAGACATTTCAAATGGAATACAACATACAGATGTATGTAGACATATTTTAGAGTGAACTAGATTCACTCATTTTGCTCTGTATGTAGTCACTCGCTGGAATCTCTAGAAAGACTTATATTTGGGAATGGAGGGAGTACTATACTAATAAAACATTAAAGCCACGAGGCGATGCAGTGCTGGTTACAGGAGGCAAGAAGAAGAGATGCATCCATCGACAATGTCCACCTCCTCGACTCAAGGCGCCGGCCCACCGAACGGTGGCTAAGTAGTAGCGGCTTTCGTGGCCAGGTCGACGTGCTTCTGAACAATGGCGTCCAAAGATTCTAGCCGCTGGAAGAAGGCCAACATCTTTCTGTCCTCGCTGGCCTTGTAGTGGCCTATGTAGACAATTTCCTCGAAGACGTGGATGTGCAGGTCAACGGTTTCTTGCATGGCGAGGCGCTGCGCGGCGAGCGCGGCCTCGAGGGGCACATTCTTCATCACGACCTACGGCACCTGCAGGGCCACCAGGGCTTGAAAGAGTTCATCACCATGGAGGTCGATGAGGGTGGCAGGCAATGAGGAGCCTAGGCGCGTGGGCTGGAGCAGTACGGCAAGGTCGTCCGCGCGCTTCTTGATGGCGGTGCACTTGCGGATGGAGTCGACCATCATGTCGTCCATGCGAGAGGTGAAGCCGGCGTCAGCGAGGGCTACGACGCCGGCGGTCGCCAGCAACGTCTGGAAACGATGCGCGGTGCGGGGCCGCAGGCCGGTGCCTTGGATGATTTGGCACAGCCGACTGCCGCTCACGTCCATCGCCTCCATAGGTGCTTGTGGCTTCTGGTCACTTGGTCTTGGATTGGAGTGAGCAGTGTTATGCAGAGACTATGAATAGATGGATTGGAGTGGTGGGGCGCCTTTATATGAGAGTCCAAACTCTGTTGCATTCACATCGTGCTGGCTCTATTCTGCTTCTCCAATTAATTTCCTCTACATGTAATTGAGGATGCATCATTGACCGTTCAATGTCTCGGGAACCGCTACCCTCTCCCTTGTTGGCATTCAAGCACCTATGGAGGCGACTGCCGCTCGCGTCTATCGTGTGTCAGGAGACGTTCACATTGACGACGAGGTGCCTATGGTGACTTCGTAAATTTCAAGATGATAGTATACTCAATATTGTGCACCGCTACCAAGGCGGAGAGGAAAACGAGAGAACTATGTATTTATTTACGGTGTAGATTCACTCATTTTGATCCATATGTACTCTGTGTCGGTGTAGTCTAGTCACTTGTTGAAATCTCTAGAAAGGCAAAAACTTCTTTCTGGTTTACAGGGCTATACTAGCAAGTACTATAATAGTGGGCTCACATACCTGGCTATATGCGTGCTGCAAGGTTTGCAACTGCCACATTCGGGTTGCGCTTGGCTGTTCGCCTCTTCCAGAAGGTGAACAATGATGTTACTACTACTGCTTCTACAGTTTGGAATCTACTGCTGCATGTCCGTCCGCCACGAGCGGGAGGGATAGCTTGTTGTATTACTACTCCCTCCTTTCTAGTTTAGAGGGCTTATCTCAAAATATGACGCGCGTTCCATTCGGAGAGTAGCGTGCTAGACCGACCGACCACCTGGGGTGCGACGCGAATGCGATCGGCATGCTGTATACTGTACTCCGTAAATGTGTACTGCCATTTTCTTGAGGCTTTCCTCCATGGTGCAATCCATGGATACAAAATTAGTATACTGTACTATTTAAAAGTCGAGGGCGGGGCTTTTCCCGTGCGGTAGGCGGGGCAGTTTCGCCTAGTCGGTTCGACAGAGACGCGAGAAGATGAGGGAGTAGGCTGCTGCAAATGTAGGGTTGTGTGATTTGACAGCGAGTTACTGCTGGACAGGTGGGGCCCGGTTATTTCACTTGCCATTATCATTTTAACTGTGGCGCTACGACCGGCGTGAGTCTCCTGATTCCTGACCACCTCCATACAGGTGCCTCTCCCGATGCTCCACCATGTAGAGGTTGGCTCTTGCATGAGAGCCCACTCCTCCACTTTTTCCTTGCCTCTTTCCCCCACATATGCAAAAATGCCATGTAAAGCGGGCTTATAGCCCGCTATTGTACTTGATCCTATAGGTGCTAAGCCTGCCACATAGGCATAAAGTCTGATGTGGCAAGTTAATTAAGAAGAGAGAGACTAGTTTGGTGACCCCGGGAAGAAATGGTGCTAAGCGTGTGTACCTAGATGAAGCAAACTTAGCAACAAAAAACTAAGCACCTATGCATTGGGGACTTGAGTTGCCAAGCCATTTAATGCCCATAGCACATCATCTAAGCACCATTTCATTGGAAGAGGTCACTCCTTGGAAAATGCAATAAATACTACGAGGAAAGAGATAGAGAGAAGTAAACAAAAAATACTCTTATAGCCAACCTTATAGCTAACCTTGTTGTAGTATGAGTGACTAAGTGATGACTATGTATGACATGCCAACATCAGAGAGCCTAACGCACTGTGTTAAGCTGTTTGGTTTATGACTAAATTAGCCAAAGATTGACACAACTAAGGTTAGGTAAGTTTGACCAACTTAGGTGAGTGTTTGGTTCAAGCCACATCTTAGGCAAACCACACTTGGGACCCACATGGCATACACACAAAAAGGGTGGCATGATTCCCTTAGGCTTGCCAACTTGTGGCTCTCATTTTGATGAACTAACATTAGGCAAGTTTGGCAAAAAAATGTGTGGCAAAGTGTGGCAATGCTAGTCCTAGAACCAAACAGTGTGGCAAGATTCCCTTAGGCTTGCCAACTTGTGGCTCTCATTTTAAAGAACTAACCTTAGGCAAGTGTGGCATTATTGTATGGAAAAGTGTGGCATGGTTAGGCCTAGAACCAAATAGCCCCAGAGTTGGTCAAACTTGCCCAACCTTAGGTGTGGCAACCTTAGGCAAACTTAGTCTCAAACCAAAATCTCCAAGGGCATGACCGCACGAGCGAGGCGACGGTCGTGGTAGGCCCGACCATGATGCGGGCTGCTAGTAGCCCTTGGATCTGAGATCGAACTGTCACATGCGAAGTTGCTGAAAATTTGCAGAATAACCCTCCAGGATAGGATATTCACCCATAGGTCTAGAATCACGCCATGCAATCGTTCGATCTCAGATCCAAGGGCTCTCGGAAGCTTTGTATCACCTATAATTTTCTCGACACTTGACATGACATCGAAAGCCATTTAATAGGGCGTTGAGTAGACATGACATCTAATTAGGCCCCCCATAATACTGTGCATGAATCCATTTATCCACCAAGCAAGCCACTACCCTACCATTCGCACCCTCCCCCCCACTTGGCATTTTTGCAATCGATAAACCGCTCCTAGTCGTCCCGTCCTTTCACATTATGGCAGTTCCACTAATCCTAACCCTCCTCCCAAATCCATGGCGTCCCAAATCTTCATGGTCGGCGGTGAGTACAAGGTTAGAACCATCACCGGTGATGAGTTAGACGTCACCTACACCCGTTCTTCCACGGTGGTGAAAGGATGCCTTGATCGCTTCAGACGCATGTTCGAAAACTCAAATGATGAGTGGGTCGCTGGGCTAGATGTTGAGTACACCACATGTAACACCCCAGATGTAAAACCTTCCTTCTTTTGGAAATGTATCAATTTTGGTCTTCATCCAATTCCTTGGGTCTATCTTGGTTGGCTTCTTTTGGTTGCCTTTGTGTTGTTATTTGTTGCATTGCTATGCCATTCCCTTTTATGTTTTGCTTTTGTCATCCATGTTTGCATTGTGATCATTTCAAGTGCTGCATTTGTGCTTCTCGTAATGTTGCATTTCATCTTGCTCATCATGTGCATTGTGTGTTTCATGCATGATAACCCTTTGCATCACCCCACCTCTCCTTCTCTTTCTTTATTTTGGCAAGTGCCATTTTCCACTCCTCCTTTAATGTTCATATTCTCCCTATAAGTCTTGCACCTTACCAACATTCTCTATTCCAATTTTCAGCTCATTTGAATATGTTTTGGTTGGGTCAAAAATTGACTCAAGTTTGAATTTTTAATTTTCTTCCTTTAAAAATCCCCAAAGTAATTTATTCAAATGGACCATAATTCCAGGAGTCCAAGTAATCTCTACTTCATTCATATTCTTCCCCAACCCTCCTGGACATTTCCTTTGGGAACTGTTTATTCTTTTAAACAGAAAGCTAAGTAAGGAAACTTACCTGGGCCGGCCTCCCAGTGCACCAGCGCCTGCAGCCCAACTCGCACAACAGTAGCAGCCCATCGAGCCCGCTAGCGCCACGAGCGTCGTCCCCCCTGTACGGCAGCTCATCCAGACGGGCCACATCAACGTCCGGTCGATTTGACGGCCGGAGAAGCTCCCTAGACCCATATACAGTTGTCCTCGGTTCCCTAGGGTCTCCCCTCGACCGATCCCCCTCCTCTCCTTCCATCGCCGCCGCCAGGTAAGGCTAGCCACGCCACTCTATCGCCCTGCCACCATGCTCCAGCCGAGCTTGAGCTCAAGCTCGGAGTAGCTCGTCGCCGCGCCTCCGACCCCTCGGCCACCATGGAGAGGAACTCCAAGTACCTCTCCGTCTCCTACCTCGAAGCGCCCGCACCGTCATGGCCTCTGGATCTACCTCCCCGTCGTCCTTTTCCTCCCCTGCTTCACGGACAGTAGCTCCACCAAGTTCAGAGCTCCTTTCCGCCGCCTGCAGCGCGTCTCCGTCTACCTCTTCGTGTCCTAGGTGAGCTAGGTAACTCCCTCTTCATCCCTACCGTTTCCTGCGCTCTCTAGTTGATACTTGGCTTCATCCTCTTCGTGCCATGGCCACGCTCTTAGTGCTCCGACGCAGGTTGTAGCTATTGTTCAGTTCCTGCGTTTGCCGTAGCATGCCCATGCGTCAACCCCCCCTCCCCCTCTGGATCCCCTCGTGTGTCTCGCTGCGTGCGCCCCACACCCGCGCACCTGCAGTACGTCGCTACTACTCGCGCGCCCTAGAGCCTCGCTGCGTTGCTGCTTCACATCGTGTTCGCGCCGCCTCGCCGTTTTGTATCGCGCCGGAGGCAAGCACGAGCTCGTGCTCGGGCATTTGCACGCGCGCGTCTGCACGCACACCACCCTGCTAAACATGCATGCCCGCCGCCGCAACCCAGGCCCCGCCGTCACCGTTGCTGGCGACGTCATCGTCGCTTTGTTCTCTATCTTGGAGAAGAAGAAGTAAGGGCCATAGGGCTTGTCCAAGTAGAGCCGAGCCCCTTCCTGGTCATGTATGCATGCATAGCCCGACTGGTTGCTCCAGCGCGCTTCCAAGCAGGAGGTTTCGAGTTTGAATCTCAAGGGCGCGCGATCTCTTTTCTTTTTTCTTTCATGGTGCTGACAAGTAGTCCCCTTTGTTCAGTCACACACGCACATAGGCCCACTTGTCAAACCCCCTCCCCCTTTTCCTTTTTTTTTCTTTTCTTTTATACCCCAGCGAATTTCCATTTATGGCAATATGCCATTTCCATTTCGGGCAAGTCCATTTATGGACGTTTCCAAATAAGGACAATGCCATTTCTGTCTATTCCATTTAGGGCAGTTTTTAACTTATTGCACTTGTGTGGATTTTTCTACAGCAATCCCCAACATATTATATATGTTTTTGGGGTAGAAAAATCCCAGCAATCCAGTGGTGACATTAATTTCTGCATTTGAGCAAGTTCATGATCATGGCATTTTACATCATGATGTTGTTTTGTCATTTTTGAGTGATTTATTTCAATCATGCTATGAAGGTGTTTGGCACATGGTTAGCTTCATTTTCATGCCTACTACATGCTAGTATTTATTCCATGTCTTTTAGTGCCCTGTGATGAGTAGAACAAGCATGCCAAGTTGCTATCATAATCTGTTTTGCCATGCTCTGTTTTCCACTAAGTCTGAAACAATTAATAAAACTTGCTATGTTTACATGGGTGCCATCATATCTTATGTGCCTTTTTGGCTCATGATCACTAAGGGATTTTTGGTTATATGATTTTAGTAGAATCATGCCATGCCTTGGTTTGCTATGATATGTCCTTGTAGCATGTTGTTTGCTTGCTCTAAACTTTGTCACCTAATGTTATTCCTGGCATGTTAGTATTTTCACTAAGTCTGTGAAGCTGATATCTTTTGCACTTTTGCCATGCTTGTTTGAACCTGCTCTTGAGTGCTTTAGCCTTAGCTTAGTGTTCATGTTTTGTCAAGCATATTGAGTACATCACTTTCTTGAGCTTTGTTGATATGTTGGAGTGCAGTAGTATAGTTTCTTGTTGCATTCTAGATGGCATTGTGCTGTTAATCGCATAATTGTGCAATTCTTGTTTTGCGTGCCATTTGCAAACCATGCATCCGTTTCCGGTGATCTTTATATCGATTTCGACCAAAATCATCTCATCTTTCCAGCGGCACACTTGGTTTGCCAAGTTGATGCCTTGATCAATCCTTTCCTTCCGGAGCATGCATATGCATTGCATATCATGTCTTGCATATCATGCCATGTTTTGCATCATGTTGCTTGTGCATTGCACCATGGTTGATTGTGTTCCTTGCTTGTGTTCTTGCTTTGGGTAGAGCCAGGAGACAAGTACGTGATTGAGGAACCTGTTGAGTACGCTAACGAGGATCAAGCTTTCGTCAACTCTGAGAACTTTGCAGGCAAGATGACCATACCCTCGAAATCACTTCTATCTTTGCTTGCTAGTTGTTCGCTCTTTTGCCATGCCGCGCTACCTACCACTTGCTATATCATGCCTCCCATATTGCCATGTCAAGCCTCTAACCCACCTTTCCCAGCGAACCGTTGTTTGGCTATGTTACCGCTTTTGCTCAGCCCCTCTTATAGCGTTGCTAGTTGCAGGTGAAGATGAAGTTTGTTCCATGTTGGAACATGGATATTGTTGGGATATCATTATTATCGCTTATTTACTTTAATGCACCTATATACTTGGTAAAGGGTGGAAGGCTCGGCCTTATGCCTGGTGTTTTGTTCCACTCTTGCCGCCCTAGTTTCCGTCATACCGGTGTTATGTTCCTTGATTTTGCGTTCCTTACGCGGTTGGGTGTTATGGGAACCCCTTGACAGTTCACCTTGAATAAAACTCCTCCAACAAGGCCCATCCTTGGTTTTACCATTTGCCACCTAAGCCTTCTCCCTTGGGTTCCGCGGACTCAAGGGTCATCTTTATTTTAAACCCCCGGGCTAGTGCTCCTCTGAGTGTTGATACAAAACAGAGCCACTTGCAGTGCCACCTCGGGGAAACTTTAGGGTTGGTTTTAGTTGTACGTAGTGTTCATCCGTTGTGCCCTAAGAACGAGATATGTGCAGCTCCTATTGGGATTTGTCGGCACATTCGGGCGGCTTTGCTGGTCTTGTTTTACCATTGTCGAAATGTCTTGTAACCCGGATTCCGAGTCTGATCGGGTCTTCCTGAGAGAAGGAATATCCTTCATTGACCGTGAGATCTTGTGATGGGCTAAGTTGGGACACCCCTGTAGGGTTTTGAACTTTCGAAAGCCGTGCTCGCAGTTATGGGCAGAAGGGAATTTGTTAATATCCGGTTGTAGAGAACTTGACACTTAACTTAATTAAAATTAATCAGCCGCGTGTGTAGCCGTGATGGTCTCTTTTTGGCGGAGTTCGGGAAGAGAACACGGTCCCGTGTTATGGTTGAACATAAGTAGCTTCAGGATCACTTCTTGATCATTATTAGCTTCTCGACCGTGCTTTGCTTCTCTTCTCGCTCTCTTTTGCGTATGTTAGCCACCATATATGCTAGTGCTTGCTGCAACTCCACCTCACTACCCCTTTCCTACCCTTAAGCTTAAATAGTCTTGATCTCGCGGGTGTGAGATTGCTGAGTCCCCGTGACTCATAGATACTTCCAAACAGATGCAGATACCGATGATGCCAATGCAGGGGACGCTACCGAACTCAAGTGGGAGTTCGACGAGGATTCGGGCCGTTACTATGTTTCTTTTCCGGATGATCAGTAGAGGAGCCCAGTTGGGACGATCGGGGTTCTAGCATTTGGGGTTGTCTTTCTTTATTTTGGTTCCGTAGTCGGACCTTTGATTGTACCTTGGATGATGTATGATATATTCATGTATTGTGTGAAGTGGCGATTGTAAGCCGACTCTTTATCCCTTTCTTATTCTGTACATGGGATGTGTAAAGATTACCCCTCTTGCGACATGCCTACCATGCGGCTATGCCTCTAAGTCGTGCCTCGACATGTGGGAGATATAGCCTCATTGTGGGTGTTACAAGTTGGTAATCAGAGCCTTCCCCGACTTAGGAGCCCCCTGCTTGATCGAATCGCTGACGTTGTTGAGTCTAGAAGAAATGTTTTGAGTCTTAGGATTATATATATCGGAGAGTAGGATTCTTTTTACTCCTCGGTCCCTTCGTCGCTTTGGTGAGGCCTCCTGACGTAGAGTTTTGACTCTTCCGTCCTCAAATTTCACAAAAACAAAATTCGGATCACGCGGGTATCTTGGAATTGTTCCGATGGTTTTGTGACAAGAACATTGTTCTTGGTGCCTCCTGAGATTTAGGGGTTGTGGCAGTGTTCCGGGGAGTTGAGCTCCGAGGTGTTGTCGTCACAATTTTATCGTTGCAGTTCTAGAATACCTGAGTTCGCCGACATCGAAAATCTCTTTTATACAGTTGTTGGTGAGATAACCTCGATGCCACCCAGTACTGGGGCGGGAGTTCGGGAGTATTGCCATAACTCGTATAACGGATGCTTTTCGAAGGTTGAGGTAAATGATATCCAAAGGTTTCTTGGTTATGTGTTGAAGGATGGATACAACTAGATGTAGGATTTGGTAGTTTTGGGTGAGATATTATGCTTCCCCTATATCCCCAACACCTAATTGCATAACCAGAAAGTTTCGGGAGTTTCATAGGTGGGAATTCAAGTAGCTCTAGTATTTATTCCCGCAGATATTTGGTTTGTGATTGGGTTATCCTTACCACTTATTTGTTCATATCCATACCTTGTTGCTTTATTTCATATACCTTTATCTAAGTGGCTTCTCAACTTTATGGACGTGTGATGATTTACTTTGGAATTCATTCATTCATTCTTGTTCGAATGTTAAGGCTATACGTTAGAATTTCGATCCATTGATTCATCTTGAATATATGTCTTTCAAGATGCTAACGGATGTCAACCTCTTCAGGATGGCTACAACGCGTCAGAATCCGAACCCTCCACCACCACCTCCACCTCCGGAGGCATGGCAAGCTGTCATGGCAGCCACCAACGCCAACACTCAGATGCTTTTGCAACTCTTGCAAGAGCGCAACCAAGGGCAAGGCAACCAAGGAAATCAAGGCGAAGGCAACAATCAGCTTCAGTTTGCTACCCTCAACCAGTTCCTCGTGAACCAGCCAAAGTCCTTCAGCAAATGTGTTGAGGCCACAGACGCCGACGACTGGCTCATGGATATCTGCAAACATTTTGAGTGTAGCAATTTCAGGTCTGAGGACTTTGTCAAGTTTGGTTCATTTCAATTCAAGGATCAAGCTGCTGAGTGGTATCAACAATACAAAGATTCCAAAGGAGGTCGTGTGATTACCTGGGATGATTTCCATCGAGACTTCAAAGCTCATCACGTTCCACAAAGTGTTGCTAAGAGCAAGCGTGAGGAGTTCCGCAATCTCAAACAAGGCAGCATGTGTGTGTATCAAGACAATATCCAGTTTCAGAGACTTGCTCGCTTCGCTAAACAAGACGTCCCTGATGAAAAGAGCATGATTTATCAATTCAGAGGTGGCCTCAGAGAAGATCTGCAATTAGCTCTCGTGCTTCTTGAACCGACTAAGTATGATGAATTCTACAAAGTGGCACTAAAGCAAGAAGCTCCTCAGCTCAAGTGCGAGGCATCTAAGAAGAGAGTCAGGGATGCAGCTCAATCTTCTTCTTCAGCTCAAGTGGCAACTAAGCAACAGAAGTTCTGGTTGCCTCCTCCTCCTCCGTTTCGTCAGCCTTACCAGCAAAAGAGCAAAGGTTGCAGTGGATCTTCCCACCCACCCAACCCAGGCTATTAGAACAAAGCTAAGTCTCATACTCCAAGGTCAAGTGCTCCTTATCACCGTCCGCTCTCAGAGGTTACGTGCAACAAGTGTCAGCAGAAAGGGCACTATGCAAACAAATGCTTCAACCAAAGGCGCCTTCCGCCTCCTCCTCCTGTGAGATTTGCCAGCAATGCAGTGGTCAAGCATAATCCCAAGCATGCTAAGTTCAACATGATGAACGCATCTCAGGCAGAGGAATCTTCAGAAGTGATCATGGGTAACCTTCCAGTTCACTGTTTTCCTGCAAAACTATTGTTTAATACGGGTGCATCGCTTTCTTTCATTTCAAGACCTTCTGTTGCCAAGCATGAGTTTGTTACCGAAAAGATTCCTTTCCCATTGAAGATTGTGTCCCCGGGCAAGCAGATGACATCTAATAATTGCGTCCCGGATGTGTCTACCGAGATGGTCGACTATAAGTTTCTGTCTTCTCCAATTGTTCTTGGTGACTCGGATATTCATCTAATTCTCGGCATGGACTGGCTTTCTAAGAACAAGGCCCAGCTTGATTGTGCTGCCAGGCAAATTCAATTGACACACTCTTCTAAGGATGTGATCATCTATGCCGCTCGTGATGATACCATTCGGTTGTTTTCTCTCAATGAGAAGGGCGAGTTGAATGCCATCTCTCATATTCCAGTCGTTTTTGAATACCAAGATGTCTTTCCAGAAGAGCTTCCAGGAATGCCTCCTCACCGGCCAGTTGAATTCGTTGTCGATCTTGAGCCTGGCACGGAACATGTTTGCAAACGTCCTTACAAGCTTGGACTAGAGGAGTTGAAGGAGTTGAAGAAACAACTCGATGAACAAGAGCATATGGGTCTGATCAGACTGAGTTCTTCTCCATGGGGTTGTGGTGTTCTTTTTGTCAAGAAGAAGGATGGCATGGACCGACTTTGTGTCGACTACCGTCCATTGAACAAGAAGACAACAAAGAACAAGTATCCACTTCCCAACATCAATGAGCTATTCCAGCAACATAAGTGTGCTCAAGTATTCTCCAAGCTTGACCTCCGTATGGGTTATCATCAGATTCACATTCATGAGCAAGATATCCCCAAGAAAGCATTCAGAACAACCTATGGTTCTTATGAATATACTGCCATGTCTTTCGGCCTTGTCAATGCTCCTCCAACGTTCTCTCGCATGATGAACTTCATCTTCAACCCTTACGCAAATGATTTCGTCCTGGTGTATCTCAATGATATTTTGGTCTTTTCCGAGAATAAGGAGGATCATGCCAAGCATTTGAGATTGGTGCTTCACAAACTCAGAGAGCATCAATTCAATGTGAAGTTTTCAAAGTGTGAGTTCTGTCTTGATGAGGTTCTCTACATTGGTCATATCATCTCCGCCGAGGGCATCGCTGTTAATCCTGAGAAGGTGTCTGCAATTCTGAATTGGGAACCGCCTCAGAATGTCAAGAAGCTCCACAGTTTTCTTGGGCTTGCAAGCTATTGTTGAAGATTCATTGAGAATTTCTATAAGATTGCAAAGCCTCTCTCCAACCACCTCCAGAAGCATGTCAAGTATGTCTGGACGCCTGAGTGTGACGTTGCTTTCAACACCCTCAAAGAGAAGTTAGTCACAGCTCTTGTCTTGACTCCTCCTGATGAATCCAAACCATTCGAAGTTTTTTGTGATGCCTCCTTGCAAGGTCTCGGTGTTGTGTTAATGCAAGAGAAGAAAGTTGTGGCCTATACCTCTCACCAGTTGAAGCCCAATGAAAGGAACTACCCCACTCACGACCTCGAGTTGGCGGCAGTTGTCCATGCATTATTAACATGGAGACATCTCTTGTTGGGAAGGAAAGTCGACATCTTCACAGATCATAAGAGCCTCAAGTACATCTTCACTCAACCCAACCTCAACCTCAGGCAGACTCGTTGGGTCGAAATGTTTCAAGAATACAATCCGAGTATTGAATATACTCCAGGCAAGGCCAATGTCATTGCAGATGCTTTGAGCAGGAAGGCTTACTACAATAGCTTAATTCTCAAGCCCTTCCAACCGGAACTTTGTGAAGCTTTCCGCAAACTGAATCTCCAAGTTGTTCCTCAAGGCTTTCTTGCCAACCTCCAAGTCTCTCCTACTTTGGAAGATCAAATTCGTGAGGCACAAGTTCTTGATGCCATGGTGAAGAAGGTGAAAAATGGGATTGCCAAGAGCCAACCCAAGTACAAGTGTTATCGCATTGATGACAAAGACACTCTTTTCTTCGAGGATCGAATTGTGGTTCCTAAAGGTGATCTAAGGAAAGTTATTATGAACGAGGCTCACAATTCCCTTCTATCCATTCATCCTGGATGTACGAAGATGTACCATGACCTCAAGCAGTCGTATTGGTGGACTCGAATGAAGCGAGAAATTGCTCAGTTCGTGAATGAATGTGATGTCTATAGAAGGGTGAAAGCAGAACACCAACGGCTAGCTGGTCTCCTCCAACCTCTTGCTATTCCAGAATGGAAGTTTGACCATATTGAGATGGACGTCGTGACTAGATTTCCCAAGTCCAAGCGCGGAAATGATGTTATCTTCATTGTCATCGACAAGCTTAGTAAAGTGGCTCATTTCCTTCCAATCAAAGAATCTATCACAACTGCTCACTTGGCAGAGCTATACACCTCCAGGATTGTCTCTTTGCACGGCATTCCACAATTGATATCTTTAGATCACGGAAGCATATTCACTTCTAAGTTCTGGGACTCCTTCCAGAAGGCCATGGGCACCAACGTTCGTTTCAGCACAACCTTCCATCCTCAAACTAGTGGCCAAGTCGAGCGAGTCAATCAAATTCTTGAAGATATGCTCAGGGCTTGTGTCTTTTCCTTCGGTATGAAGTGGGAAGATTGTCTTCCATATGCCAAGTTCTCCTACAACAACAGCTTCCAAGCGAGTTCGGGCAAGGCCCCATTCGAGATTCTCTATGGCAGAAAGTGTCGTACCCCTCTTAATTGGTCAGAGACTACTGAATGCCAACTTCTTGGCAATGACTTAATCACCGAGGCTGAAGAAATGTGTAAAGTCATCGGTGAAAATCTCAAAGCCACGCAATCGCGCCAGAAGAGTTACTATGATAGCAAGCACCATGACATGGCTTTCGAGATCGGAGACCATGTCTACCTCCGTGTCTCTCCAATGAAAGGTACTCATCGCTTCGGTATCAAAGGGAAGCTTGCCCCTAGATACATGGGTCCTTTCAAGATCATTGACAAAAGAGGCGATCTCGCCTATCAACTTGAGCTTCCATCCAACTTCACAAACGTGCATGATGTGTTTCACGTGTCACAGCTTCGCAAGTGCTTCAGGACTCTTGAGCGCACTATCAACTTCGAGGAGATTGATCTTCAAGAAGATTTGTCTTATCATGAGCATCCTGTTGCTATCCTTGAAGAAACTAAGCGCAAGACTCGCAACAAGTCTATCAAATTCCTGAAAGTGAAGTGGTCACACCATTCCGACCGAGAAGCCACCTGGGAGCGCGAGTATCACCTCCGTTCTGAATATCCGGAGTTCTTTCAGTCCTAGATCTCGGGGCGAGATCCTCTTGTAGTTGTGGAGTATTGTAACACCCCGGATGTAAAACCTTCCTTCTTTTGGCAATGTATCAATTTTGGTCTTCATCCAATTCCTTGGGTCTATCTTGGTTGGCTTCTTTTGGTTGCCTTTGTGTTGTTATTTGTTGCATTGCTATGCCATTTCCTTTTATGTTTTGCTTTTGTCATCCATGTTTGCATTGTGATCATTTCAAGTGCTGCATTTGTGCTTCTTGTAATGTTGCATTTCATCTTGCTCATCATGTGCATTGTGTGTTTCATGCATGATAACCCTTTGCATCACCCCACCTGTCCTTCTCTTTCTTTCTTTTGGCAAGTGCCATTTTTCACTCCTCCTTTAATGTTCATCTTCTCCCTATAAGTCTTGCACCTTACCTACATTCTCTATGCCAATTTTCAGCTCATTTGAATATGTTTTGGTTGGGTCAAAAATTGACTCAAGTTTGAATTTAATTCAAACTTGATTTAATTTTCTTCCTTTAAAAATCCCCAAAGTAATTTATTCAAATGGACCATAATTCTAGGAGTCCAAGTATATCTCTACTTCATTCATATTCTTCCCCAACCCCCCTCGACATTTCCTTTGGGAACTGTTTATTCTTTTAAAAAGAAAGCTAAGTAAGGAAACTTACCTGGGCCGGCCTCCCAACGCACCAGCGCCTGCAGCCCAACTCGCGCAGCAGTAGCAGCCCATCGAGCCCGCTAGCTCCAGAAGCATCGTCGCCCCTGTACGGCAGCTCATCCAGACGAGCCACGTCGGCGTCCGGTCGATTTGACGGCTGGAGAAGCTCCCTAGATCCCTATACAGTTGTCGCCGGTGCCCTAGGGTCTCCCCTCGACCGATCCCCTCCTCTCCTTCCATCGCTGCCGCAAGCTAAGGCTAGCCACGCCAAGCCGTCGCCCTGCCCACCATGCTCCAGCCGAGCTTGAGCTCGAGCTCGGAGTAGCTCATCGCCGCGCCTCCGACCCCTCGTCCATTGTGGAGAGCAACTCCAAGTACCTCTCCGTCTCCTACCTCGAAGCGCCCGCACCGTCACGGCCTCTAGATCTACCTCCTCGCCGTCCTCTTCCTCCCCTGCTTAACGGACAGTAGCTCCACCAAGTTCAGAGCTCCTTTTCCATCGCCTGCAGCGCGTCTCCATCTACCTCTTCGTGTCCTAGGTGAGCTAGGTAACTCCCTCTTCATCCCTGCCATTTCCTGTGCTCTCTAGTTGATACTAGGCTTCATCCTCTTCGTGCCATGCCACGCTCTTAGTGCTCCAACGCAGGTTGTAGCTATTGTTCAGTTCCTGCAGTTGCCGTAGCATGCCCGTGTGTCAACCCCCCCCCTCTGGATCCCCTCGTGTGTCTCGCTGCGCGCGCCCCACACCCGCGCACATGCAGTACCTCGCTACTTCTCGCGCGCCCTAGAGCCTCGCTGCGTTGCTGCGTCACATCGTGTTCGCGCCGCCTCGCCGTTCTGTATCGCGCCGGAGGCAAGCACGAGCTCGTGCTCGGGCATTTGCACGCGCGCGTCTGCATGCACACCACCCTGCTGAACATGCATGCCTGCCGCCGCAACCCAGGCCCCGCCGTCACCGTTGCTGGCGACGTCGTCGTCTCTTTGTTCTCTATCTTGGAGAAGAAGAAGTAAGGGCCATAGGGCTTGTCCAAGTAGAGCCGAGCCCCTTTCTGGTCACGTATGCATGCGTAGCCTGACTGGTTGCTCCAGCGCGTTTCTAAGCAGGAGATCTCGGGTTCGAATCCCAAGGGTGCGCGATCTCTTTTCTTTTTTTCTTTCATGGTGTTGACAGGTAGCCCCCTTTGTTCAGTCACACACGCACATAGTCCCACTTGTCAAACCCCCCCCCCCTTTCCTTTTTTCATTTCTTTTACACCCTAGCGAATTCCCATTTATGGCAAGATGCCATTTCCATTTCGGGCAAGTCCATTTCTAGACGTTTCCAAATAAGGACAAAACCATTTCTGTCTATTCCATTTAGGGCAGTTTTTAACTTATTGCAGTTGTGTGGATTTCTCTACAGCAACCGCCAACATATTATATATGTTTTTGGGGTAGAAAAAACCCAGCAATCCAATGGTGGCATTAGTTTCTGCATTTGAGCAAATACATGATCATGGCATTTTACATCATGATGTTGTTTTGTCATTTTCGAGTGATTTATTTTAATCATGCTATGAAGGTGTTTGGCCCATGGTTAGCTTCATTTTCATGCCTACTACATGCTAGTACTTATTCCATGTCTTTTAGTGCCCTGTGATGAGTGGAACAAGCATGCCAAGTTGCTATCATAATCTGTTTTGCCATGCTCTGTTTTCCATGAAGTCTGAAACTGTTAATAAAACTTGCTATGTTTACATGGGTTCCATCATATCTTATGTGCCTTTTTGGCTCATGATCACTAAGGGACTTTTGTTATATGTTTTTAGTAGAATCATGTCATGCCTTGGTTTGCTATGATATGTCCTTGTAGCATGTTGTTTGCTTTCTCTAAACTTTGCCTCCTAATGTTATTCCTGACATGTTAGTATTTTCACCAAGTCTGTGAAGTTGATATCTTTTGCACTTTTGCCATGCTTGTTTGAACCTACTCTTGAGTGAATTAGCCTTAGCTCAGTGTTCATGTTTTGTCAAGCATCTTGAGTACATCACTTTCATGAACTTTGTTGATATTTTGGATTGCAGTAGCTTAGTTTCTTGTTGCACTCTAGATGGCATTGTGCTGTTAATCGCATAATTGTGCCATTCTTGTTTTGAGTGCAATTTGCAAACCGTGCATCCCTTTCTGGTGATCTTTATATCGATTTCGACTGAAATCATCTCATCTTTCCAGATGCGCACTTGGTTTGCAAAGTTGATGCCTTGATCAATCTTTTCCTTCCAGAGCACGCATATGCATTGCATATCATGTCTTGCATATCATGCCATGTTTTGCATAATGTTGCTTGTGCATTGCACCGTGGTTGATTGTGTTCCTTGATTGTGTTCTTGCTTTGGATAGAGCCGGGAGACGAGTACGTGATGGAGGAACCTGTTGAGTACGCTAACGAGGATCAAGCTTTCGTCAACTCTGAGAACTTTGCAGGCACGATGACCATACCCTCGAAATCACTTCTATCTTTGCTTGCTAGTTGTTCGCTCTTTTGCCATGCCGTGCTACCTACCACTTGCTATATCATGCCTCCCATATTTCCATGTCAAGCCTCTAACCCACCTTTCCTAGCAAACCGTTGTTTGGCTATGTTACCGCTTTTGCTCAGCCCCTCTTATAGTGTTGCTAGTTGTAGGTGAAGATGAAGTTTGTTCCATATTGGAACATGGATATTGTTGGGATATCATTATTATTGCTTATTTACTTTAACGCATCTATATACTTGGTAAAGGGTGGAAGGCTCGGCCTTATTTCTGGTGTTTTGTTCCAGTCTTGTCGCCCTAGTTTCCGTCATACCGTTGTTATGTTCCTTGATTTTGCGTTCCTTACGCGGTTGGGTGTTATGGGAACCCCTTGACAGTTCACCTTGGATAAAACTCCTCCAGCAAGGCCCAACCTTGCTTTTACGATTTGCCACCTAAGCCTTTTTCCTTCGGTTCCGTGGACTCAAGGGTCATCTTTATTTTAAACCCCAGGCCAGTGCTCCTCTAAGTGTTGGTCCAAAGTAGAGCCACTTGCAGCGCCACCTCGGGGAAAGTTGAGGGTTGGTTTTAGTAGTACATAGTGTTCATCTGGTGTGCCTTGAGAACGAGATATGTGCAGCTCCTATCGAGATTTCTCGTCACATTTGGGCATCTTTGCTGGTCTTATTTTACCATTGTCGAAATGTCTTGTAACCGGGATTCCGAGTCTGATCGGGTCTTCTTGGGAGAAGGAATATCCTTCGTTGATCGTGAGAGCTTGTGATGGGATAAGTTGGGACACCCCTGTAGGGTTTTGAACTTTCGAAAGCCGTGCCCGCGGTTATGGGCAGATGGGAATTTGTTAATATCCGGTTGTAGAGAACTTGACACTTAACTTAATTAAAATAAATCAACCGCGTGTGTAGCCATGATGGTCTCTTCTCGGCGGAGTCCGGGAAGAGAACACGGTCTCGTGTTATGCTTGAACGTAAGTAGCTTCAGGATCACTTCTTGATCATTATTAGCTTCTCGACCGTGCTTTACTTCTCTTCTCGCTCTCTTTTGCGTATGTTAGCCACCATATATGCTAGTGCTTGTTGCAGCTCCACCTCACTACCCCTTTCCTACCCTTAAGCTTAAATAGTCTTGATCTCGCGGGTGTGAGATTGCTGAGTCCCTGTAACTCATAGATACTTCCAAACAAATGCAGGTACCGATGATGCCAGTGCAGGGGACGCTACCGAACTCAAGTGGGAGTTCGACGAGGATTCAGTCTGTTACTATGTTTCTTTTCCAGATGATCAGTAGAGGAGCCCAGTTGTGACGATCGGGGATCTTGCATTTGGGGTTGTCTTTCTTTATTTTGGTTCCGTAGTCGGACCTTTGATTGTTCCTTGGATGATGTATGATATGTTCATGTATTGTGTGAAGTGGCAATTGTAAGCCGACTCTTTATCCCTTTCTTATTCAGTACATGGGATGCGTAAAATTACCCCTCTTGCGACATGCCTACCATGCGGCTATGCCTCTAAGTCGTGCCCCAACACGTGGGAGATATAGCCGCATTGTGGGTGTTACACCACAGTCCTGGGAAAAGAGAAGAATCTAAAGGAGGAAGACAGGAAGAAGCCCACCGTGATCCAGGTTTGCGTGCATGACTTATGCTTGGTCTACCACATATGCCATGCCGACATTGAGTGCGAGGAATTTAAGAAGTTCCTCAAAGGCGGCCGAGTCAAAATGTTACTGTAGACTTTACGAACGACATAAGAGTCCTGGAATGGATAGGCCTCATTGTAGGCAAACCCTTCGAACTCCAGAATAATGGGCTGGTGTCCTCCCGTGATAAGCCTTCAATGCTGACCCTGGTAGGAGCCATGGTTTATCCTTTGTACGGTAAACTAAAGAAACCTCCGCACACGTTTCATCATGCATGGCGGTGGAATGTACTGGATATAGACCACATCCACTACGCTACAATGGATGGCTACCTTTGTTTCAATATCTACAAGGGTTGGATGAAGAGCAAGAGCAAGTGTGCGTTTCAAGCAAACAAGTATCGACCAAGAGGAAGAGGGACAAGGACGAAGTCGAGGACGTGGACGAGGACTCCGAGTAAGGTGGCAGTGTCGTTGCTCATGGTGGTTGTAATGCAGTGTCTACCGGATTAGTTGCTTAGTTTTATTTGAGCGGTGTGTTATGCTGAGCCCCCAGTAGAACTATGTTATGTTTCTTCTCATTACTTTAACACTTCAGTACGTACATACTAGTATTTCTTATAGTTCATCTTTTAGTTGGTATAGTACTACGACTATGACTCGTTTCTTCACATTATATACGTACAATATATATGGCCACTATCATATAGCCAGCAGTTTAGTTGTCAAAGAATTTCAGGGTGCTTAGTTTTGTCAAAGAATTTCATAGGGCTTAGTTTTATTTGAGGGGTGTGTTGTGCTGGACACCATTATTGTGACTCAAATATCTTTTTCCATGTTATAATGACATAAATCCCGATGGACCAACATGCCAGCTCTCCCTCTATCTCACTACAGTAAAATAAAGTGTGGGGCCTACTTGATCCCAACATCGTTCTTATTTTCCTGTAAAATTGTTCGCTTGGTTACTCCTGACAAGAGGGGCCACACTTATCATTGTGAGAATCGGCTTATTTTTGTCATGTAACATGGTCAACGGGTTTGACGTGAAAATCACAATGTCTAATGGCATTTTTGGGCAAACATCTAACTTAACGATGGCATTTTTGAGATATCTAATTGCATTTTTGACCAGGCATCTCACAGATCAATGGCATTTATGAGTAGTTGTAACTTCTAATGGCAAAACTGAGTAGTGATACACAACTTGTTGGATAGCTTGTTGTAGTATTAGTATAAGCAAAATCCTGTCCTCGCCTGCGAGCCACCATGCGCATGGGCGAGGGAGAAGGCGTGTAGTAGTAAAATCAAGCTTCTCCTCGTTGTGCGAGCTGATGCGACACATCATAGCACTTGCCCCACATGGTTGCCTCTAAACATGGCTGGAAGATCCGCAATGTAGAATACTCCATTTGCTGCAACCTCTAACATTTACCCCACAACAAATTAAAATATATATTCCTCTCTTGACCAGATTAGCGTGCAAACTACAATCACCAAGATGACAGGTAGGGCCAGAAGATTATTTTAATCAAAAAAAATCATGGAGCCGACCCCAACGATTTTAAACTTACAGGCATGGTACATGCTATCCTAGACTACTCTACACATGAAACTGCCACACGAGCGTCCAGGCTACGCTTGTCTCTTCGCCTCTTCGGGAAGTCGAACAATGATGGAGTACTACTGCAGTGGAGGAGTACTACAGTATGCTTCTGGACATCTGATATCGATTGAACTGCTGCATGTCCACCGCGTGTGGGAGGGAGAGTGTGTAGAAAACGAAAGCTTCTCCTAGTCCTACTAGCCACCACGCTCATGGGCGAGGGAGGTACGCAGCTTCATCGACTTACTGCTCCTGCCTATGCGTGCATGACTGGTGGGCCCAACAGCTGGGTCGCCCACTTGTCATGCAGCCAAAGGCAAGTGCAGCCACCGGAGCTCAGTCTGCAAGGGAGAGGGTGTTGTAGTAATCAAACTTCTCGGTCTTGTATGAGTTGACGTGACACATCAAAGCACTGCACTCGATATATTTCAATAATTTGCATTTACTGATGTGTAACGCCCCGTGACCGATGTGCCAAGTGTCGTCTAGTTATTCGCTGTTGTTGCCTTGTCATTGCTTGCGTGTCATGCATTGCATATCATGTCATCATGTGCATTTCATTTGCATATGTGTTCGTCTCATCCATCCGAGCATTTTCTCCATTGTCCGTTTTGCATTCCGGCGCTCCGTTCTCCTCTGGTGGTCATTTCTACCTTCTTATCGTGTGTGGGGATTAAACATTTCCGGATTGGACCGAGACTTGCCAGGCGGCCATGGTTTACTACCGGTAGACCGCCTGTCAAGTTTCGTACCATTTGGACTTCGTTTGATACTCCAACGGTTAACCGAGGGACCGAGAAGGCCTCGTGTGTGTTGTAGCCCAACACCCCTCCAATTTGGCCCAAAACCCACCTAAACCTCCTCCATCATCTCGGTCGTTCGATCACGATCGCGTGGCCGAAAACCGCACCTCATTTGGACTCTCCTAGCTCCCTCTACCTATAAATATGTGGCTCTCCCCGATTTTTCCCGCAGTCCAAACCCTAAAATTCCTCCCCGCCCGGCCGGACGCGTCCTCACCGCGCCGGACATGTCCGCCGCGCCGCCGCAACATCACTCCGACGAATCGCCTCGCGCCACGTCGCCTCGCCGGGATCCCCTCTCTCCTCCGCCGTTGCGGGCCCGCGCGGCCCAGATCCGGCCCGCAGGGCCCGAATCGCCGCCAGCCGCCGCCCGATGCGCCTTGCGCCCGTCCGTCGCT
>NC_041380.1:194818779-194831554 GCF_002162155.2 Triticum dicoccoides
GGTCGCCGCCCTCGCCACACCGCCTCGACGCCGGCGCCATGACTCCAGCCGCCCGCCGTCCTCTTCCTCGCCGACTGGATCCGCACCTCCGGCGAGCTCAGTCACTGTTCCGGCAACATTTTCCGGCGAACCTCGTTCCGCGTGCCTCGAAACCCTAGATCTGTTTTCGGGAGATGATATTTTCTTCTAAGTGCCCCGAAATTCCCAGATCCATATGCTTATGTTCATCGCATCGTAACTTTGCATCCATAGCTCCGATTCATGCATATAGCATATCAAAATGTTCGTCTCAGAGAGTAGATCATTTCATCTCATTACATCATTTTCATTTGAGTTCATCTTGATGCCCGAAATGCTGTTAGAAGAGTGCTACTTGAGATAATTGTCAGATCTGCTACTCCATTTAGATATTTGTCATTTTTGCCATGATTATTGTGTGCATGATACGCCCATGAGCTCTACATATGTTTTGTTAAGGGTTTTTCCATCTTTCCGGAGGTGCAACCCATGTATTTTTGTGATGTGTGTGGTGACTAGCACAAGCTTGCCAAGTGAGGCACTTGGTAATGCTGATTTTAGGGACTTAGCATTTCCACTAAGTCCTTGATCTGTTTATCTCATATTGCCATATGTTCATGTTGTTTCCTAGTGATCCATGCCTCTTTTGAGGATGATCAGTAAGGATGTTTTGTTAATATTGTAGTGCTCTATCCATCCATGTCTTTGTTTGCAATTATGGAGCAACCTAGCTTGAGTCAATCGAGCTCTACTTTTGTCATTTCGTGAATCTGGGCAGATTGTCTACTTGATAACGATTTTGCCGATGATGTTCTAGTTGATCCGTGCATGCTATGTTATTGTTCTTGCCATCCCTAGCTTGTATAATGTGTATTCTTGATGGGGATATGCTTAGATTGTCATGACTTGCTCTGTAGTGAGTGCATCGAGCTCGTTAACATTCCTACTTGATATCTGTTTCAGCATGCTCCAGTTTTCACTAAGTCTGTGATCTGATTATGTTTTTGCCATGTTCACATGCTTGCAATTGTATTTTCTGATCCCTTTTGGCTCAAGGTCACTAAGGGACTTTTGTTAATCTATCAGAGTAGCTCCTTGCCATGCTTTACTTTGCCATGTTCAGGTCCTGTAGCATATAGTTTTCATGCTCCGAAGAGTGCTATCTGATCTGAAATTCCAGACAAATGTTAATTTCACTAAGTCTGAAATCTGTTTGCCATATGCATTTTTGCCATGCTTGTTTGAACCTAGTAGTGGATGAATTGGCCGTAGCTCAGTGCTAGGATTTTGTTAAGCATCATGAATGGATCTCTGCCATGTATTTTGATGCCATGTTTGGGTGCTGTAGCATGTTCATCTTGTTGCATTTAGATGGCTACTTGCTGTAAATCGCAGACTGTGGTCACATTTGCATTGCTTGCCATTTCCAAACCGTAACTCCGATTCCGGTGATCTTTATATCGTTTTCAAGAGATTTCATCTCATCTTTCCAGTGGCACACTTGGATTCCCAAGTTGAGGCCAGGTTCATGCATCCCTTGTCAAATCATGCATATGCACCGCATATCGCATCCCGCATATCATACCATGTTCATGTGTTGGTTGTTTACTATATTGTGTGCTTCTTTTCCGGTGTTTGCTTCTTCGGGTTGGTTCTGATTACGTCGCGTTTTTGAGGACCCGTTCGTCTACGTCCGTTTGTCTTCTTCATGGACTCGTTCTTCTTCCTTATGGGATTTCAGGCAAGATGATCATACCCTCGAAATCACTTCTATCTTTGCTTGCTTAGTTGCTCGCTCTTTTGCTATGCCTATGCTGCGATACCTACCACTTGCTTATCATTCCTCCTATATTGTTGAACCGAGCCTCTAACCCACCTTGTCCTAGCAAACCTTTGTTTGGCTATGTTACCGCTTTGCTCAGCCCCTCTTATAGCGTTGTTAGTTGCAGGTGAAGATTGAAATTTGTTCCTTGTTGGAACATGGAGATGTTGTTCCTTGTTGGAACATGTTTTACTTGTTGGGATATCACAATATATGTTATTTAATTAATGCATCTATATACTTGGTAAAGGGTGGAAGGCTCGGCCTTATGCCTGGTGTTTTGTTCCACTCTTGCCGCCCTACTTTCCGTCATATCGGTGTTATGTTCCCGGATTTTGCGTTCCTTACGTGGTTGGGTAATAATGGGAACCCCTTGACAGTTCGTCTTGAGTAAAACTCTTCCAGCAATGCCCAACATTGGTTTTACCATTTGCCACCTAGCCTTTTTTTTCTTTTCCCTTGGGAGTCGCGCTCCTGAGGGTCATCATTATTTTACCCCCCGGGCCAGTGCTCCTCTGAGTGTTGGTCCAAACTAGAGTCCTGTGCAGCGCCCCCTCGGGGAAACTCAAGGTTGGGTTTTAGTTGTATGGAGAGCTCATCTGAGTGTGCCCTGAGAACGAGATATGTGCAGCTCCTATCGGGATTTGTCGGCACATTCGGGCGGTGTTGCTAGTTTAGTTTTACCCTGTCGAAATTTCTTGTAGAACCGGGATACCGAGTCTGATCGGAATATCTCGGGAGGAGGTCTATTCCTTCGTTCACTGTGAGAGCTTGTGATGGGCTAAGTTGGGACACCCCTGCAGGGATTTGATCTTTCGAGAGCTGTGCCGGCGGTTATGGGCAGATGGGAATTTGTTAATGTCCGGTTGTAGATAACTTGAACCTTAACTTAATTAAAATGAGTCAACTGCGTGTGTAACCGTGATGGTCTCTTTCTGGCGGAGTCCGGGAAGCGAACACGGTGTTGGAGTTATGTTTGACGTAGGTTGTTCTAGGATCACTTCTAGATCATACTTTTATCGATCGTGCTTTGCCTTCTCTTCTCGCTCTCTTTTGCGTATGTTAGCCACCATATATGCTAGTCGCTTGCTGCAACTCCACCTCATACCTTACCTTACCCTTAAGCTTAAATAGTCTTGATCGCGAGGGTGCGAGATTGCTGAGTCTCTGTGGCTCACAGATACTTCCAAAACCAGCTTGCAGGTATCGATGATGCCATTCCAGGTGGCGCAACCAAGCTCAGGAGGAGCTCGATGAAGATCTTGTCCTTTGTGTCGTTTCGTTCTAGTTGATCAGTAGTGGAGCCCAGTTGGGGTCGACCGGGGATCTTGTAGCATTTGGGGTTCTTCTTTTATTTTGGTTCCGTAGTCGAACCTTGATTGTATTTGGATGTTGTAATTCTTTATTCATGTAATTGTGTGAAGTGGCGATTGTAAGCCAACTATGTATCTCTTTCCCTTAGGTATTACATGGGCTGTGTGAAGATTACCTCACTTGTGACATTGCTTTCAATGCAGTTATGCCTCTAAGTCGTGCTTCGACACGTGGGAGATATAGCCGCATCGAGGGCATTACAAATTGGTAATCAGAGCCTTCCCCGACCTTAGGAGCCCCATTGCTTGATCGTTATTAGCGGCTGAGTTGTGTCTAGAAAAATGTTTTGAGTCATTTAGGAATTATATATCGGAGAGTTTAGGAATTCTTTTTACTTCCTAGTCTCCTCATCACTCTGGTAAGGCATCCTGACGTAGAGTTTTGACTCTTCTCTTCTCAAATTTCACTAAAAAAAATTTAGGATCACGCGGGTATCTTGGAATCGTTTCGATGGTTTTATGACGAGAACATTGTCTTGGTGCCTCCTGTCAGGGGTTTTGTGGAAGTGTCCCGGGGAGTTGAGCTCTGAGGTGTTTTCGTCATAATTTTATCGTTGCAGTTCTGGAATACCTGATTTTAGTTCGCCGACATCGAAAATCTCTTTTATGCAGTTCGTTGGTGAGATAACCTCGACGCCACCCAGTACTGGGGCGGGAGTTCGGGAGTATTTCCATAACGTGTATAACGGATGCTTTTCAAAGGTTGAGGTAGATGATTTCCGAAGGTTTCTTGGTTATGTGTTGAAGGATGGATATAGCTGGATGTAGGATTTGCTAGTTTTGGGTGAGATATTATGCTTCCCCTGTATCCGCAACACCTGATTGCATAACCGGAAAATTTCGGGAGTTTATAAGTGGGAATTCAAGTAGATCTTAGGATATCTTTCTGACAGATGTATGATATGAAATTGGGGTTCGACGTCTAGTGGTCCGCCTATCCACGGTCGGTTTTACAGTGGTCTCGTTGTGTCTTAAAGACTCCTTGGCTATGCCGACTCGGGGATGCTTCGTATGTCATGTGCACTGCCTTGTACATGATGGTGCTGTACGATCGAGCCCGTGTAGGCCCCACCACGAAAACTTCGGGCGAAATCTCTATCATATGTTTGTTCCGGCTTATTCTGCAAGCCAATCCTCTGTTTTGTTTTGAGTTGTGGTATCCGAGTTGCTTCGAAGTCAAATGTTGATTCCATACCTTCTCTAAACGGTGTTCTCATATTCCTATGGGAATACTAATCCTTCATGATAATTGAGATTGTCATGCCAATTTCTTTTCACCGGCGTGTTTCTCTTCAAGTGGATCCGATCATTTCAACAACCGCAAGATCAAGTATCAGTTCTTCTCAACGGTGTTTGTTTCATCCGTCTCCAAGTTGCCTTTGTTTTCCTGCCCACCCACCCTTTTTCCTGAAGGACTCGGATTTCTTAATCAAGTATCCTTTTATTCTTGTGAAGTCTCTCCATCCTTTTCCGTCAATATTCTTATCCGGTGATTCTCATGAAGATCCTAACGGAGCTTCAAGTTATCATTCTTTGTTTCTTCTCTTCTCTGGTGGATTCAAGTCAAGATTTGTCGACTATATCCCCTTTCATCATTTCAAATACCTTCTCTTGACGGTGCTACTCATATTTATTCATTTCTCGCTATTCAATTGTTCCGGAGTGCTGAAGATGTCTCGAAGATTCGTGTTTCCACTCTTAATCCGTTCAAGCTATTTTGAGGATGTTATCTAATTCAAACCATTTAACTCAACCGGTGTTTTCTCTTTTAAATTGTTCAACGGTGTATCTTTTCAGTGGGCCCTAACCCACAGGTCTTTTCCAGAATCTTACCTGGCTCTTCTTATTTTCCCGGCATTACTCTCAAATTCTTTTCCAAGTTTGACGTAAGAATGAGTTATCATCAGCCAAATGCCTTCTTCTTGATCTTTCAAATTTTTTCATCGTTGGTTTAACCTTTCCAATTTTAATTCCGGAGTACTCAATAATTCTTGGTGGTGTTTCTCATCGTCATTCTCAACATCTGAAGACCGAAGAAGAGTTTCCCTCCATATCTTGCTTCATTCTCTTCAAGATTCGTGGTTCTAATTCGAGGCCATCCTCTCATAATTGTTTTGATTGTGAGAATTCTTTTCACTCATCCGGGGCTATTCAAGATTCTTTTCAGTTTGATTCTCCGGAGGCCATCTTCTCAGAATTTTTCATTCCAGCTTTCAGCTCTCATACTCTAAATCATAACGGTGTCTAAAGCAAGGATTCTCTAATCAGCACGTACTATTTTCGTTCTCTTATATCTAAATTCTCTCAAGCATTTTCGTTTATTTGCTAATACTTCCCGGTGTGTCTTCATGCTTTATACGCTTTTTTCAACTCTTACGGTGGCTCGTTCAAGATCTCTCTTCCGTATCAATTAATTCGTTCTTTTCCATCCCGACTGGTGATTTGTTGAAGACTTTCTCAAGTTTGCGCCATATCTATCTTAATCTTTCTACGAGAATAAGTGGTATGCCAAATCCGTTGCTTGTCATTAATTTAAATTGGTGAAGGATATGCATAACATAATTCTTACTCTTGTTTCATCCTTATGTTAATCTTTTCTTCCCGAGTTTGTTCACGATGATTAAATTCTTGGTTTCAAGTACTTGTCTTTTCTTTCCCGGAGTTCCAAGCTCTAATTATCACGGATATCCATCTAAATCATTGTAAGGATTCACTTTGTGTTTTCAATTTCTCTTTCTTTTTATCCTTTTGTTTACCGGAGTTCTTCATGGAGACTCTACATGATGGTTCATCAAGGATTTTTTTCCCTTCGCGAAGCGTTCATCAAGATTCTTTTCACAGAACCTCAAGCATTCTCATCTTGCAATCCGGAGTTCAATCTTTCTCCCGTATCATTGGAGATGGTATTATGTCATTCTTAATCCTTCTCTATCTTGTTTTAAACGGAGTGGTTTCAATATATGTCTTGCCCTTCAACCTCAAGGTTTTCGCAAGGTTCTTTATTCCTCTTTTCTAACAGAGTGTTTTCAACTTCGTTCATCTCCGTTGTATTCTTTCTTTTAATTTGTTCAATTTTTCAAGGTTCTTTGGTTTCACTCGTTTGTCAAAGGAGCAACTTAGTTTTACCTCTTCTCTTTCTCTTCCGTTTTCCCTCCGGTGCCATTCTAGATCTCGGGACGAGATCCTCTCGTAGTGGTGGAGTGTTGTAACGCCCTGTGACCGATGTGCCAGGTGTCGTCTAGTTATTCGCTGTTGTTGCCTTGTCATTGCTTGCGTGTCATGCATTGCATATCATGTCATCATGTGCATTTCATTTGCATACGTGTTCGTGTCATGCATCCGAGCATTTTCTCCATTGTCCGTTTTGCATTACGGCGCTCCGTTCTCCTCCGGTGGTCATTTCTACCTTCTTCTCGTGTGTGGTGATTAAACATTTCCGGATTGGACCGAGAATTGTCAAGCGGCCTTGGTTTACTACCGGTAGACCGCCTGTCAAGTTTCGTACCATTTGGACTTCGTTTGATACTCCAACGGTTAACCGAGGGACCGAGAAGGCCTCGTGTGTGTTGCAGCCCAACACCCCTCCAATTTGGCCCAAAACCCACCTAAACCGCCTCCATCATCTCGGTCGTTCGATCATGATCACGTGGCCGAAAACCGCACCTCATTTGGACTCTCCTAGCTCCCTCTAGCTATAAATATGTGGCTCTGCCCGATTTTTCCCGCAGTCCAAACCATAAAATTCCTCCCCGCGCGCCGCCGGACGCGTCCTCACCGCGCCAGACATGTCAGCCGCGCCGCCGCCACATCACTCCGACGAATCGCCTCGCGCCACGTCGCCCCGCTGCTGCTCTCCTCCAACCCCCGCGCGCCACGTCGCCTCGCCGGGATCCCCTCTCTCCTCCACCGCCGCGGGCCCGCGCGGCCCAGATCCGGCCCGCGGGGCCCGAATCGCCGCCCGCCGCCGCCCGAGGCGCCTTGCGCCCGTCCGCCGCCGCAGGTGGCCGCGCGCCTCTCGCCGCCGATTCGCCGGCCCGTCGCGCCTCTCGCCGCCCCGTGCCGCCCGCCGGTGACCGGCGCCTCGCCGGGACGCCACCGCGCCGACCCGCTCGCCACCGGTCGCCGCCCTCGCCACACCGCCTCGACGCTGGCGCCATGACTCCGGTCGCCCGCCGTCCTCTTCCTCGCCGGCTGGATCCGCACCTCCGGCGAGCTCAGTCACTGTTCCGGCGACATTTTTCGGCGAACCTCGTTCCGCATGCCCCGAAACCCTAGATCTGTTTTTCGCGAGGTGATATTTTCTTCTAAGTCCCCGAAATTCCCAGATCCATATGCCTATGTTCATCGCATCGTAACTTTGCATCCATAGCTCCGATTCATGCATATAGCATATGAAAAGGTTCGCCCCAGAGAGTACATCATTTCATCTCATTACATCATTTTCATTTGAGTTCATCTTGATGCCCGAAATGCTGTTAGAAAAGTGCTACTTGAGATAATTGTCAAATCTGCTACTCCATTTAGATATTTGTCATTTTTGCGATGATTATTGTGTGCATGATATGCCCATGAGCTCTACATATGTTTTGTTAAGGGTTTTTCCATCTTTCCAGAGGTGCAACCCATGTATTTTTGTGATGTGTGTGGTGACTAGCACAAGCTTGCCAAGTGAGGCACTTGGTAATGCTGATTTCAGGAACTTAGCATTTCCACTAAGTCCTTGATCTGTTTATCTCATATTGCCATATGTTCATGTTGTTTCCTACTGATCCGTGCCTCTTTTGAGGATGATCAGTAAGGATGTTTTGTTAATATTGTAGTGCTCTATCCATCCATGTCTTTGTTTGCAATTATGGAGCACCCTAGCTTGAGTCAATCGAGCTCTACTTTTGTCATTTCGTGAATCTGGGCAGATTGTCTACTTGTTAGCGATTTTGCCGATGATGTTGTAGTTGGTCCGTGCATGCTATGTTATTGTTCTTGCCATGTCTAGCTTGTATAATGTGTATTCTTGATGGGGGCATGCTTAGATTGTCATGACTTGCTCTGTAGTAAGTGCATCGAGCTCGTTAACATGCCTACTTGATATCTGTTTCAGCATGCTCAAGTTTTCACTAAGTCTGTGATCTGATTATGTTTTTGCCATGTTCACATGCTTGCAATTGTATTTTCTGATCCCTTTTGGCTCAAGGTTACTAAGGAAATTTTGTTAATCTCTCTGAGTATCTCCATGCCATTCTTTACTTTGCCATGTTCAGGTCCTGTAGCATATAGTTTTCATGCTCCGAAGAGTGCTATCTGATCTGAAATTTCAGACAAGTGTTAATTTCAGTAAGTCTGAAATCTGTTTGCCATATGCATTTTTGCCATGCTTGTTTGAACCTGGTAATGGATGAATTGGCCGTAGCTCAGTGCTATGCTTTTGTTAAGCATCATGAATGGATCCCTGCCATGTATTTTGATGCCATGTTTGGGTGCTGTAGCATGTTCATCTTGTTGCATCTAGATGGCTACTTGCTGTAAATCGCAGACCGTGGTCACATTTGCATTGCTTGCCATTTCCAAACCGTAACTCCGATTCCAGTGATCTTTATATCGTTTTCAAGCGATTTCATCTCATCTTTCCAGTGGCACACTTGGATTCCCAAGTTGAGGCCAGGTTCATGCATACCTTGTCAAATCATGCATATGCACCGCATACCGCATCCCGCATATCATACCATGTTCATGTGTTGGTTGTTTACTATGTTGTGTGCTTCTTTTCCGGTGTTTGCTTCTTCGGGTTGGTTCCGATTATGTCGCGTTTGTGAGGACCCGTTCGTCTACGTCCATTTGTCTTCTTCATGGACTCGTTCTTCTTCCTTGCGGGATTTCAGGCAAGATGATCATACCCTCGAAATCACTTTTATCTTTGCTTGCTTAGTTGCTCGCTCTTTTGCTATGCCTATGCTGCGATACCTACCACTTTCTTATCATGCCTCCTATATTGTTGAACCAAGCCTCTAACCCACCTTGTCCTAGCAAACCGTTGTTTGGCTATGTTACCGCTTTGCTCAGCCCGTCTTATAGCGTTGTTAGTTGCAGGTGAAGATTGAAGTTTGTTCCTAGTTGGAACATGGAGATGTTGTTCCTTGTTGGAACATGTTTTACTTGTTGGGATATCACAATATATCTTATTTAATTAATGCATCTATATACTTGGTAAAGGGTGGAAGGCTCGGCCTTATTGTGACACCCCGGATGTAACTTTCCCAATTTGTACTCCAACTCTTGCCGTTTCGGTGTTAAGTTATTTTATTTTCTCGGGTTCGGGTTTTTGTCTCTGTGTGTTGTTGTCATTGTCATGCATCTCATATCATGTCATCATGTGCATTGCATTTGCATACGTGTTTCATCTCATGCATTCGAGCATTTTCCCCGTTGTCCGTTTTGCATTCCGACGCTTCGTTCTCCTTCGCTGGCCATTTCTAGCTTTCTTTCGTGTGTGGGGATTAAACATTTCCGGATTGGACCGAGACTTGCCAAGCGGCCTTGGTTTACTACCCGTAGACGGCCTGTCAAGTTTCGTACCATTTGGACTTCGTTTGATACTCCAACGGTTAACCGAGGGACCGGAAAGGCCTCGTGTGTGTTGCAGCCCAACACCCCTCCAATTTGGCCCAAATCCCACCTAAGCCTTCTCCATCATCTAGAGCGTTCGATCACGATCATGTGGCAGAAAACCGCGCCTCATTTGGACTCTCCTAGCTCCCTGTACCTCTATTTATAGACCCCCTCCTTCAAATTCGCGGATCCCCCTCTCCGAAACCCTAAATTTCCACCTCGTGCGCCGCCAGACAATGTCCGTCCCGGCCCGGACAAACTCCGCCGCCGTCTGCAGCCACTGAGGCGCTGTCACGTGTCCCGGGACTGCATCACCGCGCCGCCATCCCGCGCGGGCCCGCCGGGGCCCAAGGCCGGCCCCCGCGGCCCGAGCTTCTCCGCGCCCGCGCTCGGCTGCCCCGCCGCCCGGTGGCCGGAGCCCCTCGCCGCCCCGTCACCGGCCACCTCCGCCGCCGCCGCGGGCTTCAACGCCGGCCGCCGCGAGCCGCCCGACGCGCCGCCCCTTCGTCCAACCCGCCAACGCCGGCGAGCGCCGTGGCCACTCCGGCCATCCCCGCGCCGCGCCTACCTCCTCCTCCGTCGGTCGACCCCAACGCCGGCGAACTCCGGCGACTCCTCCGGTGAATCTCGTTCCGCGTGCCCTGATCCAGATGCGGTGAACAGTAAACCCTAGGTCGTTTTTTCTCTTCTAAGTCCCGAAAATTCCAGATCCATGTGCCCATGTTCGTCGTGCCGTAACTTTGCATCCGTAGCTCCGATTCGTGCATATAGCATATCAAAATGTTCATCTCAGAGAGTACATCATTTAATTCAATTGCATAATTTTCATTTGAGTCCATCTGGGTACCCGAAATGCTGTTAGAAGAGGGCTACTTGAGATATTTGTCAGATCTGCTGCTCCATTTAGCTTTTTGTCATTTTTGCCATGATTAATGTGTGCATGATATGCCCTGATGCTCTACATATGTTTTGTTAAGGGTTTTGCCATCTTTCCAGAGGTGCAACCCATGTATTTTTGTGATGTGTGTGGTGACTAGAGCAAGCTTGCAAAGTGAGGCTCTTGGTAATTCTGATTTCAGGGACTAAGCATTTCCACTAAGTCCTTGATCTGTTTATCTCATATTGTCATATGTTCATGTTGTTTCCTAGTGATCCGTGCCTCTTTTGAGGATGATCAGTAAGGATGTTTTGTTAATATTGTAGTGCTATATCCATCCATGTCTTTGTTTGCAATTATTGAGCACCCTAGCTTGAGTCAATCGAGCTCTACTTTTGTCATTTCGTGAATCTTGGCAGATTGTCTACTTGTTAGCGATTTTGCCGATGATGTTGTAGTTGGTCCGTGCATGCTATGTTATTGTTCTTGCCATGTCTAGCTTGTATAATGTGTATTCTTGATGGGGGTATGCTTAGATTGTCATGACTTGCTCTGTAGTAAGTGCATCGAGCTCGTTAACATGCCTACTTGATATCTGTTTCAGCATGCTCCAGTTTTCACTAAGTCTGTGATCTGATTATGTTTTTGCCATGTTCACATGCTTGCAATTGTATTTTCTGATCCCTTTTGGCTCAAGGTTACTAAGGAACTTTTGTTAAGCTCTCTGAGTAGCTCCATGCCATGCTTTACTTTGCCATGTTCAGGTCTTGTAGCATATAGTTTTCATGCTCCGAAGAGTGCTATCTAATCTGAAATTTCAGACAAGTGTTAATTTCAGTAAGTCTGAAATATGTTTGCCATATGCATTTTTGCCATGCTTGTTTGAACCTGGTAATGGATGAATTGGCCGTAGCTCAGTGCTAGGATTTTTTTAGGCATTATGAATGGATCCCTGCCATGTATTTTGATGCCATGTTTGGGTGCTGTAGCATGTTCATCTTATTGCATTTAGATGGCTACTTGCTGTAAATCGCAGACCGTGGTCACATTTGCATTGCTTGCCATTTCCAAACCGTAACTCCGATTCCGGTGATCTTTATATCGTTTGCAAGCGGTTTCATCTCATCTTTCCAGTGGCACACTTGGATTCCCAAGTTGAGTCCAGGTTCATGCATCCCTTGTCAAATCATGCATATGCACCGCATACCGCATCCCGCATATCATACCATGTTCATGTGTTGGTTGTTTACTATGTTGTGTGCTTCTTTTCCGGTGTTCGCTTCTTCGGGTTGGTTCCGATTATGTCGCGTTTGTGAGGACCCGTTCGTCTACGTCCGTTTGTCTTCTTCATGGACTCATTCTTCTTCCTTGTGGGATTTCAGGCAAGATGATCATACCCTCGAAATCACTTCTATCTTTGCTTGCTTAGTTGCTCGCTCTTTTGCTATGCCTATGCTGTGATACCTACCACTTTCTTATCATGCCTCCTATATTGTTGAACCAAGCCTCTAACCCACCTTGTCCTAGCAAACCGTTGTTTGGCTATGTTACCGCTTTGCTCAGCCCCTCTTATAGCGTTGTTAGTTGCAGGTGAAGATTGAAGTTTGTTCCTGGTTGGAACATGGAGATGTTGTTCCTTGTTGGAACATGTTTTACTTGTTGGGATATCACAATATATCTTATTTAATTAATGCATCTATATACTTGGTAAAGGGTGGAAGGCTCGGCCTTATTGTAACACCCCGGATGTAACTTTCCCAATTTGTACTCCAACTCTTGTCATTTCGGCGTTAAGTTATTTTATTTTCTCGGGTTCGGGTTTTTGTCTCCGTGTGTTGTTGTCGTTGCCATGCATCTCATATCATGTCATCATGTGCATTGCATTTGCATACGTGTTTCATCTCATGCATTCGAGCATTTTCCCCGTTGTCCGTTTTGCATTCCGACGCTTCGTTCTCCTCCGGTGGCCATCTCTAGCTTTCTTTCGTGTGTGGGGATTAAACATTTCCGGATTGGACCGAGACATGCCAAGCGGCCTTGGTTTACTACCGGTAGACCGCCTGCCAAGTTTCGTCCCATTTG
>NC_041380.1:194831811-194835270 GCF_002162155.2 Triticum dicoccoides
ACTTCGTTTGATACTCCAACGGTTAACCGAGGGACCGAAAAGGCCTCGTGTGTGTTGCAGCCCAACACCCCTCCAATTTGGCCCAAAACCCACCTAATCCTTCTCCATCATCTAGAGCGTTCGATACGATCGCGTGGCCGAAAACCGCACCTCATTTGGACTCTCCTAGCTCCCTCTACCTCTATTTATAGACCCCCTCCTTCAAATTCGCGGATCCCCCTCTCCGAAACCCTAAATTTCCACCTCATGCGCCGCCGGACAATGTCCGTCCCGGCCCGGACAAACTCCGCCGCCGTCCGCAGCCACTGAGGCGCTGCCACGTGTCCCGGGACCGCATCACCGCACCGCCATCCTGCGCGGGCCCGCCGGAGCCCAAGGCCGTCCCCCGCGGCCCAAGCTTCTCCGCGCCCGCGCCCGGCTGCCCCGCCGCCCGGTGGCCGGAGCCCCTCGCCGCCCCGTCACCGGCCACCTCCATCGTTGCCGCGGGCTTCGACGCCGGCCGCCGCGAGCCGTCCGACGCGCCGCCCCTTCGTCCAAGCCGCCAACGCCGGCGAGCGCCATGGCCACTCCGGCCATCCCCGCCCCGCGCCTACCTCCTCCTCCGTCGGCCGACCCCAACACCGGACTCCTCCGGTGAACCTCGTTCCGCGTGCCCCGATCCAGATCCGGTGAACAGTAAACCCTAGGTCGTTTTTTTCTTCTAAGTCCCGAAAATTCCAGATCCATGTGCCCATGTTCGTCGTGCCGTAGCTTTGCATCCGTAGCTCCGATTCATGCATATAGCATATCAAAATGTTCATCTCAGAGAGTACATCATTTCATTCCATTGCATAATTTTCATTTGAGTCCATCTTGGTGCCCGACATGCTGTTAGAAGAGGGCTACTTGAGATATTTGTCAGATCTGCTGCTCCATTTAGCTTTTTGTCAATTTTGCCATGATTAATGTGTGCATGATATGCCCTGATGCTCTACATATGTTTTGTTAAGGGTTTTGCCATCTTTCCAGAGGTGCAACCCATGTATTTTTGTGATGTGTGTGGTGACTAGCACAAGCTTGCAAAGTGAGGCTCTTGGTAATTCTGATTTCAGGGACTTAGCATTTCCACTAAGTCCTTGATCTGTTTATCTCATATTGCCATATGTTCATGTTGTTTCCTAGTGATCCGTGCCTCTTTTGAGGATGATCAGTAAGGATGTTTTGTTAATATTGTAGTGCTATATCCATCCATGTCTTTGTTTGCAATTATGGAGCACCCTAGCTTGAGTCAATCGAGCTCTACTTTTGTCATTTCGTGAATCTGGGCAGATTGTCTACTTGTTAGCGATTTTGCCGATGATGTTGTAGTTGGTCCGTGCATGCTATGTTATTGTTCTTGCCATGTCTAGCTTGTATAATGTGTATTCTTGATGGGGGTATGCTTAGATTGTCATGACTTGCTCTGTAGTAAGTGCATCGAGCTCGTTAACATGCCTACTTGATATCTGTTTCAGCATGCTCCAGTTTTCACTAAGTCTGTGATCTGATTATGTTTTTGCCATGTTCACATGCTTGCAATTGTATTTTCTGATCCCTTTTGGCTCAAGGTTATTAAGGAACTTTTGTTAAGCTCTCTGAGTAGCTCCATGCCATGCTTTACTTTGCCATGTTCAGGTCTTCTAGCATATAGTTTTCATGCTCCGAAGAGTGCTATCTAATCTGAAATTTCAGACAAGTGTTAATTTCAGTAAGTCTGAAATATGTTTGCCATATGCATTTTTGCCATGCTTGTTTGAACCTGGTAATGGATGAATTGGCCGTAGCTCAGTGCTAGGATTTTTTTAGGCATTATGAATGGATCCCTGCCATGTATTTTGATGCCATGTTTGGGTGCTGTAGCATGTTCATCTTATTGCATTTAGATGGCTACTTGCTGTAAATCGCAGACCGTGGTCACATTTGCATTGCTTGCCATTTCCAAACCGTAACTCCGATTCCGGTGATCTTTATATCGTTTGCAAGCGGTTTCATCTCATCTTTCCAGTGGCACACTTGGATTCCCAAGTTGAGTCCAGGTTCATGCATCCCTTGTCAAATCATGCATATGCACCGCATACCGCATCCCGCATATCATACCATGTTCATGTGTTGGTTGTTTACTATGTTGTGTGCTTCTTTTCCGGTGTTCGCTTCTTCGGGTTGGTTCCGATTATGTCGCGTTTGTGAGGACCCGTTCGTCTACGTCCGTTTGTCTTCTTCATGGACTCATTCTTCTTCCTTGTGGGATTTCAGGCAAGATGATCATACCCTCGAAATCACTTCTATCTTTGCTTGCTTAGTTGCTCGCTCTTTTGCTATGCCTATGCTGTGATACCTACCACTTTCTTATCATGCCTCCTATATTGTTGAACCAAGCCTCTAACCCACCTTGTCCTAGCAAACCGTTGTTTGGCTATGTTACCGCTTTGCTCAGCCCCTCTTATAGCGTTGTTAGTTGCAGGTGAAGATTGAAGTTTGTTCCTGGTTGGAACATGGAGATGTTGTTCCTTGTTGGAACATGTTTTACTTGTTGGGATATCACAATATATCTTATTTAATTAATGCATCTATATACTTGGTAAAGGGTGGAAGGCTCGGCCTTATTGTAACACCCCGGATGTAACTTTCCCAATTTGTACTCCAACTCTTGTCATTTCGGCGTTAAGTTATTTTATTTTCTCGGGTTCGGGTTTTTGTCTCCGTGTGTTGTTGTCGTTGCCATGCATCTCATATCATGTCATCATGTGCATTGCATTTGCATACGTGTTTCATCTCATGCATTCGAGCATTTTCCCCGTTGTCCGTTTTGCATTCCGACGCTTCGTTCTCCTCCGGTGGCCATCTCTAGCTTTCTTTCGTGTGTGGGGATTAAACATTTCCGGATTGGACCGAGACATGCCAAGCGGCCTTGGTTTACTACCGGTAGACCGCCTGCCAAGTTTCGTCCCATTTGGACTTCGTTTGATACTCCAACGGTTAACCGAGGGACCGAAAAGGCCTCGTGTGTGTTGCAGCCCAACACCCCTCCAATTTGGCCCAAAACCCACCTAATCCTTCTCCATCATCTAGAGCGTTCGATACGATCGCGTGGCCGAAAACCGCACCTCATTTGGACTCTCCTAGCTCCCTCTACCTCTATTTATAGACCCCCTCCTTCAAATTCGCGGATCCCCCTCTCCGAAACCCTAAATTTCCACCTCATGCGCCGCCGGACAATGTCCGTCCCGGCCCGGACAAACTCCGCCGCCGTCCGCAGCCACTGAGGCGCTGCCACGTGTCCCGGGACCGCATCACCGCACCGCCATCCTGCGCGGGCCCGCCGGAGCCCAAGGCCGTCCCCCGCGGCCCAAGCTTCTCCGCGCCCGCGCCCGGCTGCCCCGCCGCCCGGTGGCCGGAGCCCCTCGCCGCCCCGTCACCGGCCACCTCCATCGTTGCCGCGGG
>NC_041380.1:194835280-194840725 GCF_002162155.2 Triticum dicoccoides
TTTTGCCATGATTAATGTGTGCATGATATGCCCTGATGCTCTACATATGTTTTGTTAAGGGTTTTGCCATCTTTCCAGAGGTGCAACCCATGTATTTTTGTGATGTGTGTGGTGACTAGCACAAGCTTGCAAAGTGAGGCTCTTGGTAATTCTGATTTCAGGGACTTAGCATTTCCACTAAGTCCTTGATCTGTTTATCTCATATTGCCATATGTTCATGTTGTTTCCTAGTGATCCGTGCCTCTTTTGAGGATGATCAGTAAGGATGTTTTGTTAATATTGTAGTGCTATATCCATCCATGTCTTTGTTTGCAATTATGGAGCACCCTAGCTTGAGTCAATCGAGCTCTACTTTTGTCATTTCGTGAATCTGGGCAGATTGTCTACTTGTTAGCGATTTTGCCGATGATGTTGTAGTTGGTCCGTGCATGCTATGTTATTGTTCTTGCCATGTCTAGCTTGTATAATGTGTATTCTTGATGGGGGTATGCTTAGATTGTCATGACTTGCTCTGTAGTAAGTGCATCGAGCTCGTTAACATGCCTACTTGATATCTGTTTCAGCATGCTCCAGTTTTCACTAAGTCTGTGATCTGATTATGTTTTTGCCATGTTCACATGCTTGCAATTGTATTTTCTGATCCCTTTTGGCTCAAGGTTATTAAGGAACTTTTGTTAAGCTCTCTGAGTAGCTCCATGCCATGCTTTACTTTGCCATGTTCAGGTCTTCTAGCATATAGTTTTCATGCTCCGAAGAGTGCTATCTAATCTGAAATTTCAGACAAGTGTTAATTTCAGTAAGTCTGAAATATGTTGGCCTTATGCATTTTTGCCATGCTTGTTTGAACCTGGTAATGGATGAATTGGCCGTAGCTCAGTTCTAGGCTTTTGTTAGGCATCATGAATGGATCCCTGCCATGTATTTTGATGCCATGTTTGGGTGCTGTAGCATGTTCATCTTATTGCATTTAGATGGCTACTTGCTGTAAATCGCAGACCGTGGTCACATTTGCATTGCTTGCCATTTCCAAACCGTAACTCCGATTCCGGTGATCTTTATATCGTTTGCAAGCGGTTTCATCTCATCTTTCCAGTGGCACACTTGGATTCCCAAGTTGAGTCCAGGTTCATGCATCCCTTGTCACATCATGCATATGCACCGCATACCGCATCCCGCATATCATACCATGTTCATGTGTTGGTTGTTTACTATGTTGTGTGCTTCTTTTCCGGTGTTCGCTTCTTCGGGTTGGTTCCGATTATGTCGCATTTGTGAGGACCCGTTCGTCTACGTCCGTTTGTCTTCTTCATGGACTCGTTCTTCTTCCTTGTGGGATTTCAGGCAAGATGATCATACCCTCGAAATCACTTCTATCTTTGCTTGCTTAGTTGCTCGCTCTTTTGCTATGCCTATGCTGTGATACCTACCACTTTCTTATCATGCCTCCTATATTGTTGAACCAAGCCTCTAACCCACCTTGTCCTAGCAAACCGTTGTTTGGCTATGTTACCGCTTTGCTCAGCCCCTCTTATAGCGTTGTTAGTTGCAGGTGAAGATTGAAGTTTGTTCCTGGTTGGAACATGGAGATGTTGTTCCTTGTTGGAACATGTTTTACTTGTTGGGATATCACAATATATCTTATTTAATTAATGCATCTATATACTTGGTAAAGGGTGGAAGGCTCGGCCTTATTGTAACACCCCGGATGTAACTTTCCCAATTTGTACTCCAACTCTTGTCATTTCGGCGTTAAGTTATTTTATTTTCTCGGGTTCGGGTTTTTGTCTCCGTGTGTTGTTGTCGTTGTCATGCATCTCATATCATGTCATCATGTGCATTGCATTTGCATACGTGTTTCATCTCATGCATTCGAGCATTTTCCCCGTTGTCCGTTTTGCATTCCGACGCTTCGTTCTCCTCCGGTGGCCATTTCTAGCTTTCTTTCGTGTGTGGGGATTAAACATTTCCGGATTGGACCGAGACATGCCAAGCGGCCTTGGTTTACTACCGGTAGACCGCCTGTCAAGTTTCGTCCCATTTGGACTTCGTTTGATACTCCAACGGTTAACCGAGGGACCGAAAAGGCCTCCTGTGTGTTGCAGCCCAACACCCCTCCAATTTGGCCCAAAACCCACCTAAGCCTTCTCCATCATCTAGAGCGTTCGATCACGATCGTGTGGCCGAAAACCGCACCTCATTTGGACTCTCCTAGCTCCCTCTACCTCTATTTATAGACCCCCTCCTTCAAATTCGCGGATCCGCCTCTCCGAAACCCTAAATTTCCACCTCGTGCGCCGCCGGACAATGTCCGTCCCGGCCCGAACAAACTCCGCCGCCATCCGCAGCCACTGAGGCGCTGCCACGTGTCCCGGGACCGCATCACCGCACCGCCATCCCGCGCGGGCCCGCCGGAGCCCAAGGCCGTCCCCCGCGGCCCAAGCTTCTCCGCGCCCGCGCCCGGCTGCCCCGCCGCCCGGTGGCCGGAGCCCCTCGCCGCCCCGTCACTGGCCACCTCCGTCGCTGCCGCGGGCTTCGACCCCGGCCGCCGCGAGCCGCCCGACGCGCCGCCCCTTCGTCCAAGCCGCCAACGCCGGCGAGCGCCGTGGCCACTCCGGCCATCCCCGCCCCGCGCCTACCTCCTCCTCCGTCGGCCGACCCCAACACCGGACTCCTACGGTGAACCTCGTTCCGCGTGCCCCGATCCAGATCCGGTGAACAGTAAACCCTAGGTCGTTTTTTTCTTCTAAGTCCCGAAAATTCCAGATCCATGTGCTCATGTTCGTCGTGCCGTAACTTTGCATCCATAGCTCCGATTCATGCATATAGCATATCAAAATGTTCATCTCAGAGAGTACATCATTTCATTCCATTGCATAATTTTCATTTGAGTCCATCTTGGTGCCCGAAATGCTGTTAGAAAAGGGCTACTTGAGATATTTGTCAGATCTGCTGCTCCATTTAGCTTTTTGTCATTTTTGCCATGATTAATGTGTGCATGATATGCCCTGATGCTCTACATATGTTTTGTTAAGGGTTTTGCCATCTTTCCAGAGGTGCAACCCATGTATTTTTGTGATGTGTGCGGTGACTAGCAAAAGCTTGCAAAGTGAGGCTCTTGGTAATTCTGATTTCAGGGACTTAGCATTTCCACTAAGTCCTTGATCTGTTTATCTCATATTGCCATATGTTCATGTTGTTTCCTAGTGATCCGTGCCTCTTTTGAGGATGATCAGTAAGGATGTTTTGTTAATATTGTAGTGCTCTATCCATCCATGTCTTTGTTTGCAATTATGGAGCACCCTAGCTTGAGTCAATCGAGCTCTACTTTTGTCATTTCGTGAATCTGGGCAGATTGTCTACTTGTTAGCGATTTTGCCGATGATGTTGTAGTTGGTCCGTGCATGCTATGTTATTGTTCTTGCCATGTCTAGCTTCTATAATGTGTATTCTTGATGGGGGTATGCTTAGATTGCATGACTTGCTCTGTAGTAAGTGCATCGAGCTCGTTAACATGCCTACTTGATATCTGTTTCAGCATGCTCCAGTTTTCACCAAGTTTGTGATCTGATTATGTTTTTGCCATGTTCACATGCTTGCAATTGTATTTTCTGATCCCTTTTGTCTCAAGGTTACTAAGGAACTTTTGTTAAGCTCTCTGAGTAGCTCCATGCCATGATTTACTTTGCCATGTTCAGGTCCTGTAGCATATAGTTTTCATGCTCCGAAGAGTGCTATCTGATCTGAAATTTTAGACAAGTGTTAATTTCAGTAAGTCTAAAATCTGTTTGCCATATGCATTTTCGCCATGCTTGTTTGAACCTGGTAATGGATGAATTGGCCGTAGCTCAGTGCTAGGCTTTTGTTAGGCATCATGAATGGATCCCTGCCATGTATTTTGATGCCATGTTTGGGTGCTGTAGCATGTTCATCTTGTTGCATTTAGATGGCTACTTGCTGTAAATCGCAGACCGTGGTCACATTTGCATTGCTTGCCATTTCCAAACCGTAACTCCGATTCCGGTGATCTTTATATCGTTTTCAAGCGATTTCATCTCCTCTTTCCAGTGGCACAATTGGATTCCCAAGTTGAGTCCAGGTTCATGCATCCCTTGTCAAATCATGCATATGCACAGCATACCGCATCTCGCATATCATACCATGTTCATGTGTTGGTTGTTTACTATGTTGTGTGCTTCTTTTCTGGTGTTTGCTTCTTCGGGTTGGTTCCGATTATGTCGCATTTGTGAGGACCCGTTCGTCTACGTCCGTTTGTCTTCTTCATGGACTCGTTCTTCTTCCTTGCGGGATTTCAGGCAAGATGATCATACCCTCGAAATCACTTCTATCTTTGCTTGCTTAGGTGCTCGCTCTTTTGCTATGCCTATGCTGTGATACCTACCACTTTCTTATCATGCCTCCTATATTGTTGAACCAAGCCTCTATCCCACCTTGTCCTAGCAAACCGTTGTTTGGCTATGTTACCGCTTTGCTCAGCCCCTCTTATAGCGTTGTTAGTTGCAGGTGAAGATTGAAGTTTGCTCCTGGTTGGAACATGGAGATGTTGTTCCTTGTTGGAACATGTTTTACTTGTTGGGATATCACAATATATCTTATTTAATTAATGAATCTATATACTTGGTAAAGGGTGGAAGGCTCGGCCTTATTGTAACACCCGGATGTAACTTTCCCAATTTGTACTTAAACTCTTGTCATTTCGGCGTTAAGTTATTTTATTTTCTCGGGTTCGGGTTTTTGTCTTCGTGTGTTGTTGTCGTTGTCATGCATCTCATATCATGTCATCATGTGCATTGCATTTGCATACGTGTTTCATCTCATGCATTCGAGCATTTTCCCCGTTGTCCGTTTTGGATTCCGACGCTTCGTTCTCCTCCGGTGGCCATTTCTAGCTTTCTTTCGTGTGTGGGGATTAAACATTTCCGGATTGGACCGAGACTTGCCAAGCGGCCTTGGTTTACTACCGGTAGACCGCCTGTCAAGTTTCGTTTCGTTTGGACTTCGTTTGATACTCCAACGGTTAACCGAGGGACCGAAAAGGCCTCATGTGTGTTGCTGCCCAACACCCCTCCAATTTGGCCCAAAACCCACCTAAGCCTTCTCCATCATCTAGAGCGTTCGATCACGATTGCGTGGCCGAAAACCACACCTCATTTGGACTCTCCTAGCTCCCTCTACCTCTATTTATAGACCCCCTCCTTCAAATTGGCGGATCCCCCTCTCCGAAACCCTTAATTTCCACCTCGTGCGCCGCCGGACAATGTCCGTCCCGGCCCGGACAAACTCCGCCGCCGTCCGCATCCACTGAGGCGCTGCCACGTGTCCCGGGACCGCATCACCGCGCCGCCATCCTGCGCGGGCCCGCCGGGTCCCAAGGCCGGCCCCCGCGGCCCAAGCTTCTCCGCGCCCGCGCCCGGCTGCCCCGCCGCC
>NC_041380.1:194841207-194856694 GCF_002162155.2 Triticum dicoccoides
CACCTCCGTCGCCGCCGCGGGCTTCGACGCCGGCCGCCGCGAGCCGCCCGACGCGCCGCCCCTTCGTCCAAGCCGCCAACGCCGGCGAGCGCCGTGGCCACTCCGGCCATCCCCGGCCCGCGCCTACCTCCACCACCTTCGGCCGACCCCAACACCGGCGAACTCCGGTGAATCCCGTTCTGCGTGCCCCGATCCAGATCCGGTGAACAGTAAACCCTAGGTCGTTTTTTTTCTTCTATGTCCCGAAAATTCCAGATCCATGTGCCCATGTTCGTCGTGCCGTAAATTTGCATCCGTAGCTCCGATTCATGCATATCGCATATCAAAATGTTCAGCTCAGAGAGTACATCATTTCATTCCATTGCATAATTTTAATTTGAGTCCATCTTGGTGCCCGAAATGCTGTTAGAAGAGGGCTACTTGAGATATTTGTCAGATCTGCTGCTCCATTTAGCTTTTTGTCATTTTTGCCATGATTAATGTGTGCATGATATGCCCTGATGCTCTACATATGTTTTGTTAAGGGTTTTGCCATCTTTCCAGAGGTGCAACCCATGTATTTTTGTGATGTGTGTGGTGACTAGCACAAGCTTGCAAAGTGAGGCTCTTGGTAATTCTGATTTCAGGGACTTAGCATTTCCACTAAGTCCTTGATCTGTTTATCTCATATTGCCATATGTTCATGTTGTTTCCTAGTGATCCGTGCCTCTTTTGAGGATGATCAGTAAGGATGTTTTGTTAATATTGTAGTGCTCTATCCATCCATGTCTTTGTTTGCAATTATGGAGCACCCTAGCTTGAGTAAATCGAGCTCTACTTTTGTCATTTCATGAATCTTGGCAGATTGTCTACTTGTTAGCGATTTTGCCGATGATGTTGTAGTTGGTCCGTGCATGCTATGTTATTGTTCTTGCCATGTCTAGCTTGTATAATGTGTATTCTTGATGGGGGTATGCTTAGATTGTCATGACTTGCTCTGTAGTAAGTGCATCGAGCTCGTTAACATGGCTACTTGATATCTGTTTCAGCATGCTCCAGTTTTCACTAAGTCTGTGATCTGATTATGTTTTTGCCATGTTCACATGCTTGCAATTGTATTTTCTGATCCCTTTTGGATCAAGGTTACTAAGGAACTTTTGTTAAGCTCTCTCAGTAGCTCCATGCCATGCTTTACTTTGCCATGTTCAGGTCCTGTAGCATATAGTTTTCATGCTCCGAAGAGTGCTATCTGATCTGAAATTTCAGACAAGTGTTAATTTCAGTAAGTCTGAAATCTGTTCGCCATATGAATTTTTGCCATGCTTGTTTGAACCTGGTAATGGATGAATTGGCCGTAGCTCAGTGCTAGGCTTTTGTTAGGCATCATGAATGGATCCCTGTCATGTATTTTGATGCCATGTTTGGGAGCTGTAGCATGTTCATCTTGTTACATTTAGATGGCTACTTGCTGTAAATCGCAGACCGTGGTCACATTTGCATTGCTTGCCATTTCCAAATCGTAACTCCGATTCCTGTGATCTTTATATCGTTTTCAAGCGATTTCATCTCATCTTTCCAGTGGCACACTTGGATTCCCAAGTTGAGTCCAGGTTCATGCATCCCTTGTCAAATCATGCATATGCACCGCATACCGCATCCCGCATATCATACCATGTTCAAATGTTGGTTGTTTACTATGTTGTGTGCTTCGTTTCTGGTGTTTGCTTCTTCGGGTTGGTTCCGATTATGTCGCGTTTGTGAGGACCCGTTCGTCTACTTCCGTTTGTCTTCTTCATGGACTCGTTCTTCTTCCTTGCGGGATTTCAGGCAAGATGATCATACCCTCGAAATCACTTCTATCTTTGCTTGCTTAGTTGCTCGCTCTTTTGCTATGCCTATGCTGCGATACCTACCACTTTCTTATCATGCCTCCTATATTGTTGAACCAAGCCTGTAACCCACCTTGTCCTAGCAAACCATTTTTTGGCTATGTTACCGCTTTGCTCAGCCCCTCTTATAGCGTTGTGAGTTGCAGGTGAAGATTGAAGTTTGTTCCTGGTTGGAACATGGAAATGTTGTTCCTTGTTGGAACATGTTTAACTTGTTGGGATATCACAATATATCTTATTTAATTAATGCATCTATATACTTGGTAAAGGGTGGAAGGCTCGGCCTTATTGTAACACCACGGATGTAACTTTCCCAATTTGTACTTAAACTCTTGCCGTTTCGGCGTTAAGTTATTTTAGTTTCTCGGGTTCGGGTTTTTGTCTCCGTGTGTTCTTGTCGTTGTCATGCATCTCATATCATGTCATCATGTGCATTGCATTTGCATACGTGTTTCATCTCATGCATTCGAGCATTTTCCCCGTTGTCCGTTTTGCATTCCGACGCTTCGTTCTCCTCCGGTGGCCATTTCTACCTTTCTTTCGTGTGTGGGGATTAAACATTTCCGGATTGGACCGAGACTTGCCAAGCGGCCTTGGTTTACTACCGGTAGACCGCCTGTAAAGTTTCGTCCCATTTGGACTTCGTTTGATACTCCAACGGTTAACCGAGGGACCGAAAAGGCCTCGTGTGTGTTGCAGCCCAACACCCCTCCAATTTGGCCCAAAACCCACCTAAGCCTTCTCCATCATCTAGAGCGTTCGATCACGATCGCGTGGCGGAAAACCGCACCTCATTTGGAGTCTCCTAGCTCCCTCTACCTCTATTTATAGACCCCCTCCTTCAAATTCGCGGATCCCCCTCTCCGAAACCCTAAATTTCCACCTCGTGCGCCGCCGGACAATGTCCGTCCCGGCCCGGACAAACTCCACCGCCGTCCGCAGCCACTGAGGCGCTGCCACGTGTCCCGGGACCGCATCCCCGCGCCGCCATCCTGCGCGGGCCCGCCGGGGCCCAAGGCCGGCCCCCGCGGCCCGAGCTTCTCCGCGCCCGCGCCCGACTGCCCCGCGCCCGGTGGCCGAAGCCCCTCGCCGCCCCGTCACCGGCCACCTCCGTCGCTGCCGTGGGCTTCGACGCCGGCCGCCGCGAGCCGCCCGACGCGCCGCCCCTTCGTCCAAGCCGCCAACGCCGACGAGCGCCGTGGCCACTCCGGCCATCCCCGCCCCGCGCCTACCTCGTCCTCCGTCGGCCGACCCCAACGTCGGCGAACTCCGGTGAACCTCGTTCCGCGTGCCCCGATCCAGATCCGGTGAACAGTAAACCCTAGTTCGTTTTTTTTTCTTCTAAGTCCCGAAAATTCCAGATCCATGTGCCCATGTTCGTCGTGTCGTAACTTTGCATCCGTAGCTCCGATTCATGCATATAGCATATCAAAATGTTCATCTCAGAGAGTACATCATTTCATTCCATTGCATAATTTTCATTTGAGTCCATCTTGGTGCCCGAAATGCTGTTAGAAGAGGGCTACTTGAGATATTTGTCAGATCTGCTGCTCCATTTAGCTTTTTGTCATTTTTGCCATGATTAATGTGTGCATGATATGCCCTGATGCTCTACATATGTTTTTTTAAGGGTTTTGCCATCTTTCCAGAGGTGCAACCCATGTATTTTTGTGATGTGTGTGGTGACTAGCACAATCTTGCAAAGTGAGGCTCTTGGTAATTCTTTCAGGGACTTAGCATTTCCACTAAGTCCTTGATCTGTTTATCTCATATTGCCATATGTTCATGTTGTTTCCTAGTGATCCGTGCCTCTTTTGAGGATGATCAGTAAGGATGTTTTGTTAATATTGTAGTGCTCTATCCATCCATGTCTTTGTTTGCAATTATGGAGCACCTAGCTTGAGTCAATCGAGCGCTACTTTTGTCATTTCGTGAATCTGGGCAGATTGTCTACTTGTTAGCGATTTTGCCGATGATGTTGTAGTTGGTCCGTGCATGCTATGTTATTGTTCTTGCCATGTCTAGCTTGTATAATGTGTATTCTTGATGGGGGTATGCTTAGATTGTCATGACTTGCTCTGTAGTAAGTGCATCGAGCTCGTTAACATGCCTACTTGATATCTGTTTCAGCATGCTCTAGTTTTTACTAAGTCTGTGATCTGATTATGTTTTTGCCATGTTCACATGCTTGCAATTGTATTTTCTGATCCCTTTTGGCTCAAGGTCACTAAGGAACTTTTATTAAGCTCTCTGAGTAGCTCCATGCCATGCTTTAGTTTGCCATATTCAGTTCTTGTAGCATATAGTTTTCATGCTCCGAAGAGCGCTACCTGATCTGAAATTCCAGACTAGTGTTGATTTCAGTAAGTCTGAAATCTATTTGCCATATGCATTTTTTCCATGCTTGTTTGAACCTGTTAATGGATGAATTGGCCGTAGCTCAGTGCTAGGATTTTGTTAGGCATCATGAATGCATCCCTGCCATGTATTTTGTTGTCATGTTTGGGTGTTGTAGCATGTTCTTCTCATTGCATTTAGATGGCTACTTGCTGTAAATCGCAGACCGGTGTCATATTTGAATCACTTGCCATTTCCAAACCATAACTCCGATTCCGGTGTTCTTTATATCGTTTTCAAGCGATCTCATCTCATTTTTCCAATGGCCAACTTGGATTTCCATGTTGGGGCCAGGTTCTTGCATTTTCTGTCACATCTTGCATATGCATCCTGCATCGCATCCCGCATAGCATATCATCTTTGCATCCTGTTGTTTAAGTTGCACGTGGTTGATTTGTGTCCTTGTTGCTTGTTTGTCTTGTTTGTGTAGAGCCGGGAGACGAGTTCGCTAACGAGGAGCCCGTTGAGTTTGCTTTCGAGGATCCAGTCAACTCTGACAACTGTGCAGGCAAGATGATCATACCCTCGAAATCACTACTATCTTTGCTATGCTAGATTGCTCGTTCTTTTGCTATGCCAATGCTATGATGCCTACCACTTGCTTTCTAGCCTCCCAAATTGCCATGTCAAACCTCTAACCCACTATGTCCTAGCAAACCGTTGATTGGCTATGTTAGCGCTTCGCTCAGCCCCTCTTATAACGTTGCTAGTTGCAGGTGAAGATTGGAGACCGTTCCTTCTTGGAACATTTATTTACTTGTTGGGATATCATTATATTGCCATGTTATCTTAATGCATTTATATACTTGGTAAAGGGTGGAAGGATCGGCCTCTCGCCTAGTGTTTTGTTCCACTCTTGCCGCCTTAGTTTCTGTCATATCGGTGTTATGTTCCCGGATTTTTGCGTTCCTTACGCGGTTGGGTTATAATGGGAGTCCCTTGATAGTTCCCCTTGATTAAAGCTTTTCCAGCAATGCCCAACCTTGGTTTTACCATTTTCGACCTAGCCTCTTTTCCCCTTGGGTTTCCGGAGCCCGAGGGTCATCTTATTTTAAACCCCCCGGGCCAGTGCTCCTCTGCGTGTTGGTCCACCTGTCAGCTATCGGTGGCCACCAGGGGCAACTCTGGGCTGGCCTACCCGTACCTAAGACAATCTGAGTGTGCCCTGAGATAGAGATATGTGCAGCTCCTATCGGGATTTGTCGGCACATTCGGACGGTGTTGCTGGTCTTGTTTTAACCTGTCGAAGTGTCTTGAAGAACCGAGATACCGAGTCTGATCGGAACGTCTTGGGAGGAGGTCTATTCCTTCGTTGACCGTGAGAGCTTGTCATGGGCTAAGTTGGGACTCCCCTGCAGGGATTTGAACTTTCAAAAGCCGTGCCCGCGGTTATGGGCAGATGGGAGTTTCATAATGTCCGGTTGTAGATAACTTGAACCTTAACTTAATTAAAATGAACCTACTGAGTGTGTTACCGTGATGGCCTCTTCTCGGCGGAGTCCGGAAAGTGGACACAGTGTTGGAGTAATCTTTGCACAGGTTGTCCTCTAGTTTCTCGCTCGCGCTTTGCCTCCTCTTCTCGCTCTCTTTTGCGAATAAGTTAGCCACCATATTTGCTAGTCGCTTGCTGCAGCTCCACATATATTTGTACCTTGCCTTACCTATAAGCTTCAATAGTCTTGATCGCGAGGGTGCGAGATTGCTGAGTCTCTGTGGCTCACAGTTACTATTACACCAGATGTAGGGCCCGATGATTTCGCTCCAGGAGACGCGTTTGAGCTCAAGTGGTAGTTCGACGAAGACTCTCAACGTCACTATGTTTCCTTTCCTGATGATCAGTAGTGGTGCCCAGTTGGGGGTGATCGGGACCGTGTCGCTTGTTGGGTTCTCTTTTATTTTGGCGCCGTAGTCGGGCCATGAGTGTTTTGGATGATGTAATGTTATTTATGTACTTGATTGACGTGGCGAGTGTAAGCCAACTATGTTATCTCCCCTTTTATTATCATATTACATGGGATGTTGTGAAGATTGCCTAACTTGCGACATATGCCTTCAATGCGATTATGCCTCTAAGTCGTGCCTCGACACGTGGGAGATATAGTCACATCGAGGGTGTTACAAGTTGGTATCAGAGCCTTCCCCGACCTTAGGAGCCCCATTGCTTGATCATTTTTAGCGGCCGAGTTGTGTCTAGAAAAATGTTTTGAGTCATTTAGGAATTATATATCGGAGAGTTTAGGAATTATTTTTACTCCCCAGTCTCGTCATCGCTCTGCTAAGGCATCCTGACGTAGAGTTTTAACTCTTCTCTTCTCAAATTTCACTAAAAAAAATTTAGGATCACGCGGGTATCTTGGAATCGTTCCGATGGTTTTATGATGAGAACATTGTCTTGGTGCCTCCTGTCAGGGGTTTTGTGGAAGTGTCTCGGGGAGTTGAGCTCTGAGGTGTTGTCGTCATAATTTTATCGTTGCAGTTCTGGAATACCTGAGTTTAGTACGCCGACATCGAAAATCTCTTTTATGCAGTTCGTTGGTGAGATAACCTCGACGCCACCCAGTACTGGGGCGGGAGTTCGGGAGTATCGCCATAACTTGTATAACGGATGCTTTTCTAAGGTTGAGGTAGATGGTTTCCGAAGGTTTCTTGGTTATGTGTTGAAGGATGGATACAGCTGGATGTAGGATTTGCTAGATTTGGGTGAGATATTATGCTTCCCTGTATCCCCAACACCTGATAGCATAACCAGAAAGGTTCGGGAGTTTCATAGGTGGGAATTCTAGTAGCTCTAGTTCTTCTTCCACGGATATTGGTTTGAGATTGGGATTTCTTACCGATTATTCGTTCTTGATCCGTACCTTGTTGATTTATTTCTCTACCTTAATTATGGATATGTGAACATTTCAAGAGGAATGCATTCGTTCATTTTCTTCGGATGTGAAGACTATATGTTGCAATTTTCATTCCGCTGGATTCAGCTTCAATATTTTTCTATCAATGTACTAATGGATGTCAACCTCTTCAAGATGGCTCCTCCAACGCGCACGACACCGAATCCTAATCCGCCACCACCTCCCCCTCCTACGGAGGCATGGCAAGCTGTGATGGCCACAACCAATGCAAACACATAGTTGATCATGCAAATTCTCCAAGAGCGCAATCAAGGCAACCAAGGGAACCAAGGCAACAATCAGAATCACTTTGCTACACTCAACCAATTCCTTGCTAACGGGCCAAAGACATTCAGCAATTGTATTGAGGCAACCGATGCTGACGATTAGCTTGTGGATCTGTGCAAGCATTTCAAGTGCAGTAACGTCAGGCCTAAGGACTTTGTTAAGTTCACTTCCTTCCAACTCAAAGATCAAGCTGCAGAATGGTTCCAGCAGTACAAGGACTCCATAGGTGGACGTGTTATCACTTGGGATGAATTCCGTCGAGATTTCCGAGCTCATCATATTCCCCAGAGCGTGGTTGAAAGCAAGCATGAGGAATTCCGCAACCTGAAGCAAGGCTCTTTGTCTGTCTATGACTACAACAAGTTGTTTCAGAAGCTCGCCTGCTTTGCTAAGCAGGACGTGCCTGATGAGAAGAGCATGATATACCAGTTCAGGGATGGTCTCAGAGAAGAAATTCAGCTAGCTCTTGTTCTCTTTGAGCCCTTGAGGTACGATGAGTTCTACAACATGGCACTGAAGCAAGAGGCTGCTCAGTTGAGGTGTGATGCTTCCAAGAAGCGAGTCAGAGATGTTACTCCTTCTTCCTCTACTCAAGTGGCCAAGCAGCAGAAGTTTTGGCTTCCTCCTCCTTCGTTCCATCAGCCGTATCAGCAGAAGAGCAAAGGTGGTAGTGGTTCTTCCCACCCATCCAACCCTGGCTTTCAGAACAAGACTTCGTCTCAAGCTCCAAGATCGAGTGCTTCGTATCACCGTCCGCTTTCAGAGGTCATGTGCAACAAGTGCCAACAGAAGGGTCACTATGCCAACAAGTGTTTCAACCAGAGGCGTCTTCCTCCTCCTCCTCCTGTCAGAGCGGCAAGTACAGCTGTGGTCAAGCATAACCCCAAGCATGCCAAGGTCAACTTGATGAACGCAGCTCAGGCAGAGGATTCGTCAGATGTCATCATGGGTAACCTTCCTGTTAACGATATTCCCGCAAGAGTTCTTTTTGACACGGGTGCATCGCATTGTTTCATCTCGAGACCATTTTCATCTAAGCATGGTTTGACTTTGCAAATTTTGCCTAGTCCATTAGCAGTTGTATCTCCCGGCAGGCGCATGCATGCTAACTCCATTGCTCCGGATGTTACTATCACTTTGGGAGACTACAAGTTTCTATCTTCTCCTACGGTTCTTGGTGACTCGGATATTGATCTTATTCTCGGAATGGATTGGCTTTCTAAGCACAAGGCTCAGCTTGATTGTGCAGCCAGGCAGATTCAATTGACTCATTCGTCTGAGGATGTAATTGTCTTTGCCGCTCGTGATGATACCATCCGTCTGTTTTCTCTCAATGAGAAGGGTGAACTAGATGCTATCTCGCAAATTCCAGTCGTTTGCGAATATCAAGACGTCTTTCCAGAAGAGCTTCCAGGAATGCCTCCGCACCGGCCAGTTGAATTCGTTATTGATCTTGAGCCTGACACGGAACCTGTGTGCAAACGTCCTTACAAGCTCGGGCCTGAAGAGTTGAAGGAGCTGAAGAAGCAACTCAATATTCAAGAGAAAATGGGTCTCATCCGGCCTGGTTCTTCTCCGTGGGGTTGTGGTGTTCTTTTTGTGAAAAAGAAGGATGGAACAGACCGGCTTTGTGTTGATTACCGTCCATTGAAGAAGAAGACCATCAAGAACAAATACCCACTTCCCAACATCAACGAGCTGTTCGAACAACTCAAAGGTGCCCAAGTATTCTCCAAGCTTGATCTCCGTATGGGTTATCATCAGATTTGAATCCGTGAGCAAGATATTCCCAAGACGGCTTTCAGGACAAGCTTTGGTTCATATGAATACACTGTCATGTCTTTTGGCCTCGTCAACGCTCCTCCGACGTTCTCTCGTATGATGAACTTCATCTTCAACGCCTACACCAATGACTTCATTTTGGTCTATCTCGACGACATTCTGGGTTTCTCCAAGAACAAGGAAGATCATGCCAAGCACTTGCGTTTGGTACTCGATAAGCTCAGGGAACATCAGTTCTACGCCAGGTTCTCCAAGTGTGAATTTTGGCTCGATGAGGTTCCTTATCTTGGTCATATCATCTCTGCCAAGGGCATTGCTGTGAATCCTGAGAAGGTGTCTGCAATTGTGAATTGGGAACCTCCTCAGAACATGAAGCAACTCCGTAGCTTCCTCGGTCTCGCAAGCTACTGTCGAAGATTCGTTGAAAACTTTTCTAAGATCGCGAAGCCTCTCTCTAATCTTCTCCAGAAGCACGTCAAGTACGTTTGGTCTCCGGAGTGTGACATTGCTTTCAACACCTTGAAAGAGAAATTGATCACTGCTCCAGTTCTGACTCCGCCTGATGAATCCAAACCGTACGAGGTCTTTTGTGATGCCTCTCTCCAAGGTCTTGGCGCAGTATTGATGCAAGAGAAGAAATTTGTTGCTTATACCTCTCGCCATTTGAAGCCCAATGAGAAGAACTAACCCACTCATGATCTCGAGTTGGCGGCAGTTGTGCATGCTCTTTTGACTTGGAGACATCTCTTATTGGGAAGAAAAGTGGACATTTTCACTGATCACAAGAGTCTCAAGTACATCTTCACTCAGCCTAATATCAACCTCAGGCAAACTCGATGGGTCAAAATGATTCAAGAGTATAATCCGAGTATCGAGTATACTCCAGGCAAGGCCAATGTGATTGCTGACGCATTGAGCAGAAAGGCTTATTGCAACAGTCTGATTCTTAAGCCTTATCAACCCGAGCTTTGTGAAGCTTTCCGCAAACTTAATCTGCAAGTTGTTCCTCAAGGTTTCCTCGCCAACCGTCAAGTCTCTCCTACCTTGGAAGACCAGATTCGCCAAGCCCAGCTTCTTGATGCTATGGTGAAAAAGGAGAAGATTGGGATTTCCAAGAGTCAACCCAAGTACAAGTGCTACCGCCTTGATGACAAGGATACTCTCCTCTTCGAGGATCGTATTGTGGTACCCAAAGGTGAACTTCGTAAAGTGATCATGAATGAGGCTCACAATTCTCTCCTCTCCATCCACCCTGGGAGCACGAAGATGTATCAGGACCTTAAGCAGGCTTATTGGTGGACTCGAATGAAGCGCGAAATTGCTCAATTCGTGAACGAATGTGATGTCTGCAGAAGAGTGAAGGCAGAACACCAAAGGCCAGCTGGTCTCCTCCAACCTCTTGCCATTCCAGAATGGAAGTTTGACCACATTGAAATGGACTTCATGACTGGGTTTCCAAAGTCCAAACGTGGCAATGATGCTATATTCGTTGTCATCGACAAACTCACCAAAGTGGCTCATTTTCTGCCTATCAAAGAGTCAATCACTGCAGCTCAATTGGCGGAACTCTATACCTCTCGGATTGTCTCTCTGCACGGTATTCCACAAGTGATCTCTTCAGACCGTGGCAGCATATTTACATCCAAGTTTTGGGATTCTTTTCAGAAGTCCATGGGCACCAACATCCGCTTCAGCATAGCTTTCCATCCTCAAACTAGTGGTCAAGTCGAGCGTGTCAACCAGATTCTTGAGGATATGCTCAGGGCTTGTGTGATCTCCTTCGGCATGAAGTGGGAGGATTGTCTTCCTTATGCTGAATTCTCCTACAACAACAATTTTCAAGCAAGTTCGGGCAAGGCCCCATTCGAAATTTTGTATGGCAGGAAGTGCCATACCCCTCTCAACTGGTCTGAAACCGGTGAACGTCAGCTTTTGGGTAATGACTTAATCACAGAGGCAGAGGAAATGTGCAAAGTCATTCGTGATAACCTCAAAGCAGCCCAATCCCGCCAGAAGAGCTACTATGATAGTAAGCACCGTGATTTGGCTTTCGAGATCGGAGATCATGTTTACCTCCGTGTCTCTCCTATGAAAGGTACTCGTCACTTCGGTATCAAAGGGAAGCTTGCCCCCAGATACGTGGGACCTTTCAAGATTGTCAGCAAGAGAGGCGACCTCGCCTATCAACTCGAGCTTCCTTCAAACTTTGCAAATGTTCATGACGTGTTCCATGTCTCTCAGCTTCGAAAGTGCTTCAAGACTCCTGACCGCACCGTCAACTTTGAGGACGTTGAGCTCCAAGAAGATCTATCCTATCGTGAGCACCCAGTTGCTATTCTTGAAGAGACTGAATGCAAGACTCGCAACAAGTCAATCAAATTTCTCAAAGTCAAGTGGTCACACCATTCTGATCGTGAAGCTACCTGGGAACGCGAGGATCACCTCCGTTCTGAGTACCCGGCGTTCTTTCAGTCCTAGATCTCGGGACGAGATCCTTTCATAGTGGTGGAGTGTTGTAACACCCCGGATGTAACTTTCCCATTTTGAACTCCAACTCTTGCCGTTTTGGCGTTAAGTTATTTTATTTTCTCGGGTTCGGGTTTTTGTCTCCGTGTGTTGTTGTCGTTGTCATGCATCTCATATCATGTCATCATGTGCATTGCATTTGCATACGTGTTTCATCTCATGCATTCGAGCATTTTCCCCGTTGTCCGTTTTGCATTTCGGCGCTTCGTTCTCCTCCGATGGCCATTTCTAGCTTTCTTTCATTTGTGGGGATTAAACATTTCTGTATTGGACCGAGATTTGCCAAGCGGCCTTGGTTTACTACCGGTAGACCGCCTGTCAAGTTCCGTACCATTTGGACTTCGTTTGATACTCCAACGGTTAACCGAGGGACCGAAAAGGCCTCGTGTGTGTTGCAGCCCAACACCCCTCCATTTTGGCCCAAAACCCACCTAAGCATTCTCCATCATCTAGAGCGTTCGATCACGATCGCGTGGCCGAAAACTGCACCTCATTTGGACTCTCCTAGCTCCCTCTACCTCTATTTATAGTCCCCCTCTTTCAAATTCGCGGACCCCCCTCTCCGAAACCCTAAATTTCCACCTCGCGCACCGCCGGACAATGTCCGTCCTGGCACGGACAAACTCCGGCGCCGTCCGCAGCCACAGAGGCGCTGCCACGTGTCCCGGGACCGCATCATCGCGCCGCCATCCCGCGCGGGCCCGCCGGGGCCCAAGGCCGGCCCCCGCGGCCAGAGCTTCTCCGCACCCGCGCCCGGCTGCCCTGCCGCCCGGTGGCCGGAGCCCCTCGCCGCCCTGTCACCGGCCACCTCTGCCGCCGCCGCGGGCTTCGACGCCGGCCGCCGCGAGCCGCCCGATGCGCCGCCCCTTCGTCCAAGCCGCCTACGCCGGCGAGCGCCGTGGCCACTCAGGCCATCCCCGCCCCGCGCCTACCTCCTCCTCCGTCGGCCGACCCCAACACCGGCGAACTCTGGCGACTCCTCCGGTGAACCTCGTTCCGCGTGCCCCGATCCAGATCCGGTGAACAGTAAACCCTAGGTTGTTTTTTTTCTTCTAAGTCCCGAAAATTCCAGATCCATGTGCCCATGTTCGTCGTGCTGTAACTTTGCATCCGTAGCTCCGATTCATGCATATAGCATATCAAAATGTTCACCTAAGAGAGGACATCATTTCATTCCATTGCATCATTTTCATTTGAGTCTATCTTGATGCCTGAAATGCTTTTAGAAGAGGGCTACTTGAGATATTTGTTAGATCTGCTGCTCCATTTAGCTTTTTGTCATTTTTGCCATGATTAATGTGTGCATGATATGCCCTGATGCTCTACATATGTTTTGTTAAGGGTTTTGCCATCTTTCCAGAGGTGCAACCCATGTATTTTTGTGATGTGTGTGGTGACTAGCACAAGCTTGCAAAGTGAGGCTCTTGGTAATTCTGATATCAGGGACTTAGGATTTCCACTAAGTCCTTGATCTGTTTATCTCATATTGCCATATGTTCATGTTGTTTCCTAGTGATCTGTGCCTCTTTTGAGGATGATCAGTAAGGATGTTTTGTTAATATTGTAGTGCTCTATCCATCCATGTCTTTGTTTGCAATTATGGAGCAACCTAGCTTGAGTCAATCGAGCGCTACTTTTGTCATTTCGTGAATCTGGGCAGATTGTCTACTTGTTAGCGATTTTGCCGATGATGTTGTAGTTGATCCGTGCATGATATGTTATTATTCTTGCCATGTCTAGCTTGTATAATGTGTTTTCTTGATGGGGGTATGCTTAGATTGTCATGACTTGCTCTGTAGTAAGTGCATCGAGCTCGTTAACATGCCTACTTGATATCTGTTTCAACATGCTCCAGTTTTCACCAAGTCTGTGATCTGATTATGTTTTTGCCATGTTCACATGCTTGCAATTGTATTTTCTGATCCCTTTTGGCTCAAGGTCACTAAGGAACTTTTGTTAATATCTCTGAGTAGCTCCATGCCATGCTTTACTTTGCCATGTTCAGGTCCTATAGCATATAGTTTTCATGCTCCGAAAAGTGCTATCTGATCTGAAATTCCAGACAAGTGTTGATTTCACTAAGTCAGAAATCTGTTTGCCATATGCATTTTTGCCATTCTTTTTTGAACCTGGTAATGGATGAATTGGCCGTAGGTCAGTGCTACGCTTTTGTTAAGCATCATCAATGGATCCCTGCCATGTATTTTGATGCCATGTTTGGGTGCTCTAGCATGTTCATCTTGTTGCATTTAGATGGCTACTTGCTGTAAATCGCAGACCGTGGTCACATTTGCATTGCTTGCCATTTCCAAACCGTAACTCCGATTCCGGTGATCTTTATATCGTTTTCAAGCGATTTCATCTCATCTTTCCAGTGGCACACTTGGATTCCCAAGTTGAGTCCAGGTTCATGCATCCCTTGTCAAATCATGCATATGCACCACACACCGCATCCCGCATATCATACCATGTTCATGTGTTGGTAGTTTACTATGTTGTGTGCTTCTTTTCCGGTGTTTGCTTCTTCGGGTTGGTTCCGATTATGTCGCGTTTGTGAGGACCCGTTCGTCTACGTCCGTTTGTCTTCTTCATGGACTCGTTCTTCTTCCTTGCGGGATTTCAGGCAAGATGATCATACCCTCGAAATCACTTCTATCTTTGCTTGCTTAGTTGCTCGCTCTTTTGCTATGCCTATGCTGCGATACCTACCACTTTCTTATCATGACTCCTATATTGTTTAACCAAGCCTCTAACCCACCTTGTCCTAGCAAACCGTTGTTTGGCTATGTTACCTCTTTGCTCAGCCCCTCTTATAGCGTTGTTAGTTGCAGGTGAAGATTGAAGTTTGTTCCTTGTTGGAACATGGAGATGTTGTTCCTTGTTGGAACATGTTTTACATGTTGCGATATCACAATATATCTTATTTAATTAATGCATCTATATACTTGGTAAAGGGTGGAAGGCTTGGCCTTATTGTAACACCCCGGATGTAACTTTCCCAATTTGTACTCCAACTCTTGCCGTTTCGGCGTTAAGTTATTTTATTTTCTCGGGTACGAGTTTTGTCTCCGTGTGTTGTTGTCGTTGTCATGCATCTCATATCATGTCATCATGTGCATTGCATTTGCATACGTGTTTCATCTCATGCATTCGAGCATTTTCCCCGTTGTCCGTTTTGCATTCCGGCGCATCATTCTCCTCCGGTGGCCATTTCTAGCTTTCTTTCGTGTGTTGGGATTAAAGATTTCTGGATTGGACCGAGACTTGCCAAGCGGCCTTGGTTTACTACCGGTAGACCGCCTGTCAAGTTTCGTACCATTTGGACTTCGTTTGATACTCCAACGGTTAACCGATGAAAAGGCCTCGTGTGTGTTGCAGCCCAACACCCGTCTTATTTGGCCCAAAACACACCTAAGCCTTCTCCATCATCTAGAGCGTTCGATCATGATCGCGTGGCCGAAAACCGCACCTCATTTGGACTCTCCTAACTCCCTCTACCTCTATTTATAGACCCCCTCCTTTAAATTCGCGGATCCCCCTCTCCGAAACCCTAAATTTCCACCTCGCACGCCGCCGGACAATGTCCGTCCTCGCCCGGACAAACTCCGCCGCCGTCCGCAGCCACTGAGGCGCTGCCACATGTCCCGGGACCGCATCACCGTGCCGCCATCCCGCGCGGGCCCGCCAGGGCCCAACGCCGGCCCCGCGGCCCGAGCTTCTCTGCGCCCGCGCCCG
>NC_041380.1:194857126-194860693 GCF_002162155.2 Triticum dicoccoides
CGCCGCCCCTTCGTCCAAGCCGCCAACGTTGGCGAGCGCCGTGGCCACTCAGGCCATCCCCGCCCCGCGCCTACCTCCTCCTCCGTCGGCCGAGCCCAACACCGGCGAACATCGGCGACTCCTCCGATGAACCTCGTTCCGCGTGCCCCGATCCAGATCCGCTGAACAGTAAATCCTAGGTCGTTTTTTTTTTCTTCTGAGTCCCGAAAATTCCAGATCCATGTGCCCATGTTCGTCGTGTTGTAACTTTGCATCCGTTGCTCCAATTCATGCATCTAGCATATCAAAATGTTCACCTCAGAGAGTACATCATTTCATTCGATTGCATCATTTTCATTTGAGTCAATCTTGATGCCCGGAATGCTGTTAGAAGAGGGCTACTTGAGATATTTGTCAGATCTGCTGCTCCATTTAGCTTTTTGTCATTTTTGCCATGATTAATGTGTGCATGATATGCCCTGATGTTCTACATATGTTTTGTTAAGGGTTTTGCCATCTTTCCAGAGGTGCAACCCATGTATTTTTGTGATGTGTGTGGTGACTAGCACAAGCTTGCAAAGTGAGGCTCTTGGTAATTCTGATTTCAGGGACTTAGAATTTCCACTAAGTCCTTGAGCTGTTTATCTCATATTGCCATATGTTCATGTTGTTTACTAGTGATCCGTGCCTCTTTTGGGGATGATCAGTAAGGATGTTTTGTTAATATTGTAGTGCTCTATCCATCCATGTCTTTTTTTGCAATTATGGAGCACCCTAGCTTGAGTCAATCGAGCTCTACTTTTGTCATTTCGTGAATCTGGGCAGATTGTCTACTTGTTAGCGATTTTGCCGATGATGTTGTAGTTGATCCGTGCGTGCTATATTATTGTTATTGCCAATCCTAGCTTGTATAATGTGTTTTCTTGATGGGGGTATGCTTAGATTGTCATGACTTGCTCTGTAGTAAGTGCATCGAGCTCGTTAACATGCCTACTTGATATCTGTTTCAGCATGCTCCAGTTTTCACTAAGTCTGTGATCTGATTATGTTTTTGCCATGTTCACATGCTTGCAATTATATTTTCTGATCCCTTTTGGCTCAAGGTCACTTAGGGACTTTTGTAAAGCTATTTGAGTAGCTCCATGCCATACTTTACTTTGCCATGTTGAGGTCCTGTATCATGTAGTTTTGTTGCTCCGAAGAGCGCTACCTGATCTGAAATTCCAGACTAGTGTTGATTTCACTAAGTCTGAAATATGTTTGCCATATGCATTTTTTCCATGCTTGTTTGAACCTGTTAATGGATGAATTGGCCGTAGCTCAGTGCAAGACTTTTTTTAGGCATCATGAATGCATCCCTGCCATGTATTTTGTTGTCATGTTTGGGTGCTGTAGCATGTTCTTCTCATTGCATTTAGATGGCTACTTGCTGTAAATCGTAGACCGGTGTCATATTTGAATCGCTTGCCATTTCCAAACCGTAACTCCGATTCCGGCGTTCTTTATATCGCTTTCAAGCGATTTCATCTCATTTTTCCAGTGTCACACTTGGATTTCCATGTTGGGGCCAGGTTCTTGCATTTCCTATCACATCTTGCATATGCATCCCGCATCGCATCCCACATAGCATATCATCTTTGCATCCTGTTGTTTAAGTTGCACGTGGTTGATTTGTGTCCTTGTTGCTTGTTTGTCTTGTTTGTGTAGAGCCGGGAGACGAGTTCGCTAACAAGGAGCCCGTTGAGTTTGCTTTCGAGGATCCAGTCAACTCTGACAACTGTGCAGGCAAGATGATCATACCCTCGAAATCACTACTATCTTTGCTATGCTAGATTGCTCGCTCTTTTGCTATGCCAATGCTACGATGCCTACCACTTGCTTTCAAGCCTCCAAAATTGCCATGTCAAACCTCTAACCCACCATGTCCTAGCAAACCGTTGATTGGCTATGTTACCGCTTCTCTCAGCCCCTCTTATAGCGTTGCTAGTTGCAGGTGAAGATTGGAGACCGTTCCTTCTTGGAACATTTTTTTACTTGTTGGGATATCATTATATTGCCATGTTATCTTAATGCATTTATATACTTGGTAAAGGGTGGAAGGCTCGGCCTCTCGCCTAGTGTTTTGTTCCACTCTTGCCGCCTTACTTTTCCGTTATATCGGTGTTATGTTCCCGGATTTTTGCGTTCCTTACGCGGTTGGGTTATAATGGGAGCCCCTTGATAGTTCGCCTTGATTAAAGCTTTTCCAGCAATGCCCAACCTTGGTTTTACCATTTTCCACCTAGCCTATTTTCCCCTTGGGTTTCCGAAGCCCGAGGGTCATCTTATTTTAAACCCCTGGGCCAGTGCTCCTCTGCGTGTTGGTCCACCTGTCAGCTGCCGGTGGCCACCAGGGGCAACTCTGGGCTGGCCTACCCGTACCTAAGACAATCTGAGTGTGCCCTGAGAACGAGATATGTGCAGCTCCTATCGGGATTTGTCGTCACATTCGGGCGGTGTTGCTGGTCTTGTTTTAACCTGTTGAAGTGTCTTGAAGAACCGAGATACCGAGTCTGATCGGAACGTCTTGGGAGGAGGTTTATTCCTTCGTTGACCGTGAGAGCTTGTCATGGGCTAAGTTGGGACTCCCCTGCAGGGATTTGAACTTTCGAAAGCCGTGCCCGCGGTTATGGGCAGATGGGAATTTGTTAATGTCCGGTTGTAGATAACTTGAACCTTAACTTAATTAAAATGAACCTACTGAGTGTGTTACCGTGATGGCCTCTTCTCGGCGGAGTCCGGGAAGTGGACATGGTGTTGGAGTAATGTTTGCGCAGGTTGTCCTCTAGTTTCTCGCTCGCGCTTTGCCTCCTCTTCTCGCTCTCTTTTGCGAATAAGTTAGCCACCATATTTGTACCTTGCCTTACCTATAAGCTTAAATAGTCTTGATCGTGAGGGTGCGAGATTGCTGAGTCCCTATGGCTCACAGATTACTATTACACCAGATGCAGGGCCCGATGACTTTGCTCCAGGAGACGCGTTTGAGCTCAAGTGGGAGTTCGACGAAGACTCTCAACATTACTATGTTTCCTTTCCTGATGATCAGTAGTGGTGCCCAGTTGGGGGTGATCGGGACCGTGTCGCTTGTTGGGTTCTCTTTTATTTTGGCGCCGTAGTCGGGCCATGAGTGTTTTGGATGATGTAATGTTATTTATGTACGTATTGATGTGGCAAGTGTAAGCCAACTATGTTATATCCCCTTCTATTATCATATTACATGGGATGTTGTGAAGATTGCCTAACTTGCGACATATGCCTTCAATGCAATTATGCCTCTAAGTCGTGCCTCGACACGTGGGAGATATAGTTGCATCGAGGGTGTTACACTTATGCCTGGTGTTTTGTTCCACTCTTGCCGCCCTAGTTTCTGTCATATCGGTGTTATGTTCCCGAATTTTGCGTTCCTTACGCGGTTGGGTAATAATGGGAACCCCTTGACAGTTTGCCTTAAGTAAAGCTCTTCCAGCAATGCCCAACATTGGTTTTACCATTTGCCACCTAGCCTTTTTTACTCTTCCTTTGGGAGTCGCGCTCCTGAGGGTCGTCATT
>NC_041380.1:194860892-194902780 GCF_002162155.2 Triticum dicoccoides
CTCCTCTGAGTGTTGGTCCAAACTAGAGTCCTGTGCAGCGCCCCCTCGGGGAAACTCGAGGTTTGGTTTTAGTTGTATGGAGAGCTCATCTGAGTGTGCCCTGAGAACGAGATATGTGCAGCTCCTATTGGGATTTGTCGGCACATTCGGGCGGTGTTGCTGGTTTAGTTTTACCCTGTCGAAATGTCTTGTAGAACCGTGATACCGAGTCTGATCGGAATGTCTCGGGAGGAGGTCTATTCCTTCGTTGACCGTGAGAGCTTGTGATGGGCTAAGTTGGGACACCCCTGCAGGGATTTGAACTTTCGAAAGCCGTGCCCGCGGTTATGTGCAGATGGGAATTTGTTAATGTCCGGTTGTAGATAACTTGAACCTTAACTTAATTAAAATGAGTCAACTGCGTGTGTAACCGTGATGGTCTCTTTCCGGCGGAGTCCGGGAAGCGAACACGGTGTTGGAGTTATGTTTGACGTAGGTTGTTCTAGGATCACTTCTAGATCATACTTTTATCGATCGTGCTTTGCCTTCTCTTCTCGCTCTCTTTTGCGTATGTTAGCCACCATATATGCTAGTCGCTTGCTGCAGCTCCACCTCATACCTTACCTTACCCTTAAGCTTAAATAGTCTTGATCGCGAGGGTGCGAGATTGCTGAGTCCCTGTGCCTCACAGATACTTCCAAAACTAGCTTGCAGGTGCCGATGATGCCATTCCAGGTGGTGCAACCAAGCTTAGGAGGAGCTCGATGAAGATCTTGTCCTTTATGTCGTTTCGTTCTAGTTGATCAGTAGTGGAGCCCAGTTGGGGTCGACCAGGGACCTTGTCGCATTTGGGGTTCTTCTTTTATTTTGGTTCCGTAGTCGGACCTTGATTGTATTTGGATGTTGTAATTCTTTATTCATGTAATTGTGTGAAGTGGCGATTGTAAGCCAACTATGTATCTCTTTCCCTTATGTATTACATGGGTTGTGTGAAGATTACCTCACTTGCGACATTGCTTTCAATGCGGTTATGCCTCTAAGTCGTGCTTCGACACGTGGGAGATATAGCCGCATCGAGGGCGTTACATGATGCATGCCGTGACTATCCTTTTGATACTTGCATGTGTTGATTTAATGCACCTTGAAGTAGTATGAATATTATGTGACGGTAAAGCTTTGTAATGCCCCGACCCTAATAAAGCGAGAGATGGTTGTGCACGAGGAGGGCGAGATCATGCAGACGGAACAGGACCCGACGATGGAGCTCTCTGTGTTCTTGATGGACCTCAGCTTGCTCCACTACCCCTTGTGCCTCCACCCCTTGAAGCCTCCAGTGTATGAGTTTAGAATACACCTCGTCCGTTCGGCTGATCGAGCAAGGTGCAGGTTTCTTGATTGATGTGTTGTTTGATTGATTTGTGCAGTGTAAGGGAGGGCACCTAGCTTGCGCGGACTGGCATGTCGAGCGCCCCGGGAACCAGCGGCAGTGCCAGAAGTGCGAGAGCGGCGGTGTCTTCGACGTGCGGAACACAGTGGTGGACGTCGACCTCTCCACGGTGAGGGTGGAGTGCCCGCATGAAGGTTGTGGGCTCTACATCACGTACCACAAGCTCGCCGATCACCAGAGCGTGTGTCCGCTCGCGCCCTGCAAATGCCTCATGCCCATCTGCGGCTATGAAGGCCCGCCGCCGGCGCTCTCCCACCACATCAGCATTGTGCATCCCATGCCCATGCATAGGATCCAGTACGGCAAGGTGCTCCAGCTGCAAGTGCCACTGTCGGAGCCACAACTCTTGCTGTTCGTGGAGGAGGATGGCCGCGTGTTTTTCTTGGTCGGCGGCATGCTCGACATCGGCACGCCTATCACCGTGTCGGACGTCTGCATCAGATCGGGGGTGTCCCCACTACCACACTACATGGCCAAGCTGTGGGCGAATGGCCCGCCGGGGGATCCCAAAGGCAGGACTGACGCCATCAAGGTGGAAATGGAGGTGACAAGCATCAAATATCCAGGCGACATCATCATGCAGGAGCTGACCTTCTTCACAGTTCCGCCCAAGCTGCTGGCCGGGGCTAAGCTGGTGTCCCTCCAGATTCAGATTGACAAGCTCACGTCGTAAATGATTCTATAGTGCCTTCTATTTATCTTAGTAATATGCTAATATAGGGGTTAGCTCGGTCTACTCTAGCTTAAGAGATGGTGGGTTTTGGTGGCGATGCAACAATTACTTCGGCATCAGATCAGCAGTTAAAGTAATTTCCAACAGCCGAATGGATATTTCGTGTCTGTTGGGTATAAAGATTGTTTGGGTAAGAAGTATAAGAGCCTCTCCAATAGCTTGTCTATATGGATGTCTATACTTGTTTTCCACGACATGAGCCCAAAACAGGCATCCAACGGCTTGTCTATATGGTCGTCCAAATATATACATCCTCTAAATCGACCTCAACAATGTCCACGCTTGGACAATGTGAAGGCGTCGTCTAAACTCAGCTGCAGCCACGATTTTTTTCTCTCCCCAGCGACGGCCCACCTCATGGTCCCTATATATAGACGTTCTGATGCAAAACTGGACGTGTATATGAGGGAATCTTTTTAGACCATTGTCTATATGAATATATAGACATCCAAATATACACATGCTATTGGAGATGCTCTAATAGCTTATATGCTTGTTTGTTCAGGAAGTGTTGCATACTTGTGTGAGTTGACGCGACATGTCAAAGTAGTACTACTAGTAGTACTCCCTCCGATCCTAATTTCTCTATGCATAATAAGTCGAGGCGCAGATACCAAGGAGGGCCTGGTTGTGTCTATACTTGGACAACCCACCAGACTGTGCACCAGGCAAATGAAGCTCGTGTCGTGTTGGTCTCATGTGCGGCCTGCACATTAACCAAAACCTCGCGCCTCCATCTTAGCATCCGCATTTTAAACTTCTCAATCACAAGGCCAAGGAGCAATGTGAAACCTATGATAGAGCCAATCGGATGGTTCAGAACACTACAATTTGTAGCTACAAATGCGTGTGTGAGAGAGGACGAGTGCGTGCGTGCACCTCTTCTCTTCCTGTATAACGTACTCCCAAATTACCCATCGCAAATTACTTGTCGCGGAAATGGATGTATCTAGAACTAAAATACATCTAGATAGATCCATACTTGCGACAAGTAATTCGGGACAGAGGGCTGAACACAGAGTACAAGTGGGCGTTTGGTTTAGTGGCTATCCCTAGATGGGATGGGGATAGCCAGCTTTTTTAAGGATACCACCTGTTTGGTTTGAAGGCGGCGAAGGAAATGGATAGCCAAGATGCTTGGAATATTCCTCTAAAAACTGGTTAACGAGAGCCGCCAAAATATGCTGGATGAGGGTAGCCATGCGCGCTTCGCCTCGCCCGCGTCTCATGCGAAATGTTTTTCTCCCCAACAAAACCCATCTCTTTCCCCCTGCTCTCCTTGCTTTCTCGGTCATGGTTGGCGGAGCCAGCCGATTTCTTTGCTGCGCCGGCCGAAGAAGCACAAAGGCGGCAGTCCTCACAATCTTCCCTTTTCGTTGTCTATCTAGGATCTATCACCTGTCCCATGCGCGGTGTGGAGGCAGCGGCCTCGGCATCTGACAGCGTGGAGGCTACGACTCGGGCGCATCCTCCAGTTCCCCTCTCTGAAATTCTACCCTTTGATTTGTTCCACTTGTTCCTCTACTCTATGAACTACGGATGAACTGCAGCTGTTTCTCATCTCCCCTTGATTTGCTTTTCTCTCTGAACTATAGCTTGTTTGATTCTGCAGTTCTGCTTTGTTTAAAGAGGAGAGATAGTTCAGCATGTTTGCTTGTGTATGCTACTGAAGTGAATTATGTTGAACCATGCCATGCAATGATGCAATCAATACTCAATATGTATATCGTAATTAAGAGTTGGACCATGTAAGTAGTTGCCACTTGTCTGACTTTGAACTATGAAATTGACACAATTGATGTTGTTTCCCCTAGCTAGCCACTTCTTATCCTTCTATCCAAAATGTGGTTATCCAACCTACCCCATGCCTCTCAACCAAACAATGAAAATTGGCCATCCCCAACCACATGGTTGAGGATATCCTTAGCCAACTCAACCTAGCCCACGAACCAAACGCCACCCAAGTGTATGTGGGTGGCATCGACCTAGGGATCTAGAGATGGTGCGTGCGAGAAGTCCTGAGATATAGGTGTGTGCATGGGAAAGAGGGAGGGAGATGATATGTGTCGATGTAATCATGTGAACAAAAGACTATTCTATAGCCTGCCACGAGGCTATTCTTGTCGAGCACCTCAATAACCGTAAGATATGTATCCGACGGTGCCAGTTATTGCAGATACACAGCAGTAGGAAAAGAAGTACCATGGCATATGCTACACCACAGTCGAGAACACGTGCCCATGTTACGCCATCCGCGAATAGTGCAGCACTTCGAAACTAGAACCGTCAATAAATTTTGAGCTTGCGTCTCGTCAAATTCCAAATTACTACTACCACGCTATATTTAATTGCAAACCTGTTCACAATGATCACAACCTAAATGGTTTCCCACTTAGGAGCGTATTAGTAGTACTCAGTTATAAATACTACTATGCCAAGATGACTGCACATTCCTGCTCAACTCCTCATCCACAAAAAACAAGCAAGTCATTCAGCATCGTTCCCTTGCGTCTGCCATGGCCAGCGTGAGTTCTGGGTCGAGAGGTTTCCACCAGGGAGAGGCGAGCATGGAAGAGGAAGCACGAGAGATGTGCCACCATGCTGCGAAAGCATCCCACATGTCCAGCCGCGCAGCAGTAGCAGCATAGAGGTCCCGCCGTGCCGCTGAAGCAGCACGAAGGTCCCGCCGTGTCACACCCTAGCTAGTTCATGCATTAGAGTGTTGCATCATGTTTACTTTTCCAGAAACTTGAAATGAGGATGTCAGAACCCCCAGCACCCCCCTTGATAACAACTAGGGTTTACTAAAAATATTTACAATGAACCTGAAATGCCCTTCTAAAAAGTCCACCCCTTTTGTCTTGGGTTAGAACCTCTAACAAAATGGGTTCACATTTTTCTAGGTCATCACAAGATCATTGAATTAAATCATATGTAACTTGCATTTGGGCATTTAAATGCTAGTAAATATTTTAAATGTCCAAATAATCCCAAACTAAAATGTTCCATGTTGGATATGTTCCATGCAGTGAGCATGTGAAGTTTGGTGATTTTTGAAAGTGCCTAACTATTTTTAGAAATGCCACAAACCTACAGAAATAAAAGAAAACAGAAATAAAAGAAAAACTACTTACCTGGCCGTAGCCCACCTAGCGGCCCAGCACTGTGTTGGACCGTGCTAGCCAGCTGCTTGCTCCCACCATGCAGGCATGCAGGAGGTGACGCTGGCGCGAGAGCTCGCCACCGTGCCACCTGCTTGCCACTCGCGCCTGTGGACACCTGGGCGAGCTCCACGTCGCCGCCTCGACCTCACAGACACATCCATTCTTCCCCTGTCTCTCTCTCTCTCGCCCCCTCCTTGCCATGGCCGACGCACCTGCCGCTGCACCGTCGACGTAGCCGCGCTCTCCGTCGTCCTCGCGCCGTGCCACCGTGTCCAGTAGCTCCGCCGCCCTGCTCTCCTTCGAGCAAGAGAGCCCTGAGTGCTCACTTGCCCTGGAGCCACCGCAACAACCTCGCCCGACCTCGCCGTCGCCGGAGATCCCTTTCGCCATCCCCACCGCATCAACTCATCTCCGACCTCACCGACTACTCCAATGTGACCGCCGTGAGCTCAGCCACCTTCCCATCCTCCCCATTCTCTCTCTCGAGCACCCCAGAGACTGCACGAAGCTTCATCGTAACGCGCCTTCGCCGAGCTCGTTGTCGACGATGCTCCGGCCACCCAACGGCCACACCACCTTGTCCACTACACCCACCGCATCACCAGGAACCCGTAGCACCACCGCACGCCCCTTGAAGTGCCCCCTAGCGACGAACCCGAGCTCAACCGATCTCCGGCCACCGCCACGCTCGTCGCCGGCATCATTTTCGGAGACCCCAAGCCCAACCACCACCACTACTTGACGCGGCTCACTCCCCGCATCACGTAGACGTGCTCCGCCATCGTTTTTGTCGTCGGAGCACGAAACCCACTTCGCCCCGCCGCGTCTGGCCTCGCCGGCGGCTAACCGCCGGCGAGTTTGACCCCTGCAGACCCAGTTTGACCGCGGATGGGTCCAGGTTGACCCCTGGGTCTATGACAGGTGGAGCCCACCCTGCTAATTAACCCAGGTTTAGCGCTAACTAACTTTAGTTAGTTTAACTAACTACTGACAGACGGGACCCACTGGTCAGTTTGACCTGGACCGGCTCTGTTGACCGCTGACGTCACCATGACGCACTGCTGACGCAATAAGTATTTACTGGATTTATTTTTATACAGGAAATTCTAGAAAACACTGCAAACTTCAAAATATCATAGAAATTAATCTGTAACTCCAAATGCAAAGATTTATATATGAAATTTGATCAGAAGAATTCAATCTTTCCATCTATAATGATTTCATGCATGAAAGAACAGTTTAACCTTGCCGTTTAGGTGAAACAAGCTAATGCAGTTATATGACTTAATAACATGAGCTTTCATTTGAATCCTTGATTCAAATAAACTCAAACCAACATGTTTAACAATGCATTAGCCAAGACACATCATATTGCCATATCATAGCATGCATCATATTGTTGCATATTGCCATGTGATGATTGTGTTCTGTGGTGTCTTTCATGGTAGGTTCTGCCTCCGAGGATACCTTCGAATATCCGACTAAAGGGCAGTACCCTACTACTACTCCATCAGGCAAGCAGCCCCATTGATCATATCGATACAATTCCATGTTCTCGCTCTTGCTCTCTTTTACTGCATTAAGACAACAACGTTTCAAACTGCTGTGTGCTACGGTAGCTGAACCCTTTTCCTCTGCATTAACTGTCATTGCCACAGTAACTAGATGAAACCCACTAGCATGTGTTGGAGTTGATTGAGCCATGTATGTGTTTCCTACCATGCTATGCCTGCTATGCTTAAAGTTGTGTCAGGTCTGGTTCATCTGGGTGATGGGCCAGAGTGAAATGATTATGTCGGTAATGTGAGGGATGTGTTGAACATGATTTGGTAAAAGTATCGATGAGAGGCCATGTAGGAGTACATGGTGGGTTGTTTCATTGAGGTCATCCTTAAGAAATGAGATCTATATGTGTGATTAAGAATCAGTTACTACCATGCATTGGGATCCTTAATTGATCCTCTCGGCTTCTTAACCACCCTAGTCCTCTGTCCAGGAGTTGCAACTAGTTTCTGGTGTTTATAGGTTATGTGTTGGCGGCCGTGCGTAGTGCTGACCCTAGGGGTGGGCTATGATGCGGTAGATACACCATGGCACGGTGTACCAAGTCGCCCGATTGGTGTCTCGGGAACCTTGTACACATCGTTTGGGGCCGTATGTGGAAACCTTGGCCGGACACCCTGCGGATGGAACCTGGATAGGCGATAGACCTGGACTAGAGACTTGAGTGTTTAGGTAGGCCGTGGCCAACACCCTCGTTGGGCTTCTGCTTGAAGGTTGCCGAGTACACGTCGTGTAAACGACGATAAGTGGTGAGAGCGTGTATGAAGAAGTACACCCCTGCAGGGTTAACATCATCTATTCGAATAGCCGCTTCTGTGGTGAAGGACTACTTGGTTGCCTATACAGTTCATAGACAAGTTAATGGTTACTACTAAAAGACTCAAGATAAGTGTGAGTACCGCGGATGGCCCTCTCATAGGACAACGAGGGAGGATCCACGGTGGAGTATTGTGATGGTGATTAGTGGACTCGTGTGAGAAATCTATTTTTACAAGTGGTGTCCCGTAGGATAGCTTAGCCAAGAGTCAAAGCTGGCCTGCTGCTATAACTCCACCACCTTCTTGAGAATGAGCATGTATAGTAGGATCTGTTGTAAGTCTTGCTGAGTACCTTTGTACTCATCTTGCTTTAATTACTGTTTTCAGACGACAACATCGCCCCCTCCTACGGGTTTTACGTAGATCTCGATGTCGATGAGTGACTTGCCACCCAGGTGGTGATTCCAAGCCATGGAGGGCTCTATGTAGATAGACAGGCTTCGTCAAGCCTTCTTTCTTTCTAGTGTCTGTACTCAGACTAGTTTTCTTCCGCATGTGCTTGAATGCTTGTATGACTTGAGTGTCGGGTCATGTGAACCCTACCTGTATGAACATGTTATATATGGCTCTCCGGAGCCTTTAAATTAAGTACCTTGAGTTGTAGAGTTTTGTTGTGATGCCATGTTGTATTTACACATATCGAGCATATTGTGTGTATGATTGAAATGCTTGGTATGTGTGGGATCTGACAATCTAGTTGTTTATCCTTGGTAGCCTCTCTTATGGGGAAATGTACTCTAGTGCTTCCATGAGCCATAGTAGTCTGCTACAGCCCGGTTCACCGAAGTCCTGCTAGCACAGCACTACTGCTACGGTCACTTGACTGGCCGGCATGTGTTTCACTTCATTCCTGTGTCTGTCCCTTCGGGGAAATGTCACGCGGTGACATCCGGAGTCCTGCCTAGCCTGCTACAGCCCGGGTTCCCGGAGTCCTATTAGCCCAGTGCTACAGCCCGGATTCACATGCTGCTGACCGACATGCTCGATGTTAATTCATGTATGCCTAACCCTGTAAGTTTGTGCCACTTTGGGTTCACGAGTAGCCATGTTGGCCCGGGTTCTCTGTCATATGGATGCTAGCGACACTATCATATATGTGAGCCGAAAGGCGCAAACGATCCCGGGCCATGGTAAGGCGACACCCGTGGGAATACCGTGCGTGAGGCCGCAAAGTGATATGAGGTGTTACAGGCTAGATCGGTGTGACTTGGAATCGGGGTCCTGACAGTGTTGGCATCAGAGCCAGACTGCCTGTAGGTTCGTTAAGCCAAACTGGTCGATGTCGAGTCTAGAAATGCTTTAGTTATATGTAGGGGAATTGATTGTGGGAGGGAACGTAAGGCTCTTTTACTCCTTTACCTTATGCCCTCTGATCTGAGTCATTATCTTCTCATTCTATGTGGGTTAAGGACTAGGCTCTCTTCTCTCTATCAGGTTCACGTGTTGCTAGTCCGTAGTAACTTATAGGATTGTTGGTTACAAACCCAGTTCAGTTTCTACTACTTTTAGTATGTTGTCAATTGAACCAGAACCTTGATATGATGTTGTTGAGTGGTCTTGCCAACTGTTGTGAATGTCTCAAATATTTTTCTAAGCATTTACAGCCGTTAGTGGTATCCAATTTCTCCTAGAAAATTCTAATACCTTTGCATTATTTCGTGCTTTCATATGGCCACCCGTTCACAGAATCAAGTGGTTCGTCTGACTCGGTGCCTCAATGTACCTGGTCATACGGCCATGCTGGTCCGAGTGATGGTCGAGACAGGCTATCGATGGTATCCTGAGTGTACCGTCGAGGAGCAGTTTCAAGACTTCAATCAGAGCCAATACCTTTGTACCGTCAGGATATACCCCTCTTATCCTGGAGCTACCGAACCCCTCCATTGCTCTTATGGACTTGGGGTTACCATAGAGATGTCCGTACAGGACGCAACTTACTCGATGGTGACTATCATACGAGCTAGAACTGCCTTGCTTCGGAATACTGATTTCCGCTACATGCCAGCATCACTCCCTGGGGCACAAGGGTACTATGAGGCTATCTACTGTGACTCTACACATGAGGATTCACTACTCCGCACCACCGCCGAGATGCTTGAGGACAAGGACCGTGAGAATCGTGGCTTGCGAATGGAGCTCTTCAACTCTCGTTCTGGCCACTGGCCACTCTGACTCGGTTTGCACATGCCGTGCAGGTGGGGTATATGGACATGAGGGACTTGTACCCCGTGCGGTCTGGTCTGCCAGATTGTATGGACTGGCGTGATGTAGGAGGCATCACCCCTCCCCGTGGACCCTGTCTGCCACCGTTTGTTGGCCCAAGGCCACATCCGAGTCCCTATGGACCGCAAGCTCCACAGGACCAACTGTTTCCAGATGATCATGTTTAGCTCCCAGGACATGGTGGTGATACCTATGAAGATTAGTATGGAAATTTCTGAGTTGGTAGTAGCTTCATTAGTATTGTAATAGATGTATTCTCCACAGTCTTGCGTGACTCGTGGGATACGACTTGGTGTGTATCACGTTCCGGGGGTGTAGAAAAATAATGTATAGGAGCTTGGAATGCCTCCGATGAGATGTAACGTCTTTCACCGTAGTTGTACTCTAGCCTGGGCTTGTACTGAACTATGTACGGTGTGTATGACCGATGGTATATATATGGCAGTTTCTATATTACCATGTCGTGCATATGAACATCTCAGCATTCCATGTTATCCATTACATTCCGCACTTCCTTGCCAAGATTGTGCCATCCTTTTCTAAACCATTGTCTTGTTTTTCCTAGGATGGTCAACACCCGCAACAACCCTGCTGCCCCGGAGCAGGGTGAAGCCAGTGCAGCTAGGGATGGGAATCTGCCTCACCCGCCTTCTCTGGCCGAAGTTATGTTGGAGGCAGAAAGAAACAAGCATGAGACTAACCGCTTGCTAGAGCGGATTGAGCAGAATACTGCACGTCATTAGAGGAACGACTTGGTGTCAATCAATGACTTTGTCAAGTTGTACCCACTGAAGTTTAATCATTCCGTCGAGCCCCTCGATGCAGATGATTGGCTTCGCAGCATCACCCATAAGCTACATTCTGCCAACGTAGCCGAAGTTGATAAGGTTACCTACGCTGCCTATCACCTCAAAGGCCCTGCTAGCCTTTGGTGGGAAAACATTGAGGCTATGCGCCCGGCTGGCCAAATCACTACTTGGGATGAATTCAGTGAGGCTTTCCGTGAGCATCACATTCCGGAGGGTCTCATGGATCGTAAGCGGGAAGAATTCTATAACTTCACCCAAGGCATACTGACCGTGGATGCATACAGCCGCGAGTTTGGAAATCTGGCACGTTATGCTCCTGAAGAGGTATCCACCGACGCCAAGAAGCAGGCAAGGCTCCGCAAGGGACTTAGCCATGAGCTTCGCCGTGACCTCTGTCTGCACGAGTGCACCTCCTTCTAGAAGCTGGTCAATAAGGCCATCAGTGCTGAGACGGGTCAGACTGACTATGACGCTTCACGCAAGCACCCCCGTGACTTTGGTTCTTCATCCGGCTCTGGATCTCAGAAGCGCCGGGTGTGGATTCCAAACACAGCTCTGCCACCCAGGTTCACTCCGAGGCCATCCTTTGAGGCGCCTTGCCCCAACTAGCAGTTTTCACCGCCTAAGACCTATGGTGGCCCCACTGCTAATGCTGCTCCACGTCCCAATGTCGTGACATGCTTCAAGTGTGGAGAGCCGGGTCACTACAGTCGAGAGTGTCCCTAGAACAACAACCCCAACCAGTCTGGAAAGTCCGTTGGCCATGGTAAGCCAGCGGGAACGACATACTATGCCAAGCCAGCCACCACTGCACGTGGACATGTCAACTATGTCTCTGTTGAGGAGGCTCATGCTGATCCTAACGTCGTCCTTGGTACGCTCCTTGTTAACTGCCATCCGGCATCTGTTCTTTTCAATACTGGAGCATCTCATTCATTCATATCTGAGAGCTATGCTCGATTGCATAACACGACATTCCGTGACATGTCCACTTCCATGGTAATTCAAACTCCGGGTTCCAAATGGCAAACTTCTAGAGTAAGCCATGGGAATGAAAATCTTGTCAATAGACTTGTCTTCCTTGCATCACTAATAGCTCTCAAGTCCTCGGACATAAACATCATCTTGGGTATGGACTGGATGTCAGCCCATTATGCTAAGATTGATTGTGCCACTAGAAATGTTCAACTTACTCACACATCGGGCAAGACAGTCAATGTCTTAACTCGAGTGGCCAAGCGCCAGCTTTACTCCCTAAATGACAACCCCCTTCCAGACCTTGAAGATATTCCGGTAGTCCGTGACTTCCCGAATGTCTTTCTAGAAGAAATGTCAGGTGTTCCACCTGACAGGGATGTCGAGTTCATGATAGATCTTGTACCAGGAACCGTTCCAAATTCTAGAAAACCTTATAAGATGGCACCCCTAGAACTAGTTGAACTTAAGAAACAACTCGATGAGTCCTTGAAAAAGGGTTTCATTCGTCCTAGTTCTTCTCCATGGGCTTGCCTCGTCCTCTTCGTCAAGAAGAAGGATGGAACAGATTGGATGGTTGTAGATTACCGACCTGTCAACTTGGTCACTATCAAGAACAAGTATCTGCCCCCTAGGATCAATGATCTGTATGATCAGCTCGCTGGATCCTCAGTCTTCTCCAAAATGGATTTGAGGTTGGGCTACCATCAACTCAAAATAAAAAACGGGGACATTCCCAAAACGGCCTTTGTTACTTGTTATGGCCAATACGAGTACACCGTCATGTCCTTCGGTTTAACCAATGCCCCAGCCACCTTCTCTCGGTTAATGAACTCGATCTTCATGGAGTATTTGGATAAATTCGTCGTGGTATACCTTGATGATATACTCATCTACTCCAAGAATGAGGAAGAACGTGCCGAACATTTAAGGCTTGTACTGACGAAACTTCGAGAGCATCGCCTTTATGCCAAATTCTCCAAATGTGAATTTTGGTTGCCAGAAGTAACCTACCTAGTCCATGTAATTTCTGGTAAGGGTATTGTTGTCCATACCGAGCGAGTTCAAGTTGTCCTTGATTGGACTCCACCTAAAACGGTCAAGAAAGTTTGGAGTTTCCTTGGCTTAGCGAGCTACTATCGCCGCTTCATCGAGAATTTCTCCAAGGTTGCTGAACCTCTAACTGAACTCCTCAAGAAAGATAAAAAGTTCGAGTGGACCCAATAGTGCAAGTTCAGTTTTCAGGAACTAAAAAGATGCCAGACATCTGCTCCCGTACCGGTGCCACCAGATTTCTCCAAGGACTTTATTATCTATTGCGACGCCTCGCGACAAGGACTAGGTTGCATACTCATGCAAGATCGTCATGTGATTGCCTATGCTTCTCGACAGTTGCATCCACATGAGGATAACTACCCCACACATGATCTAGAACTTGCAGCTGTAGTCCATGCACTTAAAACTTGGCATCATTACCTTCCAGTACTCGTTGCGAGATCTTCATCGATCACCAAAGTCTGAAATATATCTTCACCCAACTGGATTTGAATCTCAGGCAAAGACATTGGGTCGAGTTGATCTCAGATTATGACTTAGGGATAACTTACACCCCGGGAAAAGCCAATGTTATGGCTGATGCACTAAGTCATAAATCCTATTGTAACAACCTGATGTTACAACAAGGCCAACCACTTCTCCATGAGGAATTTTGGAAGCTTAATCTTCACATTGTTCCTAAGGGATTCCTATCTACCTTGGTGGTGAAACCGACCCTTATGGATCAGATCACAACCGCCCAGTGGTATGACAAGGGGATATCTCGGATCAAGCAGAACATTGCTAGCGGAGCTGCTAAATGTTTCTCTGTGAACGATCAAGGTGTTGTCTTCTTTGAGAACCGCCTAGTGGTTCCCAGGAAATAGCAACTACGGCAACTGATCCTTAAGGAAGCTCATGAATCCTCTCTCACCATTCATCCTGGCAGTACTAAAATGTACCAAGACCTACGCCAGAGGTTTTGGTGGACTAGGATGAAAAGAGAAATTGCTCAATACATTGCTAATTGCACCGTCTGTCGTCGTGTTAAAGCAGAGCATCAACGGCCTGCTGGCACTCTTCAACCTTTGGCTATTCCTGAATGGGAATGGGATAAAATCGGTATGGATTTCATTACCGGGTTTCCTAGGACCAAGAGAGGGAATAATGCTATCTTCATCGTTGTCGATTGTCTTTCCAAAGTAGCCCACTTCCTACCTGTTCGTGAGAGTATAATAGCTAGCCAGCTAGCTGACTTGTACATCTCCCGAATAGTGTCTCTTCATGGTGTTCCATTGGAGATTAACTCAGACCGTGGAAGTCTCTTCACATCTTGATTTTGGGAAAGTTTCCAAAATGCTAACACCCCCAATCAAGTGGTCAAGTAGAACAAGTCAATCAAATTCTGGGGGATATGCTCCGAGCTTCTGTCATCTCTTTCGGTATGGATTGAGAGAAATGCCTTCCATTCACCGAGTTCGCTTATAACAATAGTTATCAAGCTAGCTTGGGCAAAGCTCCTTTCGAGGTTCTCTATGGACAAAAATGTCGAACGCCTCTTAACTGGTCAGAAACTGGGGAAAGACAACTCTTTGGCCCGGATATGATTCAGGAAGCAGAAGAGCAGGTTCGCATTATTCGTGAGAAATTGAAGACAGCCCAATCTCGTCAAAATATCCAATATGACCGCAAACATAAGCTCATGACTTATGAAGTAGGCGAGAAGGCTTACCTTCGGGTTACTCATTTGAAGGCAACCCATCATTTCGGTATCAAAGGCAAATTTGCTCCTCGTTACATTGGACCCTTTCACATTCTTGCCAAACGAGGAGAAGTTGCCTACCAATTGGAACTACCTCCGCATCTTTCCATAGTTCATGATGTCTTCCACGTTTCTCAACTCAGGCGTTGCTTCGCGGATCCTATCCGTGGAGTGGACCATGAAATGCTTGATCATATCGCGGATGTCTACCAATATTTTCAATGAACCTGAAATGCCCTTCTAAAAAGTCCACCCTTTTTGTCTTGGGTTAGAACCTCTAACAAAATGGGTTCACATTTTTCTAGGTCATCACAAGATCATTGAATTAAATCATATGTAACTTGCATTTGGGCATTTAAATGCTAGTAAATATTTTAAATGTCCAAATAATCCCAAACTAAAATGTTCCATGTTGGATATGTTCACATGCAGTGAGCATGTGAAGTTTGGTGATTTTTGAATGTCCCTAACTATTTTTAGAAATGCCACAAACCTACAGAAATAAAAGAAAACAGAAATAAAAGAAAAACTACTTACCTGGCCGCAGCCCACCTCCCGGCCCACCTGGCGGCCCAGCACTGTGCTGGCCCGTGCCAGCCAGCTGCTTCCTCCCGCCAGGCAGGCAAGCAGGAGGTGACGCTGGCGCGTGAGAGCTCGCCACCGCGCCACCTGCTTGCCCCTCGTGCCCGTGGACACCTGGCGAGCTCCACGTCGCCACCTCGACCTTGTAGACACATCCATTCTTCTCCTCTCTCTCTCTCTCTCTCTCGCCCCCTCCTCGCCATGGCCGACGCCCCTGCCGCTGCACCATCGACGTAGCCGCGGTCTCCGTCATCCTCGCGCCGCGCCACCATGTCCAGTAGCTCTGCGGCCCTCCTCTCCTTCGAGCAAGCTGAGCCCCGAGTGCTCGCTTGCCCTGGAGCCACCGCAACAACCTCGCCCGACCTCGCCGTCGCCGGAGATCCCTTTCACCATCCCCGCCGCATCAGCTCGTCCCCGACCTCGCCGACTTCTCTGACATGACCGCCATCAGCTCACCCACCTTCCCATCCTCCCCGTTCTCTCTCTCGAGCACCCTAGGGACCACACGAAGCTTCACCGTAACGCGCCGCCACTGAGCTCATCATCGACGACGCTCCGGCCACCCAACGGCCACACCACCTTGTCCACTACACCCACCGCATCGCCAGGTACCCGTAGCACCACCGCACACCCCTTGAAGTGCCCCCTAGCGATGAGCCCGAGCTCAACCGAGCTCCGGCCACTGCCACGCTTGTCGCCGGCGTCGTTTTCGGCGACCCCGAGCCCAACCACCACCACCACCACTCGACGCGCCTCACTCCCCACATCACGTAGACGTGCTCCACCGTCGTTTTGGTCGCCAGAGCACGAAACCCGCATCGCTCCACCGCGTCTGGCCTCGTCGGCGGCTAAATGCCGGCGAGTTTGACCCCCGCTGACCCAGTTTGACCACGGGTGGGTCCAGGTTGACCCCCTGGGTCTATGACAGGTGGGGCCCGCCCTGCTAATTAACCCAGGTTTAGCGCTAACTAATTTTAGTTAGTTTAACTAACTACTGACAGACGGGACCCACTGGTCATTTTGACCTGGACCGGCTCCATTGACCGCTGACGTCACCATGACGCACTGCTGAAGCAATACGTATTTACTGGATTTATTTTTATAGAGGAAATTAAAGAAAATACTACAAACTTCAAAAAATCATAGAAATTAATCTGTAACTCCAAATGCAAAGATTTATATATGAAATTTGATCAGAAAAATTCAATCTTTCCATCTGTGATGATTTCATGCATGACAGAACACTTTAACCTTGCTGTTTAGGTGAAACAAGCTAACGCACTTATATGACTTAATAACATGAGCTTTCATTTGAATCCTTGATTCAAATAGACTCAAACCAACATGTTTAACAATGCATTAGCCAAGACACATCATATTGCCATGTCATAGCATGCATCATATTGTTGCATATTGCCATGTGATGATTGTGTTCTGTGGTGTCTTTCGTGGTAGGTTCTGCCTCCGAGGATACCTTTGAATATCCGACTGAAGGGCAGTACCCTACTACTACTCCATCAGGCAAGCAGCCCCATTGATCATATCGATACAATCCCATGTTCTCGCTCCTTCTCTCTTTTATTGCATTAAGACAACAACGTTTCAAACTACTGTTTGCTGCAGTAGTTGAACCCTTTTCCTCTGCATGACCTGTCATTGCCACAGAAACTAGATGAAACCCACTAGCATGTGTAGGAGTTGATTGAGCCATGTCTGTGTTTCCTACCTTGCTATGCCTGCTATGCTTAGAGTTGGGCCAGGTCTAGTTCATCTGGGTGATGGGCTAGAGTGAAATGATTATGTCGGTAATGTGAGGGATGTGTTGAACATGATTTGGTAAAGGTATCGATGAGAGGCCATGTAGGAGTACATGGTAGGTTGTTTCATTGAGGTCATCCTTACGAAATGAGATCTGTATGTGTGATTAAGAATCAGTTACTACCATGCATTGGGATCCTTAATTGATCCTCTCGGCTTCTTAACCACCCTAGTCCTTTGTCCAGGAGTTGCAACTAGTTTCTGGTGTTTATAGGTTATGTGTTGGCGGCCGTGCGTAGTGCTGACCCTAGGGGTGGGCTATGATGCGGTAGATACACCATGGCACGGTGTACCAAGTCGCCCGATTGGTGTCTCGGGAACCCTGTACACATCGTTCGGGGCCGTATGTGGAAACCTTGGCCGGACACCCTGTGGATGGAACCTGGATAGGCGATAGACCTGGACTAGAGACTTGAGTGTTTAGGTAGGCCGTGGCCGACACCCTCGTTGGGCTTCCGCTTGAAGGTTGCCGAGTACACGTCATGTAAATGATGGTAAGTGGTGAGAGCGTGTATGAAGAAGTACACCCCTGCAGGGTTAACATCATCTATTCGAATAGCCACTTCTGTGGTGAAGGACTACTTGGTTGCCTATACAGTTCATAGACAAGTTAATGGTTACTACTAAAAGACTCAAGATAAGTGTGAGTACCGCCTATGGCCCTCTGATAGGACAACGAGGGAGGATACACGGTGGAGTATTGTGATGGTGATTAGTGGACTCGTGTGAGAAAACTATTTTTACAAGTGGTGTCCCGTAGGATAGCTTAGCCAAGAGTCAAAGCTGGCCTGCTGCTATAACTCCACCACCTTCTTGAGAATGAGCATGTATAGTAGGATCTGTTGTAAGTCTTGCTGAGTACCTTTTTACTCATCTTGCTTTAATTACTGTTTTCAGACGACAACATCGCCCCCTCCGATGGGTTTTACGTAGATCTCGATGTCGATGAGTCACTTGCCACCCAGGTGGTGATTCCAAGCCATGGAGGGCTCTATGTAGATAGACAGGCTTCGTCAAGCCTTCTTTCTTTCTAGTGTCTGTACTCAGACTAGTTTTCTTCCGCATGTGCTTGAATGCTTGTATGACTTGAGTGTTGGGTCATGTGAACCCTACCTGTATGAACATGTTATGTATGGCTCTCCGGAGCCTTTAAATTAAGTACCTTGAGTTGTAGAGTTTTGTTGTGATGCCATGTTGTATTTACACATATCGAGCATATTGTGTGTATGATTGAAATGCTTGGTATGTGTGGGATCTGACAATCTAGTTGTTTATCCTTGGCAGCATCTCTTATGGGGAAATGTAGTCTAGTGCTTCCATGAGCCATAGTAGTCCGCTATAGCCCGGTTCACCGGAGTCCTGCTAGCCCAGCACTACTGCTCCGGACACTTGACTGGCCGGCATGTGTTTCACTTCGTTCTCGTGTCTGTCCCTTCGGGGAAATGTCATGCGGTGACATCCAGAGTCCTGCCTAGCCTTCTACAGCCCGGGTTCCTGGAGTCCTGTTAGCCCAGTGCTACAGCCCGAATTCACACGCTGCTGACCGACATGCTCGATGTTGATTCATGTATGCCTGTCCCCGTAAGTTTGTGCCTCTTTGGGTTCACGACTAGCCATGTCGGCCCGGGTTCTCTGTCATATGGATGCTAGCGACACTATCATATACGCGAGCCAAAAGGCGCAAACAGTCCCGGGCCATCGTAAGGCGACACCCGTGGGAATATCGGGAATGAGGCCGCAAAGTGATATGAGGTGTTACAGGCTAGATCTGTGTGACCTGGAATCGGGGTCCTGACACGCCGCGCCGTCGATGTAGCAGACTGGTCCGGCCACGCCACGAAAGAAGTAGAGATGTCCAGCCGCGCCGCTGAAGCAGCACGGTGGTCGCGCCGCGCTGCGGCGACCTGGGAAAATTTCTCGTGGGCAGGCGAGGACTCTTACAGGCGCATGCATGCGATTGTCCATATCCAGAGGGATCAAATCTCTGGCTGGGCGAGGTTGCAGGACGAGGCTACCGGCGTTATCCGGCAACTAGGGGAGGGCAATGCGAAGCTCCGGGCCGAGCGCGACCTACTGAGGGAGAAGATCGCCGGAAGGGCGAAGCAGGTGGAGGAGACCGCTGCCTTGTTGCTCAGGACGGGCGTCATCGTCAAGAAACTTATGGACGAGAATGTCATGCGCCGCATCGAGTGCAACAGGCTGGTGGAGGAATCCGGGGATGCTGTGAAGCAGCGTATTAAGGACATGAAACTGATGAAAGAGATCATCGACGCTCGCCGCGAGAACTAGTCTCCGCGACCTGCAGCGCATAAAGAAAGTAGAGATCAGCGAGCCAGATCGTTGTATGTGGCTTCCTTCTTCTTTTGACCTTGTGTATTTTGGGCATAGATGCATCTGCCTTTTTTAATTATCTTCCAAATTATGTTAGGCATTTTTTATCCACTCTGATCGTCCTTATATATATTCATTAGTCTTGCTATAAGTCGCGGTAGATGCTATATAGGTCTGTCAGATCTTACATCAAGATCCGTACAAAATTTTCTTTTTAGGTTTTCTTTTTTCTCTCTTAAATCTCAGTCGAGTGAGACATAGCCACGCCATTAAACAGAGGCTCGGGCGCCATTAATGGAGACCTTGGGAGAGAGGTGGACGGCTGATGGAGGTCAAAGGTCTCTCCTCCCGATAAGCACGCGCAGGGGTCTGATCGCACGCCTCCCATACTCAAATAGCTACCCTACACGGCGCCTCCTAGCTAATAAAAAAAGGGGACGCGTGGCAGCATGTAGATGGTAAATAGAACGCCCGTTGTTTTAATAATGCATGTGTTTCCTATTGTAACGTGACAGCACTCGTTCCAAAATGACTTTGTTGATTGTTATTGTGTGCGCCTTCGCAAATCGGATAGCAAAATTACCACAGCATGTTGGTGCCATGTCATGACACCAAGCCAAGTGTCATGATTTTCATGCGTGGTTTGGATTTAAAGGAATTAAAAAACCAAGTTTCTAAATGTTTCCAGCCGAGCCACGATGCCCGGATGTTTGAATTTCATTCCCATTTCTGGCATGGGACCTAGAAATTTACCCGAGGACACACATGTGATTTTTCAACCAGCTTTGGTGCACTGGAGCATGTGCTTGTATTTCAAATTTGAAATATGCACACAAAGGTGGCACGTTCCCTCTAAGAACCGCGAACCTTCTTGCGAGAAGCTCCGGTTTGCAAGAAGCTTATACCAAAACTTGTTCCTATTCGGCTGTCTGGACCCCGATTCCAAGTCACATTGATCTAGCTGGTAACACCTCATATCAGTATGCGGCCTCACGCACGGTATTCCCACGGGTGTCGCCTTACCATGGCCCGGGACCGTTTGCGCCTTTTGGCTCACGTATATGATAGTGTCGCTAGCATCCATATGAAAGTGAACCCGGGCCGACATGGCTAGTCGTGAACCCAAAGCGGCACCAACCTATAGGGACAGGCATACATGAATCATATCGAGCATGTCGGTCAGCAGCGTGTGAATCCAGGCTGTAGCACTAGGCTAACAGGACTCCGGATGTCACCGCGTGACATTTCCCCGAAGGGACAGACACAGGAACGAAGTGAAACACATGCCGGCCACTCAACTGTCCTGAGCAGTAGTGCTGGGCTAGCAGGACTCCGGTGAACCGGGCTGTAGCGGACTACTATGGCTCAAGGAAGCACTACACTACATTTCCCCATAAGAGAGGCTGCCAAGGATAAACATCTAGATTGTCGGATCCCACACATACCAAGCATTTCAATCATACACACAATATGCTCGATATGTGTAAATACAACATGGCATCACAACAAGACTCTACGACTCAAGTATTTATTTATTAGGCTCCGAGGAGCGAGATATTACAAACATGGGTCTCATGACCCAACAATCATAGCATACAAATCAAGGCACAAGCGGAAGCTTAACATATCTGAGTACAGACATCTACAAATGAAAAAGGCTAAGAAGCCGGACTATCTATCAGATCTTGCCGAGGGCACAAGATCGTAGCTGAGGTATCAAACTAAACATCAAAGTCCACGCGTAACTACTAGCGAGACTGAAGTCTCTCTGCAAAACATAAATTAAGCAAACATGAGTACAAAAATACTCAGCAAGACTTACATCAGAACTAGCTACATATGCATCGGTATCAACAAGGGGGGTGGTGGAGTTTAACTATAGCAAGCCAGCTTTGACTCGGTGGCTATCTTAAACTACGACTGCAAGCAACTCTTTTGAGGTGGCGCACAGGAGTCCACATATTCACCATTCAATACACCACTATGGATCCGCTCCCGTCCCCCTATGAGAACGCCATCCATAGCACTCACGCTTATCTTGCGCATTTTAGAGTATCCACTTTCACTTGTCTATGAACTATGCAAGGGGTCCAAGTTTCCATATCCGTGGAATCCGGCTATTCGAATAGATAATGATAACCCTACAGGGGTGTACTTCTTCACACACGCTCCCACCACTTACTGTCGTTTACACGAAATGTACTCGGCAACCTTCAAGCGGAAGCCCAACGAGGGTGTCGACCACGGCCTACCTAAACACTCAAGTCTCTAGTCCAGGTTTATCGCCTATCCAGGTTCCATCCGCAGGGAGTCCGGCTGAGGTTTCCACATACGGCCCCGAACGATGTGTATAGGGTTCCGAGACACCAAATGGGCACCCCGCATGCCCGGCCACGGTGTATCTACCGCAACATAGCCCACCCCTGGGGTCAGCGCTACGCACGACCGCCAACACATATCCTACAAACACCAAAAACTAGTTGCAACTCCTGGACAGAGGACTAGGGTGATTAAGAAGCCAAGAGGGTCAATTAAGGATCCCAATGAGTGGTAGTAGCTGTTCATGGATCACAGACACAGAACTCAGTTCCTAAGAACGGTTTCAATGAGACAACCCACCATGTACTCCTACATGGCCTCTCACCGCTACCTTTACCAAAAACGTGTTCACACACTTAGCTCACACACCGTAAGACATGTTCACACACCTCCGATTCATTCCCGATGAATCAGACCTGACGCAACTCTATGCAATAGCAGGCATGACAAACAAGCATGAATGAGTAGGCACATCAGGGCTCAAACAACTCCTACTCATGCTAGTGGGTTTCATCTATTTACTGTGGCAATGACAGGTCATGTAGAGGATAAAGGGTTCAACTACCGCAACAAGTAACAGATGAATCGTTGTTATCCTAATGCAGTAAAAGAGTGCAGGAGCGAGAGAGTGAGGTTGTATCAGAATGAACAAGGGGGTTTTGCTTGCCTGGCACTTCGGAAGATATCATTGGGTCTTCATCAGTGTCAACGATCACAGTGTCGGTACAACATCTATCGAGAGGGGACAACCATCGGCAACAGTGAAGGAACACAATCAATGCAATGCACAACATTATGCATGACAATGACATGGCAATATGTTGCTGATTGAGCTAATGCAACTAGCAACACAATTAAATGAAGTTGGTTTGAACCCAAAGTTCAAATTCAAACTCCACACATGGTTATAAAAATACCATTCATTTGATTTGTCCTAAACAGTGGCCTTAAGTTGTTTTAACATGCATGAAAATGGTACAGATGGATTCCTTGAATTTTTTTGATAATTTAACATATATAATTTATTTCATTTGGAGTTACGGTTGAATTTCTATGATTTTTAGAAGTTTTCGGCATTTGCTGGAATTTCTGAATTATTTTAAATCCAGAAAATGATTAACTGCGTCAGCATTGCGTCATGCTAGCGTCAGCAGGTCAACAGGGCTGTCCAGGTCAAACCTGACGGCAGGGCCCCGCTAGTCAGTCTCTCAGTTAACTATTTGGGTTAACTAGACTAACAAAACAACACTGGGCCCACTGGTCAGTGACTAACTAAACTAACTTAATTAAGTTTAGCTCTAACTAACTGGGTTAGCCGGGCGAGGTCCGCATGTCAGTGACTCAAGGGTCAAACAGAGGTCAACCTCGGGTCAAACCCGACGCTAACTGGGCTTTGACCCACTGCGGGGCCCACTGTCAGTGACTAGGTGAGGTCCAGCTGGCGGGGATTAGCACTAATGACCCCGCCACGTCGGCTGTCGCCAGAGTTCGCCGGCGGCAACCAAACCCACGACGACAACGCACCGGACTTGCGCTAAAGGCGACGGGGGCGGTGGCTAAGGGCATCGGGGCGTAGCCCAGACTCGCCCGTATCCAGGGAGGTTGGTGGGGGCCGTGGGGGCGCCGGAGCTCGCCGAACGGAGCTCGCGGCGGCGGACGGAGCTCAGGTGTGCTCGGGTTCAGCGCTGGCATGCACAACAGGGTCGTGGAGAGGGGCTACGGCCTCTTGGGAGTGTGGCAAACGCGGTGACGCGCTCGGTTTCGAGCCCGCGTGGCTGTGGCCACGTCGACTGCGTCGCCGGCGGAGCAGAGTGCTCGGGATCGGTGGAGATGGCGGCTAGGGGGTGCAACCGAGGCGTAGAGGAGGGGGGTTAGGGGCAGGGGCTCACGGTGGATGCATAGGTGGCCTCGGCGTGCTCGGGGAAGCACCGGAGCGAGCGGGGCGGCGAGAGGCATCTCCGGTGGCCGGCGACGAAGACGATCAAGATGGCGTCGATGCAAGGCCTCTAGCGAGGCATGGCCGAACGGAGAGGACGAGGGAGGCGTGGCGCTGCTCGTGGACACGTAGGGGAGGCGAGGGGAGAACGGAGGTCGCGTCTATGGCGTACGGCGGCGACGAGCTCCGCTCGGCTTCGGGAGAGCGAGGGGAGGGGAGAGAGCTGCAAGAAGGGAGGAGGTGCAGAGGGTCGAGGGAGGGTGCGTGGCGCCCTCAGGTGGATCCAGCAACGTGCAGGCAAGCAGGAGGTGGCCGGCATGTGTGCGCGTGCGTCGGGCACACGCCCTCCTGCCTACTGGCAGGAGGTTGAAGACGGTGGCGGCTGCGGTGGGCTGGGCTGCTGCTGGGCTGCACAGTGTTGGGCTGCGGATGGGCTGCCAGGTAAGTTAGGTGGGTTTCCTTCCTATTCTATTTTTCTGCTGCTGTTTTGGCTTTAGTAAAAATACTAAAGCATTTTGTAAAATGCTGGAATAATTTGTGGACACTCTCTAGATTATTCTAGTGGCCCACATTTAATTTCAGCATTATCTGAGCATTTAATTTATTTATCGTATTTAAATGCCCAAAGTCAAATATGATATGAATTAATTCAAAAATCCAGGAATGACCTAGAAATATGTTCATCATTTTTGGTAGAGGTTTTCACCCTTATCAGAAATGATGAACATTTTCAAAGGCATTTTTGGGTTCATTGAAAATGACTTTAGTTGAGCCTATTTGAAAACCATGTGGTGCTAGGGTTTGAACGTCCCCATTTCAAGTTTCTGAGAAAAAGTAAACATGATGCATGGAGGTTATGCAAGACTAAGCTAGGGCTGTGACAGCTCACCCCCACTAAACAAGAATCTCGTCCCGAGATTCAAGAAGTGGAGTGAGAAGACAGAGGGGTCACAAAACTATCACAGTCTTCTCGATCCAACTGCCCTTCTCGAAGATACCGATATATGGCATCTCATTGCTCTAGACGTCTCTGTCTTCAAGATCTTCATCCAACACGATGACGATGGAAGGAAACTCTACAAGGAACAATCTTCTCAAAGATCGAGCAACTCAAGATCAACTCATGGAGTGAGACGTTGAAACATCTCTTGAGCTGAGACATGAAACACAGATCAGGAATGATGGAAAGGAGGTAGATGACAAGGTTCTACTGGGTAGGCAAAATTCCACGCTGAAAAGGATGGTGCATGATTTCAATATAGTGATGAAATAATTGCCATGATTCCATAATGGGGTACCTTAGGGGAGATGACCCGTGGGATTTTCCCTTAAGTGGCAAAAAGAATTACTTTTGATACAAAGATCATTGGAACTCTTTATACCAGCCTGAGGTAATCATAATCGATCGTTTGAAAGAGCTCGAAGAAATGGCATACCCTGACTAAAATATATGATGTGGACTACCTTGTTGAAGACAACGTAATGGATGACTTTTGCTGATCACCGGAATGGATGGGACCCATGGTAAGTCCACTTTTGAAGATGATCCTGAACAACAACTACTGAGATGCAAGCTGGGAACAAAATGCAAATGTTGGGAATGATTCTAGTAACTAGGGAGAACCCAACAGTAGAGAGAGATTCCACTATCGGAAAGGTTATAGCATAACCGAGGAAACTGAAAGCGTATCCCAATTAATGCTGATGATAAATCCTAGTGATTTCGCGTGCTCTCAAGAACTTGAGCATTTCCATATTCATCAAGGTTCTACCAACATCCGAGTCAAGGATCCTGGCAACACATCTTACTACCTTGACGAATAGTGAGGGACAATGCAGATGCATAGAAGGACAACCCTTTCTCAGATTTCACCTTAGCGAGGCCAAGGGAATGAAATCTGGATGATCGACCGAGAGACATTTAGCACTTCGCTTCTAATGTTCTCCTTGATGTACTGGTTACCACGGTCATGCTTTAAAGCATCAACATAGCCATCAAGTACTGGTCGGACTTCGGAATACAATAGATCCATAAGGAACAACTTCTGGAGTAAATCCTACGAAATCCTTATGGGGAGGTGGCCAACTTCCTCAATCAAGATACTACAATAAGAGGTCTTCCGGCTAGGTGTGTTGGCCACGACATCCACTTTACCGGTTATAGAGAGAGCAATATTATAGTTTTTGGAGTGTGTTCCAACCATCATATCTACCTGAGATTCAGATCCGGTTGGTGTCAGGATATTCTAGACTCATCAAGTTTAGAAAGAAGAATAAAAGTTTGCAACACAAATCGATGAGATAACGTTGCGAGACTCTCGGGGAAATGAACTACAGTAGTAATCTCCAAAACATGAGCCGATTCTGCTACAAGCATGTGAACATGCTGTCCTAGACAAGCATGGTCACCTGGTAGTCTTACAATGAAACACTACCGAGTTCAGGGGGAACCATCAACGAGGATATCGAAGTCCTTGCGTAAGTCTAGCTCTTAAGAAGAAACTTCTTCTCCTTGAGCAAATCAATTAGTGGCTTGGTATGCTAAGGACACATATGGACTGGAGGTAGCGAGCCTATCAAACCATAGAATACTTCGCACATGCATGACTAACTTGGGATGACTCCAAAGGAAGCAAAACAAGATTTCTCGAATCCACGGCGGCAACTTGCATCAGATGCACATGACTTAGAGGAAGTCACATATTTTAACCGGACATATGCTTCATGAACGGGACATGTGAGCAATTCTTATAAAGTTCCCAGCACTAGTATAATGTTCAACATGAATCATGGGGGAGACAAACTGCTGCTGATGGGCTCAACAGCAACTCATCGGAATCTCCATATCACTGGACTTCTAGCATCATGTGAACACGGTGATAGCATTGGTCAGACCAAAAGATGTAATGGTGTATGCTCGAGGGATCAACCATGAGTAAGACAACATTACGAACATTGTTGGTTCTGATTTTATTTGACGATAGCCCACACTCAAATCAAAGGATTGATAAGACAATAGCACCGACAATTGTTCACGTGGATCAATCGATGAAGATATTATCTTTCTTCAACACAGATAAAAGATATCCCTTAGGGATGAGCGTGGTAGGACAAGCTTTTATCTTCCAACTCTCCAAGTTGTTGTTAAGCTTAATCAACTAGCTCAGGGGTATCCAACATAGATTCTTGGAGAAGAGGGTGGCTACAAGAAACCAATTTGATCACGAACTCAACATAGCGATCAGGTGACAGCGTAGTGATACCTCCGAGAAGATATTCAAAAAATCACAAACCACCGATATGTCACTAAGCTCGAGAACAATCTTGCTTTTCAGGGCAAGACAATATGATCTAATAAGCAAAGAATTCAATCCTAACTCCAACATCAAATAGTGCACCAAGAATAAGGACAAGGTAGCACGATCAATCCTAGAATAGTGATTCGATAACCAACACGCTAAGAATGATAATAATGTCCATAACTACCAAGCAACACAGTTGCTAGGAGTATTGATTTCACACATCATGGTTCACTTGTCGGCATTCCAGTTACAATAACATGGGAACCGAGGAATGAACAATGATGGCAAGAAGTATCACTGCGTCAAGAATTCATTTGAGGGTGTGTGCAATTCTCACAATACTCTTGTTATGAAAGAGGGTGATACTCCGTGGTAGAACAGAACAAAAGTTGGATTGGCATTTTGATCTGCGGGATACAACTACTTTGACCCAATCCTAGATGTGGACAAGGTACTAGAGTTTGTTTCTCCTAGTCATTCTGAAATAGAATGGTTTAACGGACCACAAGAATGATAGCATCGATAACACGGATGCACAACTACTCCTGACTATCAATTGATAGATGATGGTTGGAATACAAATGAAGAGGGACAACTCAAGGGAACATATATCTTTCTGAGTTGTGGATACATAGATTAGGATGTTGAGCAAAGCTCAACATTTCTCCCGGATAGCCCATGCAGAAAAGTAGAACTGGCAGATTCACAATGTAGAATGGAAAACTCATTAAGAGCACTATGGTTGTGATCTTTTTATTCAAACGAATTTCCGCCAAGGATGGTTCATGGTATTTGGAAGAATGATATACCACGGACCTCGAAGACTATCACAAAGATTACGAATATCCTAAAGGTACGAGCAACACTATCAACACGAGGTAAGTAGAGTGGATCTTGGGTCAAGAACCCAGGAGTGGAATACCTACTACTAAATGGCATCGGAATGCTTTCGAGAATGGTGGCCAGAATCATCACACCGGGGATACAAAGCATTGCTAGATTACTAGGTGACTCCCTAGAACACCTACGGTCATAATAATAGCTCCGACATATATGTCAAGACAATAAATTACCTCAACGCACTGGTTAGTGTGCTTATTCTGACCATAAAGGACATCGGGAACGGAAAGAAAGGATTGCAAATGCATCAGATTATCTAGAAACCTGGGATGACTCAGACAGCATAACGGTTGTAAATGCTCAAAAAGATTTTAGACATCCTGCAAATAGTGGCATGACCACTCAGAAGCGCAATATCAAGATTCTGAGGCCAGCTATGAACATATGGAAGTAGTAGGAACTAAACTGAGGCTTGAAAACAACAATCCAAAACTCTAGGGATTAGTAACACGTGATCCTGATAGAAAGATGAGAAGCCTAGTTCTTAATCCCCGTAGAAGAGAAGAGGATAACTCAGATTAGAAGGCCATAGGGTAAAGGAGTAAAAAGAGCCTTACGTTCCCTTCCACAATCAATTCCCTTACATAACTAAAGCATTTCTAGACACGACTTCGACCAGCTTGGCTTGGTAATCCTACAGGCAGTCAGGCTCTGATACCAAAGCTGTCAGGACCCTGATTCCAAGTCACATTGATCTAGCTGGTAACACCTCATATCACTTTGCGGCCTCACGCACGGTATTCCCACGGGTGTCGCCTTAGCATGGCCCGGGACCGTTTGCGCCTTTTGGCTCACATATAAGATAGTGTCGCTAGCATCCATATGACAGTGAACCCGGGCCGACATGGCTAGTCATGAACCCAAAGCGGCACCAACCTATGGGGACAAGCATACATGAATCATATCGAGCATGTCGGTCAGCAGCGTGTGAATCCGGGCTGTAGCACTAGGCTAACAGGACTCTGGATGTCACCACGTGACATTTCCCCGAAGGGACAGACACATGAACAAAGTGAAACACATGCCGGCCAGTCAAGTGTCCTGAGTAGTAGTGTTGGGCTAGCAGGACTCCAGTGAACTGGGCTGTAGCGGACTACTATGGCTCAAGGCAGCACTAGACTACATTTCCCCATAAGAGAGGCTGCCAAGGATAAACAACTAGATTGTCGGATCCCACACATACCAAGCATTTCAATCATACACACAATATGCTCGATATGTGTAAATACAACATGGCATCACAACAAGACTCTACGACTCAAGTATTTATTTATTAGGCTCCGAGGAGCGAGATATTACAAACATGGGTCTCATGACCCAACAATCATAGCATACAAATCAAGGCACAAGCGGAAGCTTAACATATCTGAGTACAGACATCTACAAATGAAAAAGGCTAAGAAGCCTGACTATCTACCAGATCCTGCCGAGGGCGCAAGATCGTAGCTGAGGTATCAAGCTAAACGTCGAAGTCCACGCGTAACAACTAGCGAGACTGAAGTCTCTCTGCAAAACATAAATTAAGCAAACGTGAGTACAAAAGTACTCAGCAAGACTTACATCAGAACTAGCTACATATGCATCGGTATCAACAGGGGGGTGGAGTTTAACTGCAGCAAGCCAGCTTTGACTCGGTGGCTATCTTAAACTACGACTACAAGCAACTCTTTTGAGGTGGCGCACACGAGTCCACATATTCACCATTCAATACACCACTATGGATCCGCTCCCGTCCCCCTACGAGAACGCCATCCATAGCACTCACGCTTATCTTGCGCATTTTAGAGTATCCACTTTCACTTGTCTATGAACTATGCAAGTGGTCCAAGTTTCCATATCCGAGGAATCCGGCTATTCGAATAGATAATGATAACCCTGCAGGGGTATACTTCTTCACACACGCTCCCACCACTTACCGTCGTTTGCACGACATGTACTCGGCAACCTTCAAGCGGAAGCCCAATGAGGGTGTCGGCCACGGCCTACCTAAACACTCAAGTCTCTAGTCCAGGTTTATCGCCTATCCAGGTTCCATCCGTAGGGAGTCCGGCTGAGGTTTCCACATACGGCCCCGAACGATGTGTACAGGGTTCCGAGACACCAAACAGGCGCCCGGCATGCTCGGCCACGGTGTATCTACCGCAACATAGACCACCCCTGGGGTCAGCGCTACGCATGGCCGCCAACACATATCCTACAAACACCAAAAACTAGTTGCAACTCCTGGACAGAGGACTAGGGTGATTAAGAAGCCAAGAGGGTCAATTAAGGATCCCAATGAGTGGTAGTAGCTGTTCATGGATCACAAACACAGAACTCGGTTCCTAAGAATAGTTTCAATGAGACAACCCACCATGTACTCCTACATGGCCTCTCACCGCTACTTTTTCCAAAAACGTGTTCACACACTTAGCTCACACACCGTAAGACATGTTCACACACCTCCGATTCATTCCCGATGAATCAGACCTGACGCAACTCTATGCAATAGCAGGCATGACAAAGAAGCATGAATGAGTAGGCACATCAGGGCTCAAACAACTCCTACTCATGCTAGTGGGTTTCATCTATTTACTGTGGCAATGACAGGTCATGTAGAGGATAAAGGGTTCAACTACCACAACAAGTAACAGATGAATCGTTGTTGTCCTAATGCAGTAAAAGAGAGCAGGAGCGAGAGAGTGGGGTTGTATCGGAATGAACAAGGGGGTTTTGCTTGCCTGGCACTTCTGAAGATATCATTGGGTCTTCATCAGTGTCAACGATCACAGCGTCGGTACAACGTCTATCGAGAGGGGACAACCACCGGCAATAGTGAAGGAACACAATCAATGCAATGCACAACATGATGCATGACAATGACATGGCAATATGTTGTTGATTGAGCTAATGCAACTAGCAACACAATTAAATCAAGTTGGTTTGAACCCAAAGTTCAAATTCAAACTCCACATGTGGTTATAAAAATACCATTCATTTGATTTGTCATAAACAGTGGCCTTAAGTTGTTCTAACATGCATGAAAATGGTACAGATGGATTCGTTGAATTTGTCTGATAATTTTTCATATATAATTTATTTCATTTGGAGTTACGGTTGAATTTCTATGATATTTAGAAGTTTTGGGCATTTTCTGGAATTTCTGAATTATTTTAAATCCAGAAAATGATTAACTGCGTCAGCATTGCGTCATGCTGGCGTCAGCAGGTCAACAGGGCTGTCCAAGTCAGACCTGACGGCTGGGCCCCACTAGTCAGTCTCTCAGTTAACTATTTGGGTTAACTAGACTAACTAAACAACACTGGGCCCACTGGTTAGTGACTAACTAAACTAACTTAATTAAGTTTAGCTCTAACTGCTTAGCCGGGCGAGGCCCGCATGTCAGTGACTCAAGGGTCAAACAGAGGTCAACCTCGGGTCAAACCCGATGCTAACTGGGCTTTGACCCACTGTGGGGCCCGCTGTCAATGACTAGGTGAGGTCCAGCTGGCGGGGATTAGCACTAATGACCCCGCCATGTCGGTTGTCGCCAGAGTTGGCCGGCGGCGACCAAACCCGCAGCCGTAACGCGCCGGACTTGCGCTAAAGGCGACGGGGGCGGTGGCTAAGGGCATCGGGGCGTAGCCCGGACTCGCCTGCATCCAGGGAGGTAGGTGGGTGGCCGTGGGGGCGCCGGAGCTCGCCGGAACGGAGCTCGCGGAGGCAGCCGGAGCTAGGGTGTGCTCGGGTTCGGCACTGGGATGCACAACAGGGGCGTGGAGAGGGGCTACGGCTTCCTGGGAGTGTGGCAAACGCGGTGACGCGCTCGGTTTCGAGCCCGCGTGGCTCTGGCCACATCGACGACATCGCCGGGGAGCAGAGTGGTCGGGCTCGGTGGAGATGGTGGCTAGGGGGCGCAACCGAGGCATAGAGGAGGAGGGTTAGGGGCAGGGGCTCACGGTGGATGCAGAGGTGGCCTCGGCGTGCTCGGGGAAGCACCGGAGCGAGCGGGGCGGCGAGAGGCATCTCCGGTGGCCGGCGACGAAGACGATGAAGATGGTGTCGATGCAAGGCCTCCGGCGAGGCGTGGCCGGACAGAGAGGATGACGGAGGCGTGGTGATGCTCGTGGACACGTCGGGGAGGCGAGGGGAGCATGGATGCCGCGTCTACGGCGTACGGCGGCGACGAGCTCCGCTCGGCTTCGAGAGAGCGAGGGGAGGGGAGAGAGCTGCGAGGAGGGAGGAGGTGTAGAGGGTCGGGGGAGGGTGCATGGCGCCCTCAGGTGGATCTAGCGGCGTGCACACAAGCAGGAGGTGGCCGGCGCGTGCGCGCACGCGTCGGGCACACGCCCTCCTGCCTACTGGCAGGAGTTTGAAGACGGTGGCGACTGCGGTGGGCTGGGCTGCTGCTAGGCTACAAAGTGTTGGGCTGCGGATGGGCTACCAGGTAAGTTAAGTGGGTTTCCTTCCTATTCTATTTTTCTTCTGTTTTCTATTTTTCTGCTGCTGTTTTGGCTTTAGTAAAAATACTAAAGCATTTTGTAAAATGCTGGAATAATTTGTGGACACTCTCTAGATTATTCTAGTGGCCCACATTTAATTTCAGCATTATCTAAGCATTTAATTTATTTATAGTATTTAAATGCCCAAAGTCAAATACGATATGAATTAATTCAAAAATCCAGGAATGACCAAGAAATATGTTCATCATTTTTGGCAGAGGTTTTCACCCTTATCAGAAATGATGAACATTTTCAAAGGCATTTTTGGGTTCATTGAAAATGACTTTAGTTGAGCCTATTTGAAAACCATGTGGTGCTAGGGTTTGAACATCCCCATTTCAAGTTTCTAAGAAAAAGTAAACATGATGCATGGAGGTTATGCAAGGATAGGCAAGACTAAGCTAGGGCTGTGACAGCGGCCAATTTTTTACCACAGCATGGTAGTACCATGACATGACACTATGCCAAGTTTCATGATTTTCAGGCGTGTTTTGGATTTATAAGAATTTGAAAACCAAGTTTCTCAATGTTCTCGGCCGAGCCACGATGCCCAGATGTTTCAATTTCATTCCATTTCTTACATGGGACCTAGAAATTCACCCGAGGACACACATGTGATTTTTCAACCAACTTTGGTGCACGGGAGCATGTGCTTATAGTTCAAATTTGAATTATGCACATTAAGTGACCAGAAAAAATCAATTAATGTATAAAAAAGGCCAAACGAACCTGGTATAATTCCAAAATTTAACAGGGCACTCATGTAGTTCTATGTTGCCTCCGTAAAGAAACTCAAGGGGGGCAGCGTATATTGTTTCGCACTCAAAGGTGACACGTTCCCTCTCAGAACCACGAGCCTTCTTGAGAGAAGCTCCAGTTTGCAAGAAGCTTATACCAAAATTTGTTCCTATTCGGCCATTTTTTTACCACGGCATGGTAGTACCATGACATGACACCATGCCAAGTTTCATAATTTTCAGGCGTGTTTTGGATTTACAAGAATTTTAAAACCAAGTTTCTCAATGTTCTCGGCCGAGCCACCATGCCCGGGTGTTTGAATTTCATTCCCATTTCTTGCATGGGACCTAGAAATTCACTCGAGGACACACATGTGATTTTTCAACCAACTTTGGTGCACAGTAGCATGTGCTTGTAGTTCAAATTTGAATTATGCACATTAAATGACCAGAAACTCAATTAATGTATAAAAAAGGCCAAACGAACCTGGAATAATTCCAAAATTTAATAGGGCACTCATGTAGTTCTATCTTTCCTCTGTAAAGAAACTCAAGGGGGGCAACGTATATCGTTTCACACTCAAAGGTGACACGTTCCCTCCAGAACCACGAGCCTTCTTGAGAGAAGCTTCGGATTGCAAGAAGCTTATACCAAAACTTGTTCCAAATATGCCCAATTTTTTACCACAGCATGTTAGTGCCATGACATGACAGCATGCTAAGTTTCATGATTTCCAGGCGAGTTTTGGATTTACATGAATTTAAAAACCAAGTCTCTCAATGTTCTCGGCCGAGTCACGATGCCCAGATGTTTGAATTTCATTCCCATTTCTTGCATGGGACCTAGAAATTCACCCAAGGACACACATGTGATTTTTCAACCAACTTTGGTGCACCGGAGCATGTGCTCGCAGTTCAAATTTGGATTATGCACATTAAATGTCCAAAAACTCAATTAATGTATAAAAATGCCAAACAAAACCGGAATAATTCCAAAATTTAACAAGGCACTCATATAGTTCTATGTTGCCTCTGTAAAGAAAATCTGAGGGGAGGGAGTGTATATCGCTTCACACACAAAGGTAACACGTTCCCTCTCGGAACCACGAGGCTTGTTGAGAGAACCTCTGGTTTTGCAAGAAGCTTATACCAAAACTTGTCCAAATTCAGCCAAGAATTATATACATATGAAAACAGGGTTTAGATTATCCCGAACATCTCGCCACCTAGACGAATGTACTCTGATTTGAATTCAACATAAAATGGATACAAATATTTTAATTGGAGATCGTATGTCACATGTAGTTTATAGTGAAATATGATTACTGCTATATGCGTGTTTTTTGTTATCAAGATAATATTTAAATGATTGCATAACTAGACAACAATCGTATTCAAATAAGGAAAATTTATTCAAATTTAGTCCATATGGTAGATGACAATATATATGTTCAGAGGGTGGAATAAAATGTTCATAAATGATGGAAGATCAAAATGTAGGACTACATCCATTATAAACCGCAAGGTCACCTAACGATATATTCGAATTCAACATAATGTGGATTCAAAAATTGAAATTCGAGATCCTGGCAATTGTAATCATATAAAAATGTACATGACTCTTTATTTTGGTGGGAATTGATTTGTTTTTTGTTGTTGTTGAGGGAAGTGCGAATCGATTTGGTACTTTACAGGGTAATCTTGTTCTCCCGATTTTTTACATTTTTCTTGTAGTTTTTTCAGTGACATTTATAGCAATATAGTAAAAGGGGACATGACTCTCTTGTGTCTTGTATGAATAGTTTTTTTGTACACTTTAAGTTTGTTCTGCCGAACAAGGAATCCGCGCCTTGTTATCCTGAAATTTTGAAGCTCGAGTATCTTTTGTCTTATCTGCTTTGAAACTCCCGCCTCTTCAACCCGCGCTGCGCCTTGTTATCCTGAAATTTCGACGCACACGAAAACTCACTCCTCATCCGAAATCGGTCCCACAGCCCAGACACGCAAAATCCCTCTTCTACCCGTCAGCCAGAAATGCCAGTTCGATGTCGCGGTGTCAAAACCGATGGGGGTACGCTGGTAACTTACCATACATTTCGGACAAGCGCGTCCCTAAGCCATGGCTCCCCCTACCTTCCCCTTCGTCCTCCCCATACATACACCGAGGCCGACAAAACCCAGGAAACCCCATGCTCCTAGGTCGGCCTCCCGACCGCCGCCTAGCCGGAGACTCTTCCCCGACGATGTCGTCCACCGCAACAGCTCGCCGTCCTCATCCACCGCACCGGATGAGGATCCGTCATCGGTCTCGTCGTCCCCCCGGATCAGCTTCCCCGTCCTCCACCTCCAAGGAGCTGCCACGATGTTCGCCTCGTCTATCGCGCCACCTCCATCCCCACAGTGCCGTCTTGACCTGCCCCACCGGAACCCCAACACCCTCACCAATTGCTCCGATGAAGCCGAGACCAACTCGGTGCCACCAAGGAGGTTTTGCACTCACTGCTGCATTTTATCTTTTATTCGATCTCACGGGGCTGCCGGTGCTCGATACCGAGCAGCCATGGAGGGTCTCCATCGACGGCGCTGTCGTCGGCCACTTCATCCACGGCATCCCTCCCCCATGTCATTGCTTCCTCGGCGGCAACTTCCACACCGGCACTAGCTGCAGCTGCTCTGGCTCTCGCTCGCGCTGCTGCTCCGGCTCTCGCTCGTGTTGTGGCTATGTTCTTGATGTCGGTCGCGCTGATGCACTGCTCTTGCTTTCGTTCATGCTGCTGCTCTGCTCTAATATTGATGTTGGACGCGTTGTTGCTCCGCTCCTGCTCTCGTTCATGCTGCTGCTCTGCTCTTGCTCTCGCTCGCACTGCTGCTGCACGACCTCCGGTAGCTATAGGAGTTGCTGCTTTAGCACTCGCTCGCGGTTCTGTTGCACGACTTGCTCTCTGCTAGTGTGTCCCCTGCTCGAGCAATTACTGATTTAGATCACTGCTTCTCTGCTACTAGTGCTCAAACACCCTAAACATCTATAGAAATGCTCTTCTACTAGTTCAATCAGTTTCGATAGTAAAATTCAGTTCCGACTGTAAAGTTCAGTGTCTTCAGTTAAGTTCAGAGTAAACAATATTTACAGCATTGAAAGTGCAACTTTCCCTATGTGGTTTTGGTAATTCCTAACAACATATAGCTCATTGAGCTAATGCTATTTCAAGATTAATATCTCAGGAAAGCTCAATGATTGGCATGGCATGGATGAGAAAAGTGGACCCCTCAAAATGCTAAATACAAAGGATTGGCTCAAGCTCAAAGCTCAAGACTCTACATTTTCTATTTTAGTGATCCAAGATCACATTGAGTCTATAGGAAAGCCAATACTATCAAGGAGGGATGAGGTGTTGCTTAATGAGGCTCTTGCTCAAAATGCCTAGTAATATGCTCCAAAACCCTCAACTACTTTCTCACATCCACATATGACCTAAACCAAAAGCCAAACTTGGCCTCACCGATTCTTTCTATATGGCGCCACCGAGTTTCAAATGTCATAGCCACTGCCACAAACCCTAGGCAAATCGGTCTCATCGATAGGGATCTCGGTCTCACTGAGATGGGATTGTAATCTCTCTATTTCCCTTAGTAACATGTCGGTCTTACCGAGATGAGCGATCGATCCATCGAGATTGCAATGTAAACTCTTTGTTTTCCCTTCGTAATGTTTTGGTCTCACCGAAATGAGCGATCTGTCCCACCGATTTTACCTGACCAACTATCTGGTTAGCTTATTACCAAAATCTGTCTCACCGAGTTTGTGTAATCGGTCTCACCGAGATTATGTTATGCCCTAACCCTAACCATATCGGTCCTACCGAGTTGCATGTCGGACCCACCGAAAACCCTAACGGTCACTAGCTTTGCTGAATCGGTCCGATGGAGTTTATCAATTCAGTCCCACTGAGATTGGCAAGTTGTGTGTAACGGTTAGATTTTGTGTGGAGGCTATATATACCCCTCCACCACCTCTTCATTCGTGGAGAGAGCCATCAGAACAAACCTACACTTCCAACTTACTTTTTCTGAGAGAGAACAACCTACACTTGTGTTGATACCAAGATATTCCATTCTTACCATATGAATCTTGATCTCTAGCCTTCCCCAAGTTTCTTTCCACTCAAATCTTCTTTCCACCAAATCCATATCATGTGAGAGAGAGTTGAGTGTTGGGGATACTATCATTTGAAGCACAAGAGCAAGGAGTTCATCATCAACACACCATTTGTTACTTCTTGGAGAGTGGTGTCTCCAGATTGGTTAGGTGTCACTTGGGAGCATCCAACAAGATTGTGGAGTCGAACCAAGGAGTTTGTAAGGGCAAGGAGATCGCCTACTTCGTGAAGATCTACCGCTAGTGAGGCAAGTCCTTCGTGGGCGACGACCATGGTGGGATAGACAAGGTTGCTTCTTCGTGGACCCTTCATGGGTGGAGCCCTCCGTGGACTCGCGCAACCATTACCCTTCGTGGGTTGAAGTCCCCATCAACGTCGATGTACGATAGCACCACCTATCGGAACCACGACAAAAACATCCGTGTATCCTATTGCGTTTGAATCCTCCAAACCCTTCCCTTTACATTCTTGCAAGTTACATGCTTTACTTTCCTCTGCTCATATACTCTTTGCATGCTTGCTTGAATTGTGTTAAGATTGCTTGACTTGTCCAAAGTTGCTAAAATCTGCCAAGAACCAAAATTGGGAAAAGGATAAGTTTTTATTTGGTCAAGTAGTCTCGTCACCCCCCCCCCTCTAGACATACTTTCGATCCTACAAGTGGTATCAGAGCTTTGGTCTCCATTTGCTTTGATTTTCATAGCTTTTGGAAGTCATAACCTTGGTTTCACAACCTAGGAGAGTATGGCATCTAGACATGGAAATTACCACCGTAGAGGTCCTTACTTTGATGGTACTAATTTTGCTAGTTGGAAGATATGATGAAAATGCATATTCTTGGACATAACCCCGCCGTATGGGTTATTGTGTGAATTGGCTTGGAAGGTGAATTCTTTGATGGGAGAGAACCGAACCGAAAAGCTACTGCGGAAGAGTTGAAGATGTTGCAATACAATGCTCAAGCTTGTGATATCCTTTGCAATACAATACAAGTCACAAACCCTCTTGTTGGTAAGACAAGGGACAAGGTAACCTAATGCTTTCATAGACATCATCTTGTGTGTGCATCACTCTATGTCTATGGATATCCTTGTTTGTTCCTTGTGGGACTAACCCGTGTAGGTATTGAAAGTGCAACTCACTCCAAAGGATTGCTCCAAATGATCTATATCAACATTGAGCATCCACATCTTCAACATCTACATGAAGTCATCATCGACAAAACCCAAGGTTAGTTCATCTCTCTTAGGGGGGGGTCTCACATCTAGGGGGAGCTTTACTCTAAAATTGAGCTAAAGCAACTCTAGTGGTGTGAACACAACAATGCTTTATGTAAAAATGGTAACCCCATTTGTGCTTAAACGATGAGTATGACCTATGATCAAATGTTCTCATTTGACTCCTAAGTCAATATACTCATATATAGATGACCTAGTCATCGCCAATTGCTTGATAGATGCTAGAATTGGTTGCGCATTCTTTGCCACATATTTCATTTGCCTTTTTATTGTGTGAGCATGTTGGTTGCATAATTTACTCATTCGAGGACATCCACTTGTTGTTTTGATTGTTTGGTTCCTTTTTCTTTTGCCAAGTGGATGGACAAGAATGCCTAAGAACCTTCTCTAGCTATCTATGCTTTTCTCATCTCAAACTCTATTCATGATACATCACAAAGTTTGATCACGTCAGATTCGAACCACTCTATGTGAGGAGCACTTGGAGTCCTCGATTCGTCATAGACTTAAAAATCCAAAACTTCTTTGTGCATTTCGGTCTGACCAATTCATCCATTTCGGTCATACCGAGATACTAAGTCGATCTAGGTTTTCAATCTCGGTGCAACCGATTTGAACTTTTCGGTCACACCAAGTTTTAGTAACTGCTTGCAGTTATGAATCTCGGTGCCACCGAGTTGTTCCACTCGGTCACACCGACAGAGTCAGGCTATATATATTTGAAGCACAAAATTTGGAAGATTTTTCGAATCCCTTTGCCCGTGCTCAGCCTGCTCTGCCTCCCTGGATCTCCAGATCGTCCTTATCATCGCCAGCTGCCTCCCGCCGCTGGTCTCCGCTGCCGTCAACGGGAATCATCTCCGTCGTTGCCGTCATAGCAAGTCCATCGCCGCACTAGGCTATGGACTTGATCCTTGTGCTATTCCCCCTCCGATTCTTAGCACATTGTTTTACCATGTATCTTTCCACGTTTGAGATCATTCTATCCATCGAAATCACTCCGTCGTTTAGTCGTGGATTGAAAATTTAGGGTTAGGTTTCCGCCGAAACCATCTTGGACCGACGGAGTTGTTGAAATCGGTTCCACCGATTTGGCTAAGGCCATTGCACATGTGATTCTCGGTCTGACCAAGAATTGCAAATCGGTGTTACCGAGTTCAATACTTTGTGAAACCCTAGCAGTCTCGGTGCCACCGAACTGTGACTCAGTCTGACCGAGTTCACTAGTTTAGGTTCCAAAAGTTGTTTCGGTATCACCGAGTATGCAAATCGGTAGATCCGAAATGCTTTTTGTGGAAAACTAAAACTAAGTTTTTAACTCATTCTTTTGCAAAAACCTCCATGCTTTGTGATGCTTATCAAATCTACCTCATCTATAATCTATTCACAGGGTCTGATGTCAGTCTTTGCATCATGTCAGATCAGAGTGATAGTCAGAACAAGTCTGAGGAGCAAGTGAACATGAGTGAGGGCACTAATCCCTCTATCAACTTTGATGAAGGAAGCATGAGTACACCCAGCAACTTGCCTAAGGCAGCCACTAGGACCAGAATGAAGAAAACCTCAGATTCTGAGGATGAGGACTATGTGGCTGTTGAGGAAGAGGCCACCTCAAAGAGAAAAGTTCTGAAAAAGGAATATGGCATAGCTGTTGTCACTAAGCCATGAATGAAGAAAAAGGTTCCTGTCAAGAGAGCTCCCATGTCAAAAGACAGAACATCCACTCAAGAGACTTTGGGATCTGCACCCAAAGAGCAGGTTGTGGCAGAAAAGAAAAGGAAGGAAAGGGTCAAGAAGACCACTGCCAAAGTGCTTCGCAGATCTTCTATAATGAAAGATTCTGAAGAAGAGGAAGAGGAAGAGGAAGAGGATGCAGCACCAGCACCCAAAGCTCAAAAGCTTATGGGAGATGCTATAAGGGCAGAGGCTGCTCCATCTAAGCCCAAGACTACTCCTAAGACTGCTGCTCCAACTCCAAAGCCAAAACCCAAGAGGAGCACCAGGAACATCCCTGCTGAGGAGAAGAACAAGGCCCCAGTTCCTCAAGCTGCTGAAGAAGAAGATGATTCTGTCGTTTTGAGAAAGTTGAAGCCCAAAATTCCAAATCACAATGATGCTCACCCAGTTGCAGAGAACATGAAAATCAGGAAGGATTCAGGTTTAAGGATATGGAGAGAGTCTGATCCATATGCCACCAGGAGAAGGACTGATGTGGACTACAGGTTCCATACAAAGGAACAGCAGGACTTCTATGAGACTATCTTACTTCACAAGAAGCCCATCGTGTGTGACATGAGATGGGTAGACTAGAAATTCATTGAGGAAACTGAAGATCACTTCCCTGGTGTATATGACAGCTTCAAGGCGTGTGGAGTCGATGAGTTTGTGGCTCAGAAGCTCACAAAGTGGAATGATGAGCTGATTATGCAGTTCTACTCCACAGCTCATTTCTATCCAGATGGAAGGATTGTCTGGATGTCTGAAGGTACTAGGTACCAGTCAACTATTGCAGAATGGGCAAAATTGATCAATGCTCCTGAGGAGAGTGAAGATGACTTGGATGTCTATGCCAAGAAGAAGAAGGATCACAACACCATGGCACATATGTACAAAGAGATCCCAGATGCTGCTCTTGAGACACACAAGTTTGGATCAGTACATTACCTTCTGTCAGGCTTGCCAACAATCAACTGGATCCTCAGGCACACTCTCTTGCCAAAGTCAGGTGATCATAAGATGATCAGAGGCCATGCAATTAACTTGCTTCACATATTTGATGTGCCTCAAAAGTTTAAGGTCATGAGCCTAATTGTGGAAACCATTAAGAGAACAGCTGTAGATCAGAAGAGGAGTTGTGGGTATGCCCCACAGATTCAGGAGCTAATCAACTCCAAGATGGGCACTGGCACATATCTCCTGGACAAGGAACACATGCCCATCTACCCAGACTTTGAGGACAACGCTGTGGTGATGGATGAAAATGAACCATCTTTTATGCAAGCACAAGCCAAGAGGGAGAAGGCAAGGGCTGAAAAGGCTGCAAAGATGCCAACCACCACTCCAAAAAAAGACACATCCGTGACATTTTGGGCCGAACGAAAAAAAATCTGTCATACATATGACACTTCTATGACGATAATTGTGACAAAACCCGGTATCATCATAGATGTGGTGGGCTCCTACTTCTATGACAAAAAATCATGATAGAAAATTGGGATTTTCGTCCTGGGCGGGCCGGAGATGCAGCTACTTGACATTCTTTGGGCCGTCCATGACGGAAAAAATCATGGTAAAAGCGAGGGGGACAAAAATTTCGGGGAGTTCCCGGTTACGGTGGGAGGTCGGGGGTCGAGTGATGCACGTTTCTCTCGTACACGTACGTGCGTGTGTGTGAGGCGTTAGCTCTAACTGAACCCAAGTGAGGCGTTGGGCTCTAACTGCACCCGAGCAATTGCACTGCAGGCTACGCGTTACTGAACCCGAGCGATCGATCGATGGCTGTTAACTGAACCCGATCGAGCGATTCCTTCACTACTGCTGCTAACTGAAGCCGATCGATGCTGCCTCTGGATGAACAGT